>NC_142063.1:244059599-244370068 GCF_059756535.1 Pantherophis guttatus
CCTAACATGAAATGAAGCCACAGCAAGTTTTTTTTCCTAATAGCAGAAATGAGTTAACCTTTAATTATTCAGAATGTGTACATTGGGAGATAGAAAGTGTCTCGGCAAAAAGCCACCGAGAGCTGTAATGCAATCTAGATGAATAAATAAATATAATAAATAAACAGGTTCTACATCGAAAGGTAGCCATCTCATGGAAAAAGTCTATAATGAAAAACTTACCTCTTCAAGTTAAGTCAGGACTTCAGCTTAAAATAATAAATAAAATATCTAAATTCTGTTGAATTCATATTTTATGACAAACAAGCAAAACAAAGTAAAACCTCATTCACCTCCATTTATTCTGCACCACATCTTGCAAATAACAGGAAAGTTTCTGAAAACTACACAAAGTGTTTGGTGTAGAGTGGAATGTTATCATTGCCACAGGAATAATATTAAGTGCACTTTTAACAAAATAGCTTTCTTATTTGCATGAAGCCCATCTTGATAATAAACCTTTGTCTGACTGTGATGAAAGAGAGAAAGAGAGAGATTTCTTACAAGGTTCATTTACTCTTAGTCTGATGGAACAACTTCCCCAGAAATCTCAATATAAAACTGGAATGGAATACAAATGTACACCCCGGGGAATCAAGAAAGAATGGTCAAATCCAGGATTATCTGCATCAATGCCACAGCCACAAGCATCTGCGGGGCAGGAACAAATGAAGACAGAAAATGAGAGAAGAAAGCATTGTGTTAATGCAATTAAAGCTCCACCCCATATTATGTTGATTAAAGTCTTCAGTTCTTCAGGCAATTCTGGCCAGGGCTATTAGGCATCAAGGGCCCTATGTTACACAATGGCTCTTGGAATAAAGCTCTAGTCAACACACAATCAATGGCAAGGAGGTGCAGGAATCATAATCCCAAATAATTTGAGAACATATAAGAACCGTAGTGGTGCAGTGGTTAGAATGCAGCACTTCAGGGCTAACCACTGCTCACTCCAGGAGTTCAAGTCTCACTGACTCAAGGTTGACTCAGCCTTCCATCCTTCCGAGGTTGATAAAACGAGGACCCAGATTGTTGGGGGCAATATGCTGACTCTGTAAACTGCTTAGAGAGGGCTGTAAAGCACTGTGAAGTGGTATATAAATCTAAGTGCTATAGCTATTGCTATTCTGTGTCCAGATTAGGCTAGAAGAAAATCACACTGATGTAGTGATAGCCCAGGCATCTAGGACAACTCACCATGGCCAACTCGCTGCAGCCAACTGGCCATGGACAACTCGCCACAGTACAAGAGTTACATTAATATCAAAGAAATGGTGGAATAGAATCATTAAAGAAAGGATGCAAAAGGAGGGACAAAATGAAATGTGAATGACACAAATTAAAATAATTTTTAATTACTTTAAATAATTAAATTAAATGGTTGAATTGTCCTGTGACAAGTTCTCGCGGGAGTCTCCAACAGTGCTATCGAAATCTCTGCTGATTGAATAATGAGACAGAAAATAGATTAATCAAAGGAAGAAGTAGTCCTGTTGTTCTGACAGTACAGTACAGGTGACAGGTGTCCAACATGCCCAACCCAGACTGATATGAGACATGGAAAAAGTAACTTGCCTAATGATCTAACACGAGGCAATCAAGAGTACAGAAGGTTTTCAATTAATTCACATTGACTGGCAGTATCTTCTTATCAACAACGTCAACAACCACACTCCTGCAACCGGTGAACTCATGTTGATTCAGCCATTGTTCTCATCCAGTAGAAGGCTGATAAAGTGTTCATTTTTCTCTCCACTGAAAAAATTCATCTTTTCTCCTCTGACCTCTAGTAGTTCTTCTAGATTCTCTCTGCTAAACAGCGTTAGTAATTCATGTCTGGTGGGAGAGCCTATAGCCAACCATTGGGCCTTTCCACATTATATCAATGCTGGGCAACCTCATCAACATACAGTCATTACCATCACTGCCTTAAGTGAGAGTGAATTGGTGCAGCAACTTCCATTATCTTCCTCCAAAGGTACACGACTGGATCTATGTACATATTGACAAATGGTGTGTTGATGTAATTAAGGTATTGGACTAGGGATCAGGGTGCAGAATCAGGCCCACCTTCAGCGATTTTTTGTGTGGCTTTGGTCCAGATGTGATTTCTCAGTCAAACTCATCCTCCTGAGACTTTATTAGTATGGTTTTTAAAACGAATGGGAGCGCTTTGTATGCTTCTGGAGAAAAGATGGATTACAAATCCAAAAAATAAGATTAATATCTGATTAAGGTTACAGCCCTATAGGGTGATTCTGAATTCTAGTAATTCCTTAGAATTCCTTAGAATTGGACACTTCAGGGGACTTTTAAGTAATAAAAAAGGATGTCACCTATGCCAATTGTGGGCAGAAATGGCAAGGCTGACAAAAAATGTCTAAGCATTCCCATAGCATCCGCAGAAATTTCATTCTCATGCCTTTATAAAATAAAGTCAAGAGTAGGATAAATTAGACCAATCATGTGGCTCGGGGTGAACTCCAGCAGGTTCTGCCAGGTTCTGGAGAACCGGTAGCGGAAATTTTGAGCAGTTTGGAGAATCGGCAAATACCACCTCTGGCTGGCCCCAGAGTGGGGAGAGAATGGAGATTTTGCAGTATCCTTCCCCTGCCATGCCCACCAAGCCACACCACACCCACTAAGCCATGCCCACAGAACCGGTAATAAAAAAAAATGGATTTCACCACTGATGTGGTGTGATGTGATGTGGTGTCTCCTTTGCTCTTGTACATAAACAGGTATAATGTCATTGTTATCTCAAAATTATAGCCAATACAGCTAATCCTCGATTTACAACAGTTCATTTCATGACTGTTCAAAGTTACAACATAACTGAAAAAAGTGACTTACAACATTTTTTTTACACTTACAACCATTACAGCATCCCCATTGTCATGAGATCAGAATTCAGATGCCTGACAACTTTTTTTTATTATTATTTGATTTATATGCCGCCCTTCTCCGGAGACTCAAGGTGGTTTACAATGCGTTAAGCAATAGCCTTCATACTTTTGTATATTTATACAAAATCAGCTTATTGCCCCCACAAACTGGGTCCACAATTTACCTACCTTAGAAAGGATGGAAGGCTGAATCAACCTTGAGCTTGGTGAGATTCGAACTTACAGTAATTGCAGACAGCTGGTGTTAATCACAATGCTATCAGTCTGCTGAGCCACCAGGCCCTGTGGGTGGCTCAGCAAAGTCACAACTGAGTCATATTTAGGATGGTTGCAGTGTCCTGGGGTTATGTGTTCACCTTTTGCAACCTTCTGACAAGCAAAGTCAGATTCACTTAACAACCCTGTTACTAATTTAACAAGTGCAATGATTCACCTAATAACTGGGGCAAGAAAAGGCATAAAATGGGGGCAAATGGGGGTCACTTAACAAATGTCTCACATAGCAACAGAAATTTTGGGCTCAATTCTGGTCATAAGTCAAGAATTGCCTGTACATTCCTCCAAACAGAAATCAATGTTACAAAATATATTTGTTGTGGTTGAGACCCTCAAGATTTCATTTTGATGCATTGTCCTACAGCTTGCGATGCACCACTAAAAATTACCGAAACTCAATTCCTAGTCTTTTCTGTTTTCACTTGCCATATGAAAGTTCTTGAAGATATTTATTACTCAACTGCAGTCAGCCTGTTCTTCTGCTCCATGAAACTGATGCATTAACATCCCATGCTTCTATGCTTTACAAAAGCTACATTCTAAAAACTGTCAAAACAAATACAAATGAATTACAAGCCCAATTATCATCCAATTCAGATAATACTGTGATCTTGACAGACTTGAACACTGGGCCCTATCTAACAAAATGAAATTCAATGTAGAGAAAAGTAAAGCCTTACACTTAGGCAAGAAAAACCAAAAGTACACATACAGACTGGGTGAAAAAAAGGCTTAATAGCAGTTAACTGTGAGAGGGATCTTGGAGTCTTAGTGGACAACCAGCTAAATATGAGCCAGCAGTGTGCAGCAGCAGCCAAAAAAGCCAATGCAATCCTTAATTGCATTAATAGAGGGATACAATCAAGATCAAATGAGGTACTAATACCACTCAATAAAGCCTTAGTAAGACCACATCTAGAGTACTGCATCTAGTTTTGGTCACCACACATTAAAAAAGATGTTGAGACTCTAGAAAAAGTGCAAAGAAAAGCAACCAGGATGATTAGGGGACTGGAGACTAAAACATATGAAGAACGGTTACAGGAATTGGGCATGGCTAGTCTAATGAAGAGAAGGAACAGAGGAGACATGATAGCAGTGTTCCAATATTTGAGGCGCTGCTACAGAGAAGAGGGGTCAAGCTGTTTTCCAAGGCACCTGAAGGCCAGACAAGGAATAATGGATGGAAACTGATCAAGGAGACATTCAACCTAGAGATAAGGGGAATTTTTTTGACAGTGAGAACAATCAACCAATGGAACAGCTTGCCTTGGAAGTTGTGGGAGCTTCATCACTGGAGGCTTTCAAGAAGAGATTGGACTGCCATTTGTCAGAAATGGTGTAGGGTCTCCTGCTTGGGCAGGGGATTGGACTAGATGACCTACAAGGTCCCTTCCAACTCTGTTAATCTGTTAATGTGTGATTGTGTATTTTTAACTCACTTAAATATTACCTGGAGGTAATATTTGCTGCTGTTCTTAAGCTCATGTATTTATTATTTTGATGTCTTGTAAGAATATTCACAAATAAATGTTGTAAAATGATATATTTTAAAGGAAAAATAATGTTTTAAATATATGTAATTATGTACATGCCTTGCTAATTATTCTGTAGATAAATTAAAAAAATAAAAAGCAAGTAAGGAGCAACCAAAAATTCAGCCCAAGAAGACAAAGTCTAGCACAGCAAAATCCATGTTGATGCCAGGCAGATGTTTGCCACAGTCCTATCACTTGATATTTTATTAATGTTTATGATTTGTTCTGGGTTGAGATATTCTTGACTTTTATTTTGGTGCCATTGCACCAAAGCAGCAGCTTTTTAAGACATACATCTTGGAAAAAACATTTGAACACCGAGATCAGATTAGGGGGAAAGATGCTGTGTTCATTTAATTCAAGCCAAGTGTGTATATTTGCATACTATATCCCTTGCCAAGGAATCTATGCAAGGCAAATTAGTAAAATTAAATAAAGTACTGATGGTCTATGGTAGTATCAGTATATGTATCACACAGTAAAGAAAGCAAATGGATTAATTATAGAATTGATCTAATGCAACAATGCAAAGCATAATTAATACTGTGCCATTTATTATGGCAACTTAAAAACTGATGCATGTCACCTTCTTCACAGTCAGTTGAACATCACATCTAATCAAATCACTCTGAGTTAGAGCCAATAGAATGAATGCTTGTCCCTAAAGGATTTAAAACTATCGTTTCTTCATGGTTCATACTCATAACCCAAGTGAACATTATATTTAACAGTGAAATTCCTGCACAGAAGGCCAATTCACCTTTTTATCATAATGACTAGAACAATAACCAGAGATAATGTAACCTGGAGTAAAAATATTGAAATCGATATTTTAAATGCTGAAAAACCCATAGAATCCTCAAAAATGTGGAATAATAAATAGTATTCATTATAAAAGCAACATTGCTATATATATTTGAGTATATGGGGCTTTAATTTTGTTTACAAATGCTTTGCTGGTGCATATTTGTAAGGGTAAACAGATTAACTTCATTTTACACAGTAAATCCTACTGGTGTACCAAGATTTCTAATCTACAAATACAGAGTTTTATCCAAAGTCTATAAAACATTAACAAGGCTTCTAGCAGCTATTCCAGTTGTAGAAGAAATGAACAGTTGATTTTAAACTTGTTATATAATCCAATCTGTCCATTTTGGGTTTTGCCATTTGACTCCCTCAAGTCAATTCCCTTCATTTCCTCAGGGAAACAAAATTTGGCTAAAGAAAAAACCAACGTTGTTTCTTGTTCCAATCTGGGTCGGTCACCTGGGCCAGAGGTTTATCCTGCAACATTATTCGGGGATACGTACTGCATATTTGCCTTCATTTGTTGTTGTTTTTTGGCACAGATCTGTTTCACCATCCCCTAAAAACATCAAAAGATTTTTTTTTAAGATACAATGTTAACTCATAATTTTGAAATCCACATAGGAAGCAATATATAGTGAGGTAACAAAAATGGTGGTATTTTTAATGTAGAGTCAAAACAGCTTGATACCTTTTTCCGTGGTTCTGTACTTAAGTTGTCTTGTATACATACTAATAAATACTCATTTCATTTCTGCGAGTTCACTTTCATAAATTTTTTTCACCTGAGTGTCGGGATGATAAGACCTGACATTCTTCTTTACTACAAGATAATTATTCCAGTCAAGGATAATTGCCTGATGGGTTTTTTTGCATACTTTTATAGTCTACAGACTATGCCAGTGAGGTGACAGATTTTGTTTTCTCCTCTGGCCTGTGCTCATTTTAACTGTGGTGTTATGTGGCTCTTATCCTGAACTGTCAAGAATAATATAAGGAATGGACCACTGATTAGCTCCCCTTGTGACCAACGGATATTTAAGCATATAATTTGCCATACTTGGTTTGCAATTGTTGCCATGTGTCCTCTGTACACCCTTGCAAAAAGGTCTCTGTATGTGTACTAAGGGAGGCAGGGAGGAAGATGGGGGAGAGAGAGAGAGAGAGAGAGAGAGAGAGAGAGAGAGAGCTGTTGAAACACAGAGGTATAAATTTTTTTCAGAGGCAGGACAAGTATACAGCAAAGTGATGCGTTAATTTATTGATTCCTTATGAGTCATCAAACTCTTAGCAAGCACATATAATAGACAGATTCTCTGCATGATAATCTGACCCTAACCTGATATTTCTAATGATGCATCCATTGCCTCTGAACTGAGTTTATCCACTTTGCTTCTAGTTGTCCTCTTCTTTTTTCCTTCTAGCTTTCTCAGAATTAAAAACATTTTCAGAGAGAAAGAGACAGGCCTCTGCATAGTGCGTCCAAAGTAAGGATAGTTTAAGTCAGGTCTTTTATACCTCAAGTGAGAACTCTGAGTTGATTTGTCTGATGATCCATTTGTTTGTTTTCTTGATTGTCCACAGCATACTCGGGAATCTTCTCAAGACCAAAGTTAAAAAATGCCAATACTTTTCCTATCCTGCTTCTTCAAACTCCAACTCTCATTTCCATAAAGTGTTCCAGAGAATACCATTGCCTGCACTATTCTGAATTTAAAGTGATGCAATGAGCTACAACAAAGTGAGGAACAATTGCTTCCAGTGATGGGGAAATTAGTAAACCTGTGTTTTAAATTTACCATTATATACAAGCTTGCTAAAGAGATACTTTCTTATTTAAGCCCAGCACATAGCAGTAAGCAATGAAACCAACATTTCACATTTGTGGTATGATGATGGAAAATGGATTTAAGGAGTTTTTTCCCTTGGGATTTAGAGATAGTTTAAACCAAACCTAAAGAGATCTATTTGAGAGCTTAATGATTTTTTTTTTAGACTTCTACCTCAAAATGAAAGAAAAATATCTATGAGGTTTCAGCAACTAGAGCTAAAGATGGTGCTAGGAACTACAAAAAAAATATCAACTAGAGCAGCGGTAACCAACTGGTGGTCCGTGGACCACTGGTGGTCCACGAGAAAATTTTGGTGGTCTGCAGAAAAATTATTTGCATTTTTAATATTGCACTAAATCAGGGGTCCTCAAACTACCGCCCCTGCAATGAAGGTTTGTGTTGCTGCAGAGAGTCTCTCCCTTCGGGGTCTTTTTGTGTGGGTTGGAGGGGGCCGGAAATTCTGAGTTGGGATCTGCTTCAGCCTCCTGGTGCAGGGCTTTGGGTGAAGGCCGGAGGGAAGTGCCGCTGGTGGCGAAGAGCAGAGGACCTTGTTCCAGTGGGACTGCATCATGGCCTGGAACTGGCTGACCATCTCAGCCCGCTGAGCCTCCAGGCACCGGTACCTGGCCTTGCACTCCCGCAGGTCTTCCCTCTACTTGGAAAGCCTATGCTCCTAGTCCTCAGTGAGGTGCTTCTGAGCCTCCTTCTCAGTCAGATCCAATTTGAATTGAGCTGTTTTGCCAACTCTTTCTCATGGTGGCTGCTTAGCTCCAGCAGCTGCTTCCTGTTGGGGCCCTAAGGATCCTGGGCAGGGAGGTGAGGAGTTGGCCACACCCATCCAGTCACATGACACATGACCACCTAGCTACTCCCACCCAGCCAGTCATTAGGCAGATCATATTAGTGGTCTGTGGGATTTCAAATTATGAACTTAGTGGTCCCTCAGGTCCGAAAGGTTGGTGACCCCTGAACTAGAGGAATATTGTAGTCATGGGAATTCAGATTGATTACCTCCCTACCTCCCGTCTTACATCAGAGCAGGATTTTTAACAGAGAAATATTAATCCGAGGGCATAATTATTATTTTTTTTGCCAAATAAGGAGGGGCAGCAGACACTACTGAAATAAGCAGGAATTAATAAAGCTCATTTAATGGCTGTTAGCTGTGATGATGATGATGATGATGATGATGATGATGATGATGATGATGATAAAGTAACTTTGCAATCTCTTCACGTTTACAACTTTCCCAGTTCCGTAATGCAAAGGAAAACTGAAATAACATTATAAGCACAGTTACTGTTTCCCTTAGTGACTGCTTTGCTCAACAATAAGTTGTTGGCCCCACTTCTGATCAATAAAGAGAATTACCTAAATCAGAAAGGTAGGGTATGATTGAATATGGAAAACTGCAGGTAAACTCAAAGTTATTGTTTTGGAAGGGAAAGGAGAAAATGTAAATCATAAATAGTCATAATTCATTCTTCTAAAATAAAGGAAGCAAATGTGGAAGTTATTTTCAAGGTTGATTTATATAGTAAATCTATATGTTACTCTGATCTTAAATAGACTCCAGAGATGGTAGAGGGCAGGAAAGCCTGGAGGAACGTTGTCCATGGGGTCGCAATTGGTTAGTTTCGCAACTAACAACAAATATGTTGCTCATCTTGCCTAGAAGTGACTCTGGGTTGCTTACAATCAATGTTCATAATTATTTGGGAAAGCCCAACCAACACAGGCTACCCTCACTGTTGGGTATTTGCACATAATAGATCCTTAAAACTGGTTCTTAATACTCATCCTAAAATATATTTTGACTTATGGGGATAATTGCATCCAACATAGAAAAAGGAGCCTTGGTAGTACAGTGGTCTAAAGCACCCTGTTATTAAGACCAGCTGCCTGTAATTACTGCAGGTTCGAATCTCACCAGGCTCAAGGTTGACTCAGCCTTCCATCCTTTCTAAGGTAGGTAAATTGAGGACCCAGTTTGTGGGGGCAATAAGCTGACTTTGTATAAAATATACAAAAGTATGAAGGCTATTGCTTAACGCACTGTAAGCCGCCCTGAGTCTCCGGAGAAGGGCGGCATATAAATCAATTTTTTTTAAAAAAAGCACAGCTAGGCTGTTCATGCAAATGCCTGTTTTCCCAAGACCACCTGGCTATATGAGGATCAGAAAAAGTATGGTGTCTTTAAAGAACCACTGATTTTTACAGCAAGCACCTTATGCTAGCTCTGAAGCCTTTTTCCACTTTGGATCGGAATGGATGCATGTCCCTTTAAATTTTAAATACCATCTGCTTAGCTTAAACTGACATCCCATTCAGTAACAATAAGAAGGGAGTAAGTTAAATAAACTCCAACAATATTAACGCTTTTTTAAAAATGCATTACTGTTATAATACACTTTTGATAGGGGGGGTTAAACATAAAATATATCTAATTATGTAGAGAAGTGCTTTTAGTCTGGCAAGATTTCTGTCCATAGGCAGCAGCAGTAAAGAAATTACTGTAATGCAGCTAACTGATCCTTAAGTCATTCTTGGTTCTTTGGGCCTGACAGCCATCATGAAGCAATTTTGTTCAATTTTCATGTGTGCTAAGATGCTGTATACATGTACAAAGAGGGGGAAGTATACATTGTGTTAGTGCGACACAAGGTCCATCATTTTAATAAAAAAAAACACTGGCCATCCCAGTAATCTGAATCCTTTTCAGTCTGGGTTCAGGCCATGGTTCAGTACTAAGATGTCATTAGTTATGCTTGCAGGCAACGTCTAGAGTATTCAGGACAGAGATGGTGCAACTGTCATGGCCTCCTGGATTTCTCAGCAGTTTACAATACCATCAACCATGATAACCTACTGAGCAGTAGTGGGTTTCACTTACCTTCGCTACTGGTTCGGAACTGTGAGCGTGCGCGCCAGTGGTGGGTTGCCCCTGGTTCGGACCGGTCCTCAAGAACTGGTAGTAAAACCGGCGGGAGGCCCCGCCAACCATCCCGGATGTCATCATCAGCGATCTGTGCGTGCACATGCACGCCAGAAACCTGGAAGAGGAATGGGTGAACCGGTGGTAAAGGTAAGTAGAACCCATCCCTGGTGCGCGCGCACTCGCTTCGTTCACGCACAGCATTTCAGTGCATGCGCAGAACCTTCTGTGCATGTGCAGAGCGTCCGTGATGACATCCGGGCTGGTGGGCGGAGCCTCCCACCACTGCCACTACCAGTTTGCAAACCAGGGCAAACCGGTAAAAACCCACGACTGCTACTAGAGCCAATTTTGGGGACTAGATATTGTGCACTAACACAACACTAGGGGCTTTGTTTTGTGGTAGTTCTCAGTCTTTCTTCATGACCAGTTTTAATCAATGGAGCATAGGAGAAGTCAAGTCTTAGGGCACTATAATGTGGGGTTCCTCAGGGTTCTCCTCTCTCTCCTCTTTTAACATTTAACTGAAACTGGGTGAGGTATCATCAATATACTGATTTATCCGGGATCATCAATATACTGACTATCTGGGATGGCCAGGGCTATCATTTTTGCCCAGTTATATATACATCTTCACCCCTGGCCAAGAAGGTGATGCTATCACGATCCTGGCCAAATGCCTGGAGGCTGAGAGTCTAGAATCTAGATGAAGAGGAACTAACTTTGACTCAACCTGGCAACACAGAATGGTTTTGGATTACTGCAATGCAGTCTATAGGGCTGCATTTTAAGACAATCAGATATTACAATTGGTCCAGAATGCAGCAGTATGCAGTATTGGGCATCCTTAGTTTGCCCACATTACAGCCATACTTCCCTGGCTCCCAGATTCTTTCAAAGTGTAATTCAAGCTACTGTTTATGGGTAGTTCTCACTTAAAAGATGGTAATTGGGATGGCTAAGTAATGTGATCATAAAGCATCATAAAGCATAGCATCATATGACCATGCTCCTTTACAACAAAACTTCCAGCATTTTTGGTTGCCATTGTTAAACTGCAGGTCATTAAGAAAACACTTCATGTGGTCACTATTTGCGATATCCTGCTGACTTCCCCATTGACTTTGTGTTAGAAATTCTGTTGCAGTCTTCTTTTTGATGCTGTATCTTGCGCTTATTTGCTGTAGCTGGCTATGACTGGTTTGCTCTGTTCTGTGCTTAACTTTTTATTTCTCTTCTAATCTGGGTTTACACTGGGTTTATACTGGTTTTATTTCTGGACTGAAGCTGGGTTAATCTGGGCTCATAACCTGTTAGAAATTATGTTTCATTATATAGAAATGGTAGCAGAGGATTATTAAGGCCAGATTTAGAGGAGAAATACAATGTTCAGCACAGAACACAGCAAACCAATCATAGATAGCTACAGCAAATAAGTGCAAGATACAGCCACAAAAAGAAGACTGCAACATAATTTCTAACACTTTGCTTGCAGGAAAGCTGGCAAAGAAGGTAGAAAATGGTAACCACGTGACACTGCAATCTGGTAATCATGAACCAGGTAGAGTCACCCAGATTGTGATCATTTGACTATAGGGAAGCTACAACCAAGATAAATACAAGAACCGGTCTTCATTACCACTTGTTCAGCAGCATTGTAAGTTCAAATGGTATCTGAATGAATGGCTTTAAGAGGGGACCACCTGTGTGTGTGTGTGTGTGTTTGTTTGTTTGTTTTCTTTTCTTTTCGTAGGCCTTTATGTGTATTTCTCTTTAGCCAGGTTCTTCCTATGTAAACCAAGATTTTTATGCAGCCCTAGTTCAGTGAAATCACAATCCACTAGTTTCTAGGCTTTTTTCAGGTAGCCAGCAAGCACCCAATGGGCAGCGTGGTTTACGTAGGAAAAACCCGGTTGAAGAAAAATACATACAAAAAAACCTACAAAAAGAGAAGAAAGCAAATACTTAGCCTCTACGGGGAGGGAACATATGGTAAGGCTGTGGCTAACTGATGAGGACCAATCAGTCTGAAATAGATCTATATTTGTCTCCCAATAGGCAGCAAAATGTATGATTGCTGTCTGAAAAAGCCTAGGATAGTGGATGTGATTTCACTGAGCTATGGCTGCAATTTGAGAAACTTGGTTTACGTAGGAAAAACCCGGTTGAAGAAAAATACAGTACATACAAGAAAACCTTTTTATCAGGTTCGCCTGATTCGCCAGTTGCATCCCTTTCTGGATTGGGACTCGTTACGCACGGTCACTCACGCCCTTGTCACCTCACGCCTGGACTATTGCAATGCTCTCTACATGGGGCTCCCCTTGAGGAGCACCCGGAGGCTCCAACTGGTCCAGAATGCAGCCGCGCGGGTGGTGACGGGAGCGATGTGGCACTCCCATGTGACCCCCCTCCTGCGCGAGCTGCACTGGCTCCCAGTGGTCTTCCGGGTGCACTTCAAGGTTTTGGTTACTACCTTTAGAGCGCTCCATGGCTCAGGACCAGGGTACTTACGAGACCGCCTTCTGCCACCAGTAGCCTCTCACCGACCAGTTCGCTCCCATAGAGAGGGGCTCCTCAGGGTGCCGTCGGCCAAACAATGTCGACTGGTGGCCCCCAGGGGGAGACCCTTCTCTGTGGGGGCACCTGCCATCTGGAACGAGCTCCCCCCGGAGATACGGAGGATCCAAGACTTACGCATCTTCCGCCGCGCCCTAAAAACATTTTTATTCCAACAGGCTGGTCTGGCCTAACTCTCCCTTTTAAATTGGGTTTTAAATGTTTTTAGATAAATTGGATGTCTTAAATTTGTTTTTTGAGCCCAAATTATTTAATCTGTTTTAATAGTTTTTTTAACTTTTGTATGTTCTTTGTATTTTTATTTTGGCTGTTCACCACCCTGAGTCCTTCGGGAGTAGGGCGGTATACAAATATGATAAAATAAATAAATAAATAAATAAAAACCTACGAAAAGAGAAGAAAGCAAATACACACATACACACACATATGTGCATGTATGTGTGCATGTACAGGTCTCCTGCATGAGCAGGGGGTTGGACTAGATGATATCCAAGATCCCTTCCAACTCTGTTACTGTTACTGTATCATCTTGTCTACATGACATGGGACCAGGTTATTTCCAGGACTGTCTTTCCCCATAGTTATCTGGCCATGCCACTAAACTGGATATGGTAGCCACATCTTCCCTGAAATATTACCATCTAGGAAGGCTCAGGAAGCTAATCTTTTCTATAGCTGCCCCTATCTTATAAAATTGTCTTATGTTAGGATGCAATTGCTCTTGTTGTTTTGATGTTTCATTGTCAGTTTTGAAGAAGTAATTATGGGTAGAGATTAGTATTTACACAGCTACATACGTACTGATCATCCAGAGCATCTGCCCACATTATAAAGAAGAGTTTCACCTTACTTCAACAGCTGTGAATTTTGATTACATAGTGACAGCATTTCAAAATTTTCCTTATGATGTTGATGGTCTGCTGCATAAGTTATACTCACACTTGGTAAACAGACATCTGCGTGGAGCCTATCTTCCAAGCATGCACAGAATAAAAAAGGAAGATATTAAGGAAGTTTTGCAATTATAAATGTCTAAACAGAAAAGACCACACCAAAAATCTATTGAAAGAAATAGTAGGTTGTTAACCCCCGCCCAACAATGTATGTGTAATTTGCACTTAGGAAAAATGGGAACAAATATTTTGACATAAAGTATCAAAACAATTACTTTCTTTGAACACCTCAAACAGACACTTTTAGCTTGCAATCTTTATTTTAAGCCTGCCTGAAAAATATTTTGGGAAGCATATTTTTTTTCAACATTTACTTTGATATGCTTTTTTGAAAAAGTCCTTTCTGAAGAGATTCACATGGTGAGGCGTAATAGACTACAATGGTGATATCTGTTTTCTGGCCAGTTAATAGAATATTTGTAGGTGGGTATGTTCTAGATCAGGGGTCTCCAACCTTGGCCACTTTAAGCCTGGTGGACTTCAACTCCCAGAATTCCCCAGCAGGAGTTGAAGTCCTCCAGGCTTAAAGTGGCCAAGGTTGGAGACCCCTGTTCTAGATGCATGAATTTTCTCAATTTTTATTTTTTTAAAAAAGCTACATCATCTTAATAAATTCAATATTATCAAAGCTACAGTGGTTGCCTTCATAGAACACATCCTTCAGGGTGTTTTTTTAGTTCTTTGATTATTCATCAAATATATTTTATATAACTGAGTACTGTGAAGTGCTGTGATTTCAACCATGTCATATGGTATCTACTAAAATAATCAATTTTGTCAGTGACAGAAAGCAATTATATCCATGCATTTAAATGTTTAGGCGTTGACTAAATTAAAGATGTTGAACTGTTATGTCACTAGGAAGTACTTAATTGTATTTTTTTAAAAAAAAATAATTTAGTCCACCTCTTTCCTAATATTGATTTACATATTATTTTTAAGATGCTCATAGGATGTATAGGTGGTCCTCATTTAGTGATCACAATTGGGATCAACAATCTGATCACTAAGTATTGTATTGTATTGGTTCGATTTATATGCCGGAGACTTTATATTCTCCGGAGACTCAGGGTGGCTTATAATGCATTAAGCAATAGCCTTCATACTTTTGTATATACCTGCTAGGTAGGGCTTTCGGGCCCGCCCAAGCAGTGTTCTTTTTTATACAAAGTCAGCTTATTGCCCCCACAAACCGGGTCCTCATTTTACCTACCTCGAAAGGATGGAAGGCTGAGTCAACCTTGAGCCTGGTGAGATTTGAATTTGCAGTAATTGCAGGCAGCTGGTGTTACTTAACAGCACTTTAGTCTGCTGTGCCACCAACTTAGTTGCTAAGTGAAACTCTGACAGTTCTTATTTCAGCTTTCCTTTTGCTTAACATACCTATATGAAGGTCTTAAATGCGAGGATTGATTATAATGTTACTTTTTCATCACTTTTGAATGGTCGCTACACAAGGCAGTCACTAAAGTAAAACTACCCATAATATCAAAAACCCTGTTTAGAGTTCCATTATCAAAAGGTAACTATTACTTCCAATCAGATATTATTTCCATATTTATTACCTTGTAAGTAAATTGTAAGTAAAGTAAATCAAAAGGGACGCGGTGGCTCAGTGGCTAAGAAGCTGAACTTGTCAATCGAAAGGTCGGAAGTTCAGTGGTTTGAATCCCTAGTGCCGCGTAATGGGGTGAGCTCCCGTTACTTGTCCCAGCTTCTGCCAACCTAGCAGTTTGAAAGCATATAAAAAATTCAAGTAGAAAAACAGGGTCCACCTTTGGTGGGAAGGTAATAGCGTTCCATGCGCCTTTGGTGTTTAGTCATGCTAGCCACATGACCATGGAGACGTCTTCGGACAGCACTGGCTCTTCGGCTTTGAAGTGGAGATGAGCACTGCCACCTAGAGTTGAGAACAACTAGCACATATATGTGAGGGGAACCTTTACCTTTACCTTTAAGTAAATTGAATCAGTTGTGCAGATTTTTGATGAGCTCACCTTTTTAAAGCTATTTTACAAAACAACGTAGACACTGTAATTGTAAGAGTGAAGTGTTGACA
This sequence comes from Pantherophis guttatus, assembly GCF_059756535.1. Taxonomy (NCBI): domain Eukaryota; kingdom Metazoa; phylum Chordata; class Lepidosauria; order Squamata; family Colubridae; genus Pantherophis; species Pantherophis guttatus. The sequence continues at coordinate 244,075,528 of NC_142063.1, forward strand.
AGAAAGAGGTTTTAGTAAGGATACTAAATCCAGGTTGCAATACTCCAGATGAGCATTTTATGTCCAGAAAAAATGCTAAACTTTTGCTATCATCAGTTGTAAAATTCGGTAGACCAAATTTTAGAACAAAAACCTATCAAAAAATTTAAGTGATCTCCATAAGAAAACCTGTAGCCAACAGATATATTAATTAAAATTTGCTGTCTTCTTGTGACCCTAGGCTGCACTGAACATTGGCAGAAAGAAAGGATCAGAGCAGGTAATGCCAACTGGAGAATGATAAGACACAGATTCTGTTACAGCTAATCCTTGACTTACAACTATAATGGAACCCAAAATTTATTTTGCTAAGTGAGCAGTTGTTAAGTGGGAATTTTGCTCCGTTTTAGGACTTTCTTGCCACAGTTATTAAGTGAATCCCTGCAGTTGTTAAATTAGTAACATGGTTGTTAAGTGAATCTGTCCTCCCCATTGACTTCTTATTTATTTATTTATTTATTTATTGGTTTGCTTTATATGCCACCCTTCTCTGGAGACTCAGGGCGGCTTACAATGCATTAAGCATTGTAAGCAATGCCTTCATACTTTTGTATATACCTGCTTAGTAGGGCTTTGCCCCCTCCCCCAAGCGGTGTTCTTTTTTATACAAAGTCAGCTTATTGCCCCCACAAACCGGGTCCTCATTTTACTTACCTCGAAAAGATGGAAGGCTGAGTCAACCTTGAGCCTGGTGAGATTTGAACTTGCAGTAATTGCAGGCAGCTGGTGTTATTTAACAGCACTTTAACAGCACTTTAGTCTGCTGCGCCACCAAGGCTCTTGTGCCACCAAGGCACTTGTCAGAAAGTTGCACAAGGTGATCACATGACCCACAGTGCCTGAATGCTGAACATGTGACCATGGGGATGCTGCAACAGTCATAGCAAAAAAAATAGTCATAAGTCACTTTTTTCAGTAGGGTGTTTCTTTGTACAATCCCTAAATGAATGGCTGTAAGTCAAGGACTACCTGTATTGTTTACTAATTTACTGATTAAATTAGGTTATATTTCCATCCTTTATTTATTTACTTATTTAACATATTGGAATGGCACTGCAATCAGAAACAACTCTTGACAGCTCACATAGAAAAACAGAATAGAAAGCATGGGGTTTGCTTTCTAAACCCCATACAAAACACAACAGCATTGACAAGAAAAGAAGAAAATAAAAGATGGCCACCTCAACTCAAATCATAGAAGCTCTCTGAAAAGACTGAAAGAAACCCAGCAAAGAGGGACCCAGCCTGATCTTCACAGAGAGGCTATTTCACAATATTAATGCTGCAACAGGAAAGCAATGGCTTCTTGTCTCAGCCTTATCTTCCATTGCTACCCCACCAACTTGTCCAAAGTGTGAGATTGCAGGCAGTTTCTCAATGCTAGATCTATCAGCTGGGTCAGAATTGGCTGGAGAAGATGACCCTGAAGGAATAACATCTTATCTGATAGTCCTAATCAAGCAAAATAAACTGCTAGTAGGGCAGGACAATACACATTTTTACATATCCTCTATTTTGTAGAATAGTACAAGTAATATTTGTACTATTGCTATTTTTCCTTAGGCTGCAGTCATATATACAGTTTTAATGGAATTTATTCATGAATATGCAAATATAAAAATTAGTTTCAGCTAGCCTAAGACTGCAAATAATTTCAAAAGAACACTCACAAAAATCATGTTGGAAATATACTATTTGGGGTCCCCCCCCCAAATGATGTTATTGAAAGTGTGTCCCATATAATATTCTTAAGTATTTCCCACAAATATAACTTTATGGGACAATGCATTGCAGCAAATATTGAGAGATATTCACTTCCAATAAAACATACATTTATAAGAATTAGCCCTGATGAGCACATTGTCTGTGTTTCTGTAGAGATTTTGAAGCAAACATTTTCTCCTGTGTTTGCATAATACTTAGTAGTTACACTACTTTATTCTAGTGTTTTGTGACAACTAAAGAGCTGAGGACAACAAAAACAGTAGATTGTGTTCATTGATTCTATTTTACCAGAATAAACCTAATCAAAAGAAGCAGAGTAAAAAAATCAGTCATCAACAAGACCAAGAATTATAGACCCATTTGTATTTGGCGTTATAAATATATTAAAATAAGAGATGCACATGTTTTGTCTTCTTTTCTTTTCTTTTTGCTTTATCATTGTTGCTATTGTTGTTTTCTTTTAAAAGTTACATATTTCACTTTGAGAACCCGGTGAATAGAAAACTGATTTTAAAAGACCCTTAATGAATATGGTTTTTTTTATCTCTAGAGAATTTTGTTAATACTTTATAGACAAACTTTCTTATTTTGGAATGAAATAGATCACTCCTCAGGATAAGAACTCTGAAAGTAATAATCAAGGAGTTCCAGTTTCCTCCCCTGAATCATGGAGCCAAACTTTAATATCCTTCCTCTTTTCTCTCTGCAATTTACCACAGCTCTGAGCAATTTTTGTCAGTGTTTTGTTTTCTTTATCTTTTGAAATTTTTGTTTGCAATTCACATCTCTTCCAAAATGTGCCTCCAAAGCGGTGTATTACAGAAGTTAACACAAGCTGTTCATTTCCAAGTATAGCATAGCAATTTTTTAAAAACTTCACAGTGCTGCCAAAAGTTTATGTATAACTTGTTATATTTCAAGGAGAAGGAGACATACCCCTGTTTACCTTAAGTCTGATGTCAGCAAACATTCAATATACCTGTCAAAAAATTTGATAGCCTACCAAATTACCCATGAAATCAATGAATAGCTGTTCAACCGCTTTCTTTTCTTTTACTTCTCTTCCTCCTCCTGTCAAAGATGACACCGTTACAAATGTAACTCTGTGGTTTATTCACCATCACCATCTACAATAGAAATGAAGCTTCACCAATCAAACTATTTAGGTATATAATGTCTTGCTTTACAGATCATCTGTCTCATTCTTTGACTATCCGAGCTCTCAGGAAAAATTAATGGCCACAATCTAAGTCTAATAAAGGCACTGTACATAAATAATGTGTGAGATAGTTAGAGTCAAGATACAGAACTATGAATAAGAAGAACAACACCCTCCCATAGAAAGCTTTTTACTAATCTAAAGGCACATTTTGAATCCTAAGGATGTGTTGGGGCACCATCTTAAAATGGCAACCGTAAGAAACTGAACAACAAAATGGCTGCTCTGAGGGACGAGATGTCAGGTATAAAAAACAGCATACTGCCTGACTATTTAAGAGGACATAGATAGTCCTCTAAAGCAGCCATTTGTTTGGTATACATATGCTGTCAATTGCTTTCTAGGTTTCTAGGTCCATCTTTTTGGAAAGGTCTGAAAGATCATCTGGTACATTTCTGTTGGGAGTGTGATCATCTGGGAAAGAAGATGCTTGCTTTCAGTTATTGCTTTTAAGATATTTCTAGACAGTTATTTCTAGACAGTTTATCCAGTTTTTGTTTTTTAAGAACAATGAAAAAGATAAATACCATTCTGGGAGAAACGCCTCTGGTGGCAAACTCTCTGTGGCATCTATTTCTAGTAGATGTGTGATCATTCACAGACTTTGTTCTTGTTATTTTGTTCTTGAAGATTGGTGACGGGAGAAGCTTGTCTCCAGGTTTCTCTGAGAACTCTAGGGTGTCCCTAAATGCATAGGAGGAGCTTGCTTCCAATGGGAAAAGGAGATTGTTAGAATTAGTTATGTCCTAGAACTGTGATGGCGAACCTATGGCACACGTGCCCGAAGTGGCACAGGGACCCATGTCACCTGGCACGCACAGCATCATCCATTCCTCTTCCAAGTTTCTGGTGTGCATGTGCATGCGACGATCAGCTGGCCCCTGTGCATGCAGCAGTGCCGGAAACTGGAAGAGCTGGTCTTCCATTTTCCAGCACAAGCATGCGTGCCCACCACCTGATTGGCATATGTGCATGCGCAGCACTAACGGGAAGACTTGCTGGATAGCGCGCATGCACGCATTGGAAACCGGAACTTCCTTATTTGGTACACGCATGCCCCCTGGACAGCTCCTCTTCCTGGTCGCAGCCCTGATAAGTGCATGTAAATTGCTCCCTTTTGGCACTTGGTGCCACGTGTGCGCGCTCTGCCTTTTTTGCACTCAGTGCCGAAAAGGTTCACCATCACTGTCCTAGAATATCTGTACCTACCAGGGACTGAACACTAGAGAACAGTAATGCCGCTAAGTATCTTCATCTTCTGATAGTTCTCTTGTCAACGCTCAATTACTCTCTTATTTAATATCTGGCTACCACACTGGCTGAAGGGCAGCTCAATAGCATCTCTTCTCGAACAGTCCAGTAAACAAGAGCCTGTAGTATAGTGGACTAAAGCACTGTTATTAACATCTGCTGCTTGCAATTACTGCAAGTTCAAATCTCACCAGGCTCAAGGTTGACTCAGCCTTCCATCCTTTCAAAGGTAGGTAAAATGAGGACCCAGATTGTGGGGGCAATAAACTGACTTTGTATAAATATACAAAAGTATGAAGGCTATTGCTTAACACATTGTAAACCGCCCTGAGTCTCCGGAGAAGAGCGGCATATAAATGAAAGCAAAAAAAAAAAAAAACCCTGCCCCTGTTCTGCAGCCTTAATGACTCCAACTTTCTTTTTTCCTCTTCTTTTTTAAATGGGCTCCACAATGCCACTGCTGAGTGAAGGAGATTGAAGGAGGAGGGTGTCCATCTGAAAGTAAAAAGGACATTCTAGTTTTAACCCGGCCTTATTGCTGAGAGAGGAGGTAACTCTTCTGTTAGTTCTGTTGATCCCCCATCTGAGGTCAAACCATGATTAAAGCCTCACAGAGATTGGCAATATTATAAGGTGCAGAAAGTTCATCTAGTCCAAATCTTTCATTTAAGAAACGATCATCTACTCACTTAACTTTGCAGACCTATTTTGAGAGTAATAACTCTGCATGCTATAAATGGAGAAGATGCTTGCAGAGCAAATAAAGGCTCAATTACTATCAGATTATAATTCAGTGAGATACTGTTTATAAATTCAATGAAGAAAAAGTTTTACTCAGTAAGAAAAAAAAGGCATATGCAGTGAAAAGGAAACATCTAGCTTGCATAAGCATATTGTTACAAACAGACCCTGACCTTTTGCAAACTAAAATTTGTTTGTTTGTTTCTTTCTTTCTTTCTATAGGTCTATACCTACTCCATATTTTGTAAATAAAGCCTCATTTAAACATCTCAAATTTTGGGATGATTGGACATTCTTCCATTGGCAAGGTAATAGATGTTATTACATACCAATTTCACAGCATTTGTGCCCTTGTCGGTCAGATATTGTGGAACCTAACCTAACCTTAAGTGCTTTTACCTTCCAATGGGATTTTTCCATGCATTTTACCTGGAAAGGTAGAAACGGTGGTCTCAAAAAGTCAGCACCCACCTAAGCATACCAATGTGCTGCAAGTTAATTCACAACATTCATTTAATTCTCTTATGTTCATGAGGACCCAACCCTAACCGAATTTCTCCTCCAATGGGATTTTTCCATCGTTTTTACCAGGAAAGGCAGAAAAGGTGGACTGAAAAAGTCAGGGCCCTCCAAAGCATACAAATGCACTGCAAATTCATTAGCGACATTCATTTTTCTCTCCCCATTCATGGGGACCTTACCCAGAGCCTCAGTGGTGCAGTGGTTAGAGTGCAGTACTGCAGGCTACTTCTGCTGACTTCTGGCTGCCTGCAATTTGGCAGTTTGAATCTAACCAGGCTCAAGGTTGATTCAGCCTTCCATCCTTCCGAGATCAGTAAAATGAGGACCCAGAATATTGGGGATAATATGCTGACTCTGTAAACCACTAAGAGAGGGCTATAAAGCACTGTGAAGTGGTACATAAGCCTAAGTGCTAATGTTATTGCAATTGCTACCCTCCAATGGGAATTCCCATGTATTTTACATGGAAAGGTACAAAAGGTTGTCTGAAAAATTCAGAATCATCCAAAGCATACTGATGCATTGTGAATTCATTGGCGACATCCATTTTGCTCTACGAGTTCATGGGGACCTCACCCAAACCAAAATGGATTTACTCTCCAGTGAGATTTTTCCATGTATTTTACCTGGAAATGTAGAGAAGGTTGACTGGAAAAGTCAGCAGTCTCCTAAGCATACCAGTGTGTTGTAAATTGATTGGTGACATCAATTTTCCTCTCCACACTCATGGTGACCTTACCCAAAGTGAGTTTATTTTCCAGTGGGATATTTCCATGTATTTTAGTTGGAAATGTAGAAAAGGTGGACTGGAAAAGAGTGCCCCTTCCTAAGCATAATGATGCTTATATAACACTTGCCTGTTCTTTTTACAGACATTGGTAGGTCCTGCTGGTTTATTTTACTCTTCAGGAAATTCCTAGCAGGAAACCCAATTACTTTCTATATTATCTATTAACTGATGGCTATTCCAATATCACCTATAGAGATACTAAATTTTGTGTCTCTGTGTGTGCCATTTTCTACTCCTTGGGCTACAATATCTTATTGTAGAGTTTAATCATATTAATTTGGCAGGAGGACGTACTGGAGCTGTTTTATTTTTGCTGAAACCTGGTAGTAAGCTGACTATAATAATTATTGTTATTGTTGTAATGAAGGCCGTGGTAGTGGTTAGTGTAATGATGTGTAACAAATGGTGTTAGAAATTTTGGGGAGGAAGTGGCTTACATGTTGGAAGGTAGAGAAAAGGAACAGCAATTACCTAGACATATACATAAGGTTTTTCTTCATTTTTTTAGTAGTGTCTTAGCTATTTCATTTTCTCCCATTCTCTCTCAAGCAGCTTCTTTCCAAGTTTATATATATATTTATTTGGCCTTCCTTGATTCTAGCATCCTTCTCAAGCTGTCTTTGCTGACCTACACTGTGTTCTCTTTTCCACCAGTCAATGCACTCAGTAAGTCTCTCTTGCACATCCAGCTTGCTCCTGCTGGGTCTCAAACTGAAGATTTCTCCCCTTCCCTCCCCTCCCCTCCGATATACACAATATTGCCACTCCAAGCTGCATATAAACATCCCAGGAGTGCCCATCAAACTCCTCCTCTGTTGCTTAATGCTTTTGCCCTTTTAGATGTTTACGGCTATAAAGCAAGTGTTTTAATTAGGCATGCAGTTTCTCGCTGTCTACATGACACTCAGCCTGCTTTTGGTCAGGAAGCCTTGAAGCCATGGCATCATGCCAAGTCCATCAGGGCAGCTCACCTTGCCTCACGCCACGCTATCAACATGAAGCTAAAACTAACAAAACTTACTCTTGAGCACTCAAGAGCACTTGTAAACTTTTCTTCAGAAGTATAATCCAAGCTTATAAAACCAGGCAGAGAAACTGCAGTGCGAGTTATTTTGCACTGAGTATTGCAGTTATCATGCTACAAGGAGTCCTATGCTAATAGAAGTAACATTGGCAAGAATAGGATGTTTACAGTCTGAGCACCTTCTCTCAATCAGTGATAATTAGTAGGAAATAAAGGATCACCTGCTACTTGCAGAAGGTTACAGCCATCTCTTAAAATGTGATAGCTCTTTAAGCTGAGTTCTATTCCTAGTGATTTCAGGGATTCACCATTTAATTTTCTTGGCAATGGTATAGAAATGCTTTGTCACTGTCTGTTTCTAGATTTATTTTTCGTTTGTTTGTTTTTTTCTAGGAAAGCCCCAAAAGTTATATTTATATTGTTTAGGCTTGTAGAAAGTCAACACCTACCCCTCCTAGAAGAATGAAATCTTTTGGGAAATATTTTTTTTTTAAAAGACAGAATATTATATTTCCCCAAAGGGAGAAAAGGATAAACATGTTTTTTTAGAGGCAGAAAGCAGCCCCTACTTTCCTTAATAGCCCACAGCAGATGTCAGCATTTAAGAGATAAAGAGCTTATTGAAAGAGGAAGCTATCTAGATAGCTCTATTCATAGGCAAAGCAAATGCTGCAGGCAGAAATCCATTCAAGACAGGATATTTTGAAACTCCCTGCAGCAAAATCTGAACAAAGGCAAAATGGTAGGATTAGAAGCACCCCCCTCACTCAAGATCCAAAACAGGATGAAAGCCGTTAAGCCACAATAGGAATTGCCCAACACCCTTTCAGAACACAAGCCCCTTCATTGCACCATCCCAGAGCAGTCCAAACTTCACCTGCGAGCTCAGATAAACAATAAGCCAGAGTCTGACCAGATTAGCTCAGACAAATACCTAGGATTTGCATCTCCTCTTCTGCCTATAGAGCCAGCTATGACCTCTACATAACCCCTACATGATCCCATAGGAATCTGATAACAGCCAATAGAATACATGTTCTTGCACAGGAACAGGAAGCTCAAATACAAAGTCCAAAATAGGTATTTAAAAACCCAGTTTCAACTCCATTTTGTCATCTGCACAACATGGTGGTTCTGCGTGGTTCAATGTGGTTCTGCTTCATAAATAAACCATCTTTCTAATCAGCTTCCATGTTTCCAGCCTCTCAGCTTGGAACTAAACCAGATGGATATTTCTTCCAACAGGCTTGTCTATATGGACTATATGGACAACTCTGGTCCTGCCTAACGTTTGAGCCCAGAAAATTTTGGGCAAGTACTATCCCTTATTAAAGCCTCTCAGATTGGCAGAATTTGTCTCTCTCATACATAATATCTTTTGAAATCAGTAGCATGTAGAAAGAGATTATCTTGTATATAGTAACTATGCTGATGTTGCCTTGTCAGAAGTAATGATTTCACAAATAAAAAGTAAAGATAGTGTTATCATGGACTGATAAAGAAGAATGGAGAACATGCAGTGGGAAGCGTAAACAACAAGAAATCTCACCCCTAAAGGCCAATTAATCTTTATGGGGGATTATAGTCAGAAAGGAACAATTTGTACTACTAGCTAAAATTTTCGGTATACAGTCAGCGGTGGGTTGCTATTGGTTCACCCCACATCGGGTGAACTGGTAGTGGCGGCAGTGGGAGGCTCTGCCCACCCGCCCAGACATCTCTGCAGATGCACAGAAGCGTTGTTCAGAAGCATTGTGTGAGCGAGAGAGTGGATGCGCGCCCACGAGCGAACCGTTAGTGACGGGATTTGAATCCCACTACTGTATACAATATAATGAGTATTTTGTCCGGAGCATAAATCTGTATGTAACTAGAAAAAGAGTTTCTTCATCTTTTTATTAGCAATCCTAGTAATATCTCTGGTTGTGAACATTATTTTTTAACCTGCAAAATTCTAGGAATTTCCCAATTCATGTGGAAAAAACACAAAGGAAACTTTCACAATGTTGGAAGAACTATCCTGGGAATTCTGATAAGGAAACTGACTTTTATAGTGCTGCTCCAGATGTTTTAGAGTTCATCAATCTGTGTGCTTCTTTGTTTCAGTTCACTGCTGCTGACAGAAGAGGGGCTGTCAAAAAGCTAAGAGGGAACTGAAGGTAATGAGCTGTGTTTGGGGGAGGCTGTAATCTCTCACTTGTTAGATCGTTTTCAAGAAAGTCAATGCTACACAAACAGGAATAACAACAGCAACAAAACAAAAAGGAACCACCCTCCCTCCCCCACAATTAGAGGCTCTGTGCATGCATCATCAATGGATATATTTCTTTCCCTTGTTGTCTCCAACCCATTGACATCTTGGAACATTTCCTACTCATAACGGCATGCTGGACAAAAAGTAAAATTGATTTAATCTAATGTAAACTTTAAAATGAAATTTCATTAAAATCAGTTAAAATGACTACTGACAATCTATGAAAAAAAAAAGTTTTCCTTTCTATCCTATGAGAGTTTTTGAGAACTCTTAGAACACTTTCAAATGGCCTTCTGAGACAGCTTGAAAACCTGGCTTTGCCAACTGGCTTGGGCCCCTGATGAGGGGATCCCATTTTGAAGGTGGCTAGTAATCTAGGTGGATGAGGTCATCCGTGCTGGGGGTTTTGGGGTTTCTCGGTTCTGTTGTCAATAATAAATCTTGGATGGTCTGTCGTTTCACTATTCACATCTATCCCCCAGGGGTTAGCAATACAGACCATCCAAGATTTATTATTGACAACAGAACCGAGAAACCCCAAAACCCCCAGCACGGATGACCTCATCCACCTACTGAAATTTTGCCTCAAAACCTATTTTACGTTTAACGACCAAATGTATGAACAAACCAAAGGCATACCGATGGGATCACCAATCTCGGGGGTGATTGCGGAGGCAGTCCTCCAGCGGTTAGAGCAGGAAGCGATAAAAATATACAAACTCAAGTTTTGGGCACGCTACGTCGATGACACATTCACCATCATCAAACATAAGACAAACTTATAATAAACAAATAATAATAATTTGTGGTCAAGGAAAAAATATGTCTAACAAGCATAAAGAATATATCCACGTATAGGGAAGGTGCCAGGCCAAGAATATAGCTCCACCCGGACTAGATGGTCTACGCCCCGGTGAGGGGAACGGTAACGGGCAAGTGAGTGTCAGATGAAAGGTAGAGAAAAAAAGGACAACCAGGGGTGGAACGAGCATAGCTGATAAGAACATGAGGGTGAATGTACCAATATAAAGGGTGCGACCAAATGCCTCTTAAAAAGCAAGTAGGGAGGGATGGTTCCGGGCACCAGGTTTATGGGAATCCTCAATTCCATATACCCGGATATCCAGTTCACGATGGAAGAGGAGGCCAATAATAAACTAGCCTTCCTGGATGTGCAAATCAGCTGCAACCCAGATGGGAGCATCGACACAGAAGTATACCGAAAGACCACAAGCATGGATCGTATTTTACACAATGAAAGCAATCACCCTAATGCGCACAAAGTTAGCTGCATTTGGACATTATTTGGCAGGATAGATACCCATTGCAGCACATGGGCAGCCAAAGCAAAAGAGTGTGTGCATCTTTACCAGGTCTGCACTCTCAATGGTTATCCAAGGGATTTTATCCATCGATGTATTACACCCAGGGCCCGGTAGCCCATGGAGGGCGCATGCGGAACAATAACGTGGAGGGTGCTCCCATACATTCAGGGGGTGTCCGAAACTGCGGCACGCATCCTTGCACCACATGGGGTTAGAGTGGCACACAGACCTGACCAAACACTGAGGAAGAGAGTAATGCGCCCGAAAGAAGCTTTGCCGAAGGAGGAGACTTCCTCAATAATCTATCGTATTAACTGCAGCAATTGCGCAGGTCATTACATAGGAGAAACATCAAAACGACTGAAAACGAGGGTGCATGAGCACAAACTAGCGGTCAGACGTAAGGAACAGCGCTCCCAGATTTGGATGCATATGGAGGAGCATGGTCACGAGTTCAACTTCCAAGAGACCGAAGTCATTGCCCACGACGAAACAAAAGGAGGGCGCCTCTTGAAAGAAGCCTGGTTCTCTAACAACAACTCCCTCAATAGACATATTGACATACCACCGGCATACCAGGCTTTACGGCACCAGGAAAGACTTAAGGAAGACCGATCACTAAGACTGAATGGAGATCGGGGACAAATCTCCTCCTTTAGGCATGGAGAGTGGCCCAATGAAGGTGTGATAAACCCTGATAGAGGGCAAGAGAGTAGGTCAGGGAAACAGCAGAATGAGGAAGATAGGAGGGGTAAGGAAGAACAACGCAGACCCATCTCAAGATCATGGGTAAAACAAATGGGTTTAGAGGAAGCAACGTGTGCGCCTAAAAGGGAAAGGCATAACAATGAGGGAGAGAGAGCCGGGAGAAATACCTTCAAAGCAATGCCTGATAACCCTGCGTTACCCCCCAGGGAGAGAAAGAGGCAACACACAATGGGGAAGGAGGCAGAGGAAAGTGCATCGTCATCTGTCAGCATGACTAAGGCAGAAAAAAAGATAATTACAGGGGGAACGCAAGGGTGTGGGCCTGTTACACACGCAATGACTAAATTGATCAGCATCACATAAAAGCAAGCAGCTCTTCAATGGGGATTTTATACTCTGACGAAGTCGGTAGGGGCCGACGAAAGCTTAGCACAAGTTTTAAAATAAAAAATTTTAAACTTTTAAACGTTCCGGAGATCGTGATGTCTATCGCCTCTTATATATTAAAATCTCGGGTGTTTTCCCGCATCATTATAAATAAATTGGTTAAAATATTTAAAATCCTGGTTAAAATCCCAGCTTAAAATCTTCTAAAAATCCTTACAGAGCACTCTGCAAGGTCCTTTAAAACCTCAGCTAAAATCCTACCAGTGACTTTAAAAGTTTTTTTTAAAGCAACGTTTCGACAGGCTCACAACCCTGTCATCTTCAGGCTCTGTTTCATGTATAATGACGCGGGAAAACACCCGAGATTTTAATTTTTTAGGCTCCGAGCTTTCTGACATGGCTCTCAGTCAGCAAATAGTTCCCATTGGCTGACTTGTTGTTATGGCTATCCCAGCTCATAATTTCACTGACTCAGGCAGGACATCATTCTTCTCTCCCTGGGGAAACAGAATTTATTACAAATTTAATAAATGCAAAAATAAACTTTCTTTTATGTTAAACATGGTGTGATCTCTGCATGTCTCTTAACCTTTGTATTTCTTATTCCTATACTTCAACTTCTGGTCTCATTCTATAATTCAAAGCTTTGTTTTATATTCTTATCTGTATTTTTTAATGCCTATAGCTGTAACTTGTACTACGATTCAGATTAGTCTATATTCCCATATTAATTTCTCCTATCTTTCTCTAGCTCAACCCAGTATCTGTGCCAGCCCATTCAAAGCCGCTGTCCCCAGAGTGCTTAGATTATGCGGCTTTGCCGCCCTTTGACTTTTGTTCTTGATTCTTGAGTTTACTTTTTCTATTATCTTAGTTTGGTAGCTTTACTTTACTGCTTAAGTTCTTAACTCTAATCTATAGCTATAGCTTTGCTTTCTATATTCTTGGCCTACCAATTCATTGTAAACTTTACTCTCAACCAACATCTTTTTCTTTCTACTCCTTTCCTCAATTCTTGTTATATCGCTGGTCTTTTCCATCCTTGCCCTTCCTTCATCAGCCTGCACCAAAGTCATCTGGAGGTGCTACTTTCAGGAGGAGAATTGCTGTTCTTTTGTAACCACGCATAAGAAGATTTATGGATTCTGTTGGCTTATTGATTAGCCATTTGACCATGTCAAAACGCTATAAAAGCAATATAAAGAAAAAAGTAGCATTCATAATCTATCATTGCCCATGCAGTTAGGCACAATCTGTTGTAAGTAATCCATCCTCTTCAGGATGGTCTTTGATGTAAAAGATATTGTCTTCCTAGTAATATGCAAATTTGTTCCCTGCAAAAGTGTAGCAATTTATGCTGAGTGTCACAATGTTTCTTAAATCAGCCCTTGCTACACAATATCGCTTATTATCAAACAGAATATCTGTGATATATTGACTCATTAATGTGAGCTGTTCTCCCACATTGTTGATGTGGCTGCTGGATGATTAATGTTGTAAACTGTGCTAGCCTCTTCGGTAGTCTCTTTGGTTGACTTATCTGGTCCAGTTTGTTTCTCCTGGCCTGAAACTGGGTCCTCTGGCCACCATGTCTCTTCTACCCATCTCCTCAGCTAATTGCCAGCAATCCCAGGACCTCCATCAGATGACAGCAAGTGCTCTTGAGCCCTCCTCTGGATGAATACCAATAATTCTGAGCTTAGGTTGCCAGCAGCAGGGTCATTCCATAACTTGCTAACATCTGATCTATGTGAAAGAATCCAGCTAACATCTTCTGGGCTGTCCCGTAATGCCAGCATGCTTTGCTGCTAAATTTTGCATCCCCCCCACCCTTCATCACTCTCTCACTCACTGAGATCTTTAGCCGTTTTCCCCCCCAATCTTCTGCCTTTTGCTTTCTTCTTTTATTTTCTGTTCTTTCTTTTTGCATATAAAGTAAACAGAAAATGGCAGGGTGGGCTCTTAGAACTAAGGATGTGAGAGGAAACCACATGGAAATTCTTGACACCATGGCTATTCTCTGACAAGAAAGGACAGGATGCTTATTCAGATGTTTGCTCCCCTCCTCCCTTTCTTAAAAAAAAAACAAGGAAATATTCAGCAGTCTGCAAAAAACCTACAATATAGCCAATTCTTCAGTACTTTCATGCATTCATTAAACAAATCCAGCATGCAAGAATAAGAAATTGTAAAATGTAGATTTGACCAGATAAAATTTACCACATTTATTATCAAAGCTGATCATGAACCTTAACATTGTACTTACTAAGCAATTCCCAGGGAAAGAGAAGGCAAGTAGGGACGATGGCAGACACAATGTTGTGATGCCAGCCCTGCCCTTTTGGCATGTACACCATCGCACACACATTTAAATTTGTTTGTTTGAATTTATTAGCCACCCAATTCTAATGGACTGTGTGAGGCATATAAACCTAGAAAAAACATAAAATACAGATAAAATACAGAAGGGCACGGCTGCATCCACCATTTTGTTTGTTTTGACAAACACACATCATAGACTCAACTATCTGGAACTCCATATCAAGCACTGGCTTTTATAGGGTGATCCTACACTCCCAATTTTGAGGAACATGTGTTGAACACTGGACAGACCAAACCAGAAAAATTTCTTGATTTTCAAGAGTTCATCTCAATTGGACTACAGCTGCAGTGTGAGCAGCAAGAGGCCTTTGACAGCAGCAGCCAACCAGACACAAAACACAATGCAAAAAAAAAAAAAAACAATTCCAGCAGCTGGTCTGTTACATACTAGATAGGACTAGAGGGCAGTAAAATGTTAGAGTTTTCAGTATCTCTTTGTGCCTTCTAATGGTTGCTTGGAGTTTTGCAACCCTGTGTAAGGGCTCGAGAGTATGGAGTGATATGAAGAAATATGTGCAAGTGCATAAATTAATGTGCCTTAGTTTTTATTCTTGGCATTCTGGTCACTCTAGGCTGTCAAACTCACAAGGTCGGATGCGTCACATGCTCACCACTCCCATACCCAGTTTAGCAAAGGGAGGGAAAGTTGCAATAAGTCACATGATGATGCCATGATGATGCGAGTTTGACAACCCTGCTCTAGGGCTTTAACACTCAGTTAGCCCCCAGAAAAAGAGCAGTTCAGCAAAGAGGTAAAGTTCTAAGGGGAAGTTCTGTCCCTGTCTCACACACGTACACAAACAGACAGCCAGGGGTTAAATAAACTGGCAGACAACAAATTCTTTCGATAAGAGGATTGGCAGAAACCCAGTAGCTGCTTGCCAAGACTTTACTCATAAACAAGATACACACAGTTCAAGAATTGTCAAGTCCAGTCCGTAATTAATTCCAAGGCAGATAATGTTGTTTCCAAAGATGCAATGTAACTCGATAGTAGTTAGTTTTGTCCGTCACAGAGTCTGAATGGCCACCTCACCCCCTTTTATACTCTGTGGGGTGTGGTCCAGTGACTCAGCTTAATCTCTGGTACACCTCTTCTTCTGTTGCACGCGCTTATCTCTGCGACGCTGCCGAGGATCCAGCCAAGACTCATCTCCCTCATTACTGTCCACCTGTTGCTGCGTGGATGTGCTTGGCCCCGGGCCTATCTCTTGACCTTCGGCGGACACCGAACGCATTGCCAGAGAGCAGGGTCCTGGAGAGGGAGGCCTTGCCAACTCCTCTCCTTCACTCTCGGAGTCCTCTCCTGCCAATGACACAGGCTCAGGTAACGGAGCCACAACAGGGGATAGAAGACTCTCTCAAGGAGAAAAATTCAGATTGAAAATTGGTGCCTTGAATGATCTAATCAGATATCTTACATATTATTTCTATACTGTGCAGTAGTAATTATAGAAAGGTTGAGCCTTAGGGAAATCAGCCTGAAGTTAGGATTAGATTTTTCTCTGGCCTTTTGTGAGGCATCTGGGCATATCAAGATTTTGTCAGGCTTCCAAGTAACACCCCCAAAGAAAAAAAACTCCGAGGCTCAAAGTTCCTCAAAGTTCTATTTTATTAGAGATGTCATATTGGCACATCTGGGAAAACCCGAATCTGAAAGCTTCTAGGTTTTCCCCACCCAAAGGAAAGTCCAGGTCCCTGCCCAGCACCCACATGTCCATCACATGGTCCAAACAAAGCACCGTCCCAACTGGAGATGCCTCCCAGCCACACCCCTCCAGGTGCAGGGCAAGATGTCCTTGACTCTCTGAGAAAGGAATGTTATTTTGACTATATATCACCCATGCTCCATACAATCCCCCCCTCCTAATTTCCCACAGTAGTAAATGTGGCAGGCCTGAATATCCAATGCAAAAGATGGCTTCCAGGTCTGACATGTTTCTTCCTTCCTTCCTTTCTTCCTTCCTTCCTTCCTTCCTTCCTTCCTTCCTTCCTTCCTTCTTTCTTTCTTTCTTTCTTTCTTTTGTAACAAGAATTTTATAGCAAGTAGAGAGGAGAGTTTGGATCATCACAAACCCAAATTCTTCACTCCTCCTAGAAACATTTACAAACTGTCTACAGTGTTCTCTGAAAAATCATTCAAAACAAGGAAGGTACATTACATTAGCAATATACTAATACATTTTCTGGGAGGCATGAAATATTAATGAAACTCTTCTTCTTCCCCAGTTTGGTTTAATGTTAATTAATATACACCCTGTGATGGCTCTGTACTAGAGTCCCCTGAGCGGTATACTTTCTGATTCAATGCTTTGTGGATTTTTCAGAAAAGTATTTGGTCTGCAAACTTTCTGGATTATCTGTAAAGCCAACAAAAGACAGTTACTGCATGAAATGAAGAGAGCACTTCTGCATGCTAATGTCTTCAATGTCATAACAACAATACAGGACAACACTACAGCTTGCCTTTGCAATAGAAACTAATTTTCTCTTTTGTGCATCTTCCAGTACAAAATTATACTGTGTGCCAGCCTGTAATCTGTTTTGGAATACCTGCATACAAGTTTAATATGCTTTGTTTTAATTCATTCTTATTGTAATATCCTTACGTACTGCACATCCTTATGTTCCTCATGATAAGACACATTACATATTATCAATTTTCTGTTTCTAAAAATATTACACCTTACCAAAGCAATCTTATCTGTACTTGCTTAGCAAAAACCACAACAGAATTCAGAGTGAGCAATTTTCGAAAATAACTTCCATACAGTTGTACTGCAGAGCTAATAATAACGATAATAATAACCTTGGCATAGTTGTGAGCTCTGAGGAAACTGAGAGTTCAGTCGAGACTCCATTGTGATAGCTTGGGCTCTATGTATTGTTTAGCAAAGTGTTGAGCAAAGATTCTATTTCAGATTATTATGTTTCCATACAGCTTCAGATGGTCCATGTAAAAAAGATGGGATAGTCTGGCAGATGTTTTTGATATTTGATAGCAATTTATTCAGTATTGTTGACAAAGCAATGACAAAAGTAGTGGTGATTACCTCTCACTATATTGTTGGGAGCAGTGGTGGGATTCAAACGTTTTTACTACTGGTTCTGTGGGCGTGGCTTGGTGGGCGTGGTGTGGTGTGTGTGGTGTGGCTTGGTGGGCGTGGCTTGGTGGGCGTGGCAAGGGAAGGATACTGTAAAATCTCCATTTCTTCCTCACTCCAGGGGAAAGTTACTGCAAAATCCCCATTTCTTCCCGATCAGCTGGGACTCGGGAGGCAGAGAATAGATGGGGGCGGGGCCAGTCAGAGGTAGTATTTACCAGTTCTCCGAACTACTCAAAACTTCTGCTACCAGTTCTCAGAACTGGTCAGAACTTGCTGAAACCCACCTCAGGTTGGGAGAGACACTCTTCATGTAACTCCTCTGATGAGACCTGTCCAATATGATATATCTCTCATCTTCCTCAGAGCACACAGGCCTCACAATCACATCAAAGTAGTGCCTCACTGAAGGATTATTGTTAGTAGTATTATGGTTGGTTGCATAGTCAGCCAGATGTTTAGACTGATTTTGGTTGTTGGTTTTTTTATCCTCCTATTGAGTCTTTCCCAAGGATCTGAATAGACAGGTATTGTTTGATCGTGTTATAGGTATCAAAGTAGTATTATGCTGCCTGACTCCCAATAAGTTATAACTTAAGCTAGCTGGCAGTCCTGACCAGTAGTTTTCAGTTAGTCTATATCTGGATATTAGTGAATATTTATTTATTTTATTTATTTATTTATTGGTTCGATTTATATGCCGCCTTTTTCCAGAGACTCAGGGTGGCTTACAATGCATTAAGCAATAGCCTTCATACTTTTGTATATACCTGCTTAGTAGGGCTTTTGGGGGGGCCCCCCCAAGCAGTGTTCTTTTTTATACAAAGTCAGCTTATTGCCCCCACAAACCGGGTCCTCATTTTACCTACCTCGAAAGGATGGAAGGCTGAGTCAACCTTGAGCCTGGTGAGATTTGAACTTGCAGTAATTGCAGGCAGCTGGTGTTACTTAACCGTGCTTTAGTCTGCTGCACCACTAAGGCTCTTCATAGAATAGAATAGAATAGAATAGAATAGAATAGAATAGAATAGAATAGAATAGGATAGGATAGGATAGGATAGGATAGGATAGGATAGGATAGAATAGAATAGAATAGAATAGAATAGAATAGAATAGGAGTAGAGTAGAGTAGAGTAGAGTAGAATAGAATAGAATAGAATAGAATAGAATAGAATAGAATAGAATAGAATAGAATAGAATAGAATAGAATACTGTTTTTAGCCAAGTGTGATTAGACAAACAAGGAATTTGTCTCCCGTGCAGAAGCTCTCAGTGTACATGAAATTATTACAAACTATTCCATTTTTAAAAAAAAAAAGATAATTGGAACATTGTTTTCTTCTGATGTCCAAAATATTATCTTCAGATATTAGTCTTCATCCATCAGAATGACCACTTTGGCTGTTGATTCTTGAATGGCATTTATCAGCGTGTGTCATTTTTCAGGTCTTTATAGCCATTCTGTGTCCACCTTTAATATAATAGCAATAGCACTTATATACCACTTCATAGTGCTTTATAGACCTCTCTAAGCGGTTTACAGAGTCAACATATTGCCCACAACAATCTGGGTCCTCATTTTACCAACCTCAGAAGGATGGAACACTGAGTCAACCTTGAGCTGGTGAAAATCGAATTGTCAAGCTGTAGGCAGCCGGCAGGCAGCAGATGTAGCCTGCAGTACTGCATTCTAACCACTATGTCATCATGGCTCATAATAGCGCAAGTTTTGAAGGGAGTGCCTTCCTATTTACCCTGGCATTTTTTTCTCCCCACCAGTCATGTTTGCAAATAATTGGATCATTTTGGCATGATTTTTTATGATGTTGATCATTAGTCATATAGTAAACAAACATTGAACATGTTTACAAAATTTACTGCCTGTTCAAATATAAGTGCTCTTGGGTTTGATCAACTTCTATGTCCTTCCACTTTTTTGAGTTAGAATGGCCCATGTATAATCCAAATACTACCCTCTATGATCTGTTCAACAAACCATAATTTAAGAACGCCTGGCAAAAGCTAGCTAGTTTGTGGGTTTTTTTCCTCTGGTGAGACCGGTCTATCAGGGCAACCTGGTCTACCCAATTATGGGATGGAGCATACTGCTACCGTTTTCGCCTTTCAGCCCCAATCCAGGGGCCTTCGCAGGCAGTCACTTTCACGACAAACTCTTTTTGTAAAACATAAATTTAGGACAAAACTAGTTACCATAGTTTGTATTTATATAATCGTTCATTCTGCTAGCTCGTGTTGCTACTGAAGCAATGCCAAAGTCAATGGGATGCATTTCTACAACATCTCCTAGTATCATATCTAGTTATTTATGAAACTTGAAAAAATATCATAAATTTGTAGCTCAAGAATGGAAAAGTTAAACTGAAAGAAGTAGTTCAGAAGTGCTTCATTAAAAATGTAGTACTTAGGTTTTCAAACTCTCTTCATGAGGTTAAAAAAAAGCCTCTTCTAGAGAACACAATTACCTGGGTTGGGTGAACAGAGATGCTACTTCATGCCATTTTCAAATTTTACATAAAATACTGTGTTGCAATCACCTGTTACAAAGCAAGCACACTCTATTTAAAGAATGTGGCTTGTTGTCAAATTGCAAAGGTTACAAAGCCACCCATTCTCTCTGGAAGTAGGTATATTGACTCATTCAGCTGGCATGAAACACAGCCCTTCTCCAAAGAATACTATGCATTTTATTGGAGACAATGCCAGAGCCTTTGATGTCCAACCACAGCCAAAACACTATGATGGCCCAGTAAGCCTTCAATAGTCACCACTGAGAATGGTCATACTAACCATGTAATATTTGGTTCAAGCATTCCAAGAAGCTGTCAACAAAACCATCCTCCCAATCAGGGATGCCAATCATACTGAATGGATGATTATGCTTTTAATAAAAGGGGAGGCTAAGCTCTCTACTGAATTGCTCAAGAGTAGGGGATGAGCAAAAGCCATTGTGCCTCTGCTTCCATTGTAGTCTAAAAAGGATATCCAGTTTTAATTGATTTCTTGGTGCTTTTGTTAATGCATCAAATGTACAACTGAGAAAAGTTAGCACTTCCAGTAAATGACAATATCAGGAACACACCTGGAGTTTTCCATTGGGTGTCATGGTTCATAAATAAGTATAAGGTTGACATCATTATTAACTCACAATGCAAATCTAGTGCTGCATATTATGTGAGCCCAAGCATCAGGTTGCTTGTTCACAGGCCAACAGAGAGAAAGAGAGGCTTAATTTTAGAGCTTGTTAAAATTGTAGTATCTTTTGATAGCTTAACATAATGGACTCATCACCTAATATTTCCTGTTTATGCAAACATAAACCTCAGTGTGCTCAATGGAAACAGCTGTCAACTTGGGGATCTTTGCCTGAATCACTGAGATTATCTTTTGAGAATATATACTTCATTTAAATCAAGGGAGTTTTCCCTACTTTTGTAATCTTATAGTAAAAGTCTGTGTGTATCTATGCAAAGATCAGTTTTGCTAAAATTCAGTGGGATTTCCTTCATGTTATGGTGTGTGGGACTGATACTTTATAAAATAAATTATTTTAGGATCAAGGAATACGGAAAGGAATAGGGAAGGTCTCAATCCAACTTTAGCTATAGGTAATTGGAAGCCAATCACTCTCCCTACCTAGCCTATTCAAAGGATAGGTGATATGGGAATAAATAAGAGGAAGTCTTATGCTCCTTTATGAAAGGCAGAATACAAATCTAATACTTTAAGAGGGGATACAGAATGGTACCCATCAGGGGTGGGTTCTACTTACTTTTACTACTGGTTCACAACGGGGCCGTGTGCAGGGTTCGCAATGGGACCGCATCCGCATGCACAGAAGCTTCTGATGACATCGGGGTTGGTGGGCAGAGCTTCCCTCCAGTTTTACTACCGGTTCTATAGAACCAGTCCGAACTGGGGGCAACCCACCACTGGTACCCATGAGGGAAGGTACCTACATCTGCAGTCTTGTGGTCACAGCAAAACAAACATGTTCTCATATTTTACTAAGACATCATGTGTTTGGTTTTGATTTAATTTGTGATATGAATCCAACCTTTGAGATTTTTACAAGGTAATTCATGATGAGAGCCTTGATAGTACAGTGGTTACGCACCCTGTTATTAACACAGCTGCCTGCAATTTACTGCTGGTTCGAATCTCTCCAAGGCTCAAGGTTGACTCAGCCTTCCATCCTTCTAAGGTAGGTGAAATGAGGACCCAGTTTGTGGGGGCAATAAGCTGACTTTGTATAAATATACAAAAGTATGAAGGCTATTGCTTAACGCATTGTAAGCCACCCTGAGTCTCCGGAGAAGGGCGGCATATAAATCAAATTAAAAAAAAAATTTTTAAGGTGTTGTAAAAATCCAAGCAATTGTGGTTTATTTAGCAGACAATGGCTTGGAATACAGTGTAAAGTGAATAGGAGCAAGTGAATGGCTATAAGCCTCAAACAGAGTTCCTTGTCCCTTCAAAAACTCAATTTTGAAGGTTACTTTCTAAACCAATGAAACAGCCAATCTTTCCTAAAGGTCTGATGTTTGGCCAGGTTGTATTGAATGAGACACTTTGAAGGTTCCAAAGGTCTTCTGTTTAGGCATGTCTGTAGCACTTCCACTAAAGCAAAGTGGCTTGTCAAAATGGAATTGAAACTTCAAAGTATTTTACTTTTTTTTTTTTTGAAGCAAAGTGCCTCATCAAATCAAGCAGTTCCTTTGATCTACAAAGGGGTACACCTTCACATACCCTGTTTCCCTGAAAATAAGACATCCCCTGATAATAAGCCTTTTGAGCGCATGCGCTAAAATAAGCCTCCCCCCAAAAATAAGCCCTCCCCTTTAAACGCAGAGCTGGATATCAGGTAAGACAGCAAGAGGAGCCCCATCTTGCTCCACATGTCCCAAAATAATAAGACACCCCCGAAAATAAGGCCAAACGCTTATTTCGGGGTTCAAAAAAATATAAGACCGGGTCTTATTTTCAGGGAAACACGGTAGGTTATAGGAGTAAGGAAGATTACCTTGACAGAGATATGCACGATCCATTACCAGGTGTTAAACCCAAGCCTAAAGACAAGGCTGTGAAATCCATTTGAATCTCATTGTTTATTTCTTTACATCTAATACACAGAATATTTCTGACCTAAAGATGTAACTTTCCAAGCTACTAGATATAGCCTGAGATGTAGTTACCCCGAACCAGGGGTGAAATTCAGTAGGTTCTGGAGAACCGGCAGCGGAAATTTTGAGTAGTTCGGAGAACCGGCAAATACCATCTCTGGCTGGCCCCAGAGTGGTGTGGGAATGGAGATTTTGCAATATTCTTCCCCCATGAGTGAGGAGGGAATGGGGATTTTGCAGTATCCTTCCCCTGGAGTGGGGTGGGAATGGAGATTTTGTAGTATCCTTCCCCTACCACGCCCACCAAGCCATGTCCACCAAGCCACACCACGCCCACTAAGCCACCCCACAGAACCAGTAGTAAAAAAAATTGAATTTCACCACTGCCCTGAACATCTTCCCCTCTTCCCCATCCAGTTTGGGATTGCATGATCTCTTGATTCAGATCTTCCTGGAAAACTGAATTGGCTTAATCTTCCTCCTCTGCTGCTGCAGGTGCACATTCCATTACACAGGGCGACAGAATATGACATATATTTTAAGTTATCTCAGTCAGACATCCAAGATTGATGTCAGGCCTACTAGATAGACAAGACCAGTAAATCAACTTCCCAGGAAGGCTAAAACTCTTGTGAGACTGGCTATGATAACAGAATCTTGCAAGTCTGATTATCCTGTACCTCTTCCCCTTTCTTATACTCCTGTGAATTGGAGTGTCTGAGAAGCTTTCAAATATTATCTGTCTGTTGTGGTCTTAAAATATGTTTCAATCCCTTATCACGCTGATAACTGATCTTGCATATCCCCATCAAGGTCATCTTCCTTACTCTCTACAGGTCTATTAGCAAATCTTAAAATTTGTTATGACTGACATATTGTACCACAAATGGGAAATACGAACTAAAAATACCCAAACCACAGGACACATTAAAAGTTCATAGCCATTCTATGAGGAGTACCATAATCCAGCTGCAACCTGCAAAGCCATAAAGCAACGAGTGACAGGATTTTAACTTGGAGACATTTTGGAATAAAAATGTCATAAAAGCTTTGTTCATTCAGCTGTTGAATTCCTGAGAGCAAAGTATAATACTTTGCGGAATATTTGCTATTATTAAAATATCTTGAATCATTTTGCATTGCTTCTAATCTTTCAATTCATCAGCACTAATATTAAAAGGGAGGGAGGGAGGGAGGGAAAATCCAATTTTTTTTACTACCAGTTCTGTGGGTGTGGCTTGGTGGGTGCGGTGTGGCTTGGTGGGTGTGACAAGGGAAGGATACTGCAAAATCTCCATTCCCACCCCACTCCAGGGGAAGGATACTGCAAAATCCCCATTTCCTCCCCACTCCTGGGGGAAGTATATTGCAAAATCTCCATTCCCACCCCACTCTGGGGCCAGCCAGAGGTGGTATTTTCCGGTTCTCCAAACTACTCAAAATTTCCGCTACCGGTTCTCCAGAACCTGTCAGAACCTGCTGATTTCAGCCCTGGAAGGAAGGCTCTTTCATCTGTTGATTAAGATTAATTAAAGATGGCTCCCGTTTCCAAAAAGGTGTGGGATGACAGCCCAAGATTCAAAACACTGAAACAACAAATATAGGTTTTTGCTACTTTAAGGACTCCTAGCATTGTCACATAAAATTAAGTTTGCTGCCTTCCTCAGACAGAAGAGGGAAGCTTTTTGTCTTTTATAGATGCCAAGATGTCACCCTATCAGCTGCTTTTGCTCATTTTTCATGATCTTGGTCTTTGAAGCCATTTCCCTTTTGCTGCCATGATTTGAAAAAGCCTGGCGGGACAGGCAATCCTGTCTGCATGGGTACATATTTTATTGCAAGGTGCTGACATGGAACATTCTCCCATTTGTAAGGATAATTATTGTCCCAGTAGTCAGGCCACTTTTTTGCAGAGTTGTTATGTGTGTAGCTAAATGATTCATTTTGGCACCCGCAGGAGTCAACAGTGCCACTTCAGTGAAGGCAGGGAGTTTGGGGGGTAGGGAGGAAAAAAAAGGCCAGGTTTCAAAATAGTAGCATGTTTTGGATGATTTGGAGGAGTTAATTTTTAGAATTTGATTTATGGCTGCAACCCAAAAATGGGTGAGTTGAACAAAGCTGGAAAATGAGAATGTTCTCCCTCTCTATAAAACACCTTTGAGGGCGAGCCTCCATGGACTGACCAAGGCAAACTCAAAGTGTGAAAAGAAGCACCGTTGGTAGAGAGGAAAGTAACAGCATTAAGAAAAGGGAGTTGATGATAAGATTTGGTGTACAGGGCCCATTTAGGTTTATATCTCTTTTACAACGTATGCAAAAACTGGCGACTTGCTGAATAACTGTGATTTGGTTCTGTTTTATGCAAACTTCCTTTTATTGCTTTGTTTCTTCAGATATGGTCAGGTTACAAATCCCACTGTTCCTGTCCATAAACCCTGTTGCTTGGGGAAGAGGAGAATTCCAGGATAACATGGTGTCATGTTACTTGCAGGGCCATTACAGGGTAGTTTCTGCCTGTCCCACCAGATTTGGCAAAGTCAGGGCCGGATTTTCCTATAGGCTAACTAGGCTTCAGCCTAGGGCCTCAAGATCAAGAGGGGCCTACATTCAAATTGTTAGCAAAATTAAAATTACACTTTCACTATAGGTGAAAGGGCCTCATAAGTGGAATAGCCTAGGGCCTCTTTTCATCTAAATCCGGCCCTGGGCAAAGTGAATTATGGGTTCCCTCATGAAGACTTGATGGGTCTTAGGAAGTGTATCTTCTCTGTCATGGCACCTGCTGTATGGAAAGCTTCCCCACTGAGTCCCAAAGATACTGGCCCTTTAGAAGGTTGTGAAGATCTACCGGTAGTTCTTCCCCCAGCCTTTGGGGACAGGCTCTTAGTTACTGAAACTATACCCTGGATGTACTTCATAATTGTCTTTTGAGATGTTTAATGGAGATTGGAGTGGAGCCAATTTTTTGTGATGTATGATTCCTGATGTTTTTTATTTTTGTCTCTCACCCAGAGTTTCCCTAGATAGATGGACAGCCTCATAGGTTTGATAAAATACAGACATGAATTTAGGGACTCCCTTCAAGACAGAAGGGAGTAGCTTATGGCAAAAGTAAGCAAGGGCTACCACAGTTTGGTAGTAGAAATCCAGGCAACCACCTTATGACAATCAAGAAATGCAGAAAATCCATCTAGACTATTGCAACCTCCATTTTGTGATCTTGGTAGCTCCTTAAAAATGTGGAGCTAAGAAAAAATTCTTGACATGTTAAGGAGGAAGGAAGAAAGCAGGAGAGGAGAGGAAGTAGGGAAGGGAAAGAAAGAAGGAGAAAAAGGTTTGTTGTAAAATGAGGGAAAAGAAAGGGTAGAAGACCAACCCCAAATGTAATTAAAATGTCTTATTTTTATGCTTTCTTTAGAAAAAATGTGCACATGTATGATCAATTATGGATAGGAGAATGACCATTTACAATATGTGTATAAGAAATTAAAATTAATTTTTTTTTGGAAAAAAATGTGGAGCTAAGAAAAAATTCTTGACATGTTAATGAATACCTGATGCCTCTTTGTAACTATAGGTTGGACTAATATTTGGCAGGAACCAAGGAACAGAGCAGTGCACATTGATGGGAATAAGGCAAACCTTTTATTACAATTTACTGGCATTAATCCTGCTCATGATATTATATAAATTTAGTGGCAATAAGGATTCTTTACTTTAAACATTTAACTGTCAGCACTTAAAATTGGACCACTTCCAATTGGCACAATTTCCTCACCATTTCATCTACAATCAAGTCTGAAGACAATTTTTGACAATCTACATTTCTTTTGGCCTCAGGCAAGCAGGAAACACCAATAATTCTCCTCCAGCTAGCCAATAATACCAGTTTGTTTGTTTGTTTAAAAAAAAAGGACAAGAACAACAACAACAACAGGATTAAAGAGGTGTTCTACCTCCTGAGCTGCCACAATTCTTGGAGTGAACAAAATTTCATTTTACCCTCACTCTCCATAAAAGAAAGAAAATAAATTGTTAGGAGCCTCTCTCATGAGCTGTTGCTAGAGGGGCAACATGTTTGAAGGCATTATTCTTTCTTTCAGTTTCTCTTAAAAGGTCTCTGCTGCTTTAAAAATGATGTGGTGGTATTATTGCAGCTACTATCAGTATTTTTCTACATTCATGTTTGCATGCTATCATGCAAACATGAGTAGAGTACATTTGGGAGGGGAAAAGAGAAAAATGTGTCTGGTTGTAGACCCAAAATTCAACCAGAGAATAATATTCTGCATTCAAGATCTGTGAAAAATTGTCTTCATCTCTTTAAATGAAAGGATATTAGAGTAAAAACTCTCTTCATATTGGATGAGAGGCTATTCAAAGGATCTACGACAATTCGCCACAGCCAACTTGCCACGGCCAACTCGCTGCAGGACAAGAGTTACACTAATATCAAAGAAATAGTGTAACAGAATAATTAAAGAAAGCATGCAAAAGGAGGGACAGAATGAAATGTGAATGGCAACAATTAAAATATTTTTTTATTTATTTTAAATAATTAAATAGAATTTAATTAAAAATTAAATTGTCCCACAGTGAGTTGGCCGTGGCAAGTTGTCCCACAGCAAGATGGCCATGATGAGTTGGCTATGGCAAGTTGACCATGATGAGTTGGCCGTGGCAATTGTCCCATTCCCTATTTCACAGAACTGGAATGGCCACTGAGTACATCCACCACCTAGCTTTCATCCCTTAACTTCCCAAGAAGTGATCAGAAATACGGCCTGCTTGATTGACTACACAGGACAACAGACTCTCTCCAAAGATTACAAGGAAAATAAATTGGTAATAGAGTAGAATGAAATAAATGGACTGGAGGCTAAAATATATAAAGAACAGTTTCTGGAATTGGGTATGTCTACTTTAATGAAAAGAAGGACTAGGGGAAACATAATAGCAGTGTTCCAAAATCTCAGGGATTGCCACAAAGAAGAGAGAATCAGCCTTTTCTCCAAAGCAGCTGAAGACAGGACAAGAAGCAATGGATGGAAACTAATCAAGGAGAGAAGCAACCTAGAACTAAGAATTTATCTGACAGTTAGAACAATTAATCAGTGGAACCTGATTAATTAAAGCATTGAGAGATCAAAAGGACTCCGTATATTTCCAATGTTGGGACAAATGGTACGTTTGGTTGAACAACAGACGCCCAAAAAGTCAAGTATAACCAGGATTATGCTTAATATATATTAAATCTGACTGAAACCTACATACCGTAGAAAGTGTAAATATCATGTAAAGTTCCTGTCGCGATCATTTGTTTGACTATTTCTTTTTTTTTGATGTATTGTTTTAAATAAATAAAAATAATAATAATATAAAAAAATCAGTGGAACTGCTCGCCTTCAGAAGTTGTGGGTGCTACATCACTGGAAGTTTTTAAGAAGAGATTGGATAACCATTTGTCTGAAATGGTATAGGGTTTCCTGCCTGAGCAGGGGGTTGGAGTAAAAGACCTCTACAGTCCCTTCCAACTCTGTTATTCTGTTAAATTTTATGTATCATGTACTTAGGCCTTTAGAGTTATTTCTATTTTATTTACTATCTAGATATGGCAGCTCTAGATGTTGTTGAGTTTGGAGGACTATCTCTGTAAGAATTTATCAGCATCACCACCAGGTATATCAAAACATCTAGGATACAGCAGTGTCCCAAGTTTTGAAGATAAGTAGTTTCTAAAGAATCATGGTGATCTCCAGGGTTGGGGAGGAGGTTTGGAGGTGGGGTAGTCATTCAAATGAATTATTACTTCCATCCCAATGAGGATTATGGGATTTGTATCTAAAAATCATCATTAGCGAAATAGAAAAATGAAAATCAAAGTAGCTAGCCAAGTAGAAATATGGGCCGCAAGATCCTTTTATAATCTATTTTAGAAGCTTAATTTTAGTAAGTGACAGGCAATTATTTCCAGACGAGTGGTATATAGAATTCTGGCCTTTAAAAGGTAGCTATGGTAACTACCATATCAGTTCAAGAGAACCCTCCATTTTTCAGCAGCAGAAACCAAATACTCTGAAAACTTTAGAAACAGAAAGTGGAGCCCAATTTTATATTGCTTAGCATCTCCAGGCTTCACAGATAAACTGCATCTGAATATAAAGTCTATAAACAGCCAGGATAAATTGTGATATCTCTAGCCTAGATAGCCAAGAGAATCAAGTTTATTTAACAGTCAGTGAAGTGCTGTTGTCCCTAGAACCAGGGACCAATAAATCAGAGAGAACTGGTTTAAACATATCTATATAAAGCTGCAGTCCACCCATCCATTTTTGTCTCGAATTACTAGAAATCAGGTGCTCTGTATATAATGCACACATAAATATCAAAAATCTGGTTTTTGTGTACCTTCTCAAAGCTCAAGCTAACTTAGAAATTAGTTTTCAGACATCTTAGTGAAGGTATGCAATGACTGGTGGGAGGGGGGAGTTTTATAATTCCTAGAGCTGTCTTAGAGCAACATCTAGTGGCATATGTTATTTCATCTGCAGACAGTATTGACCTCTGCAAACAAACCGAGCTGACTTAAGCAGAGAAGAAGATATAGAGAATAATTCTAGCTGCTGGTTCATTCTAATAACTAAATTGATTGTAGCCAGTAGTGGTATTGGTATTCCTAGTAGTAGTGCTAGTGTTTTAATCGTATGCCGCATCTCTTTTCTTTTGTAATTTAGAATGTGAGTCCATCACTTCATAAAATGAAAGGAAACATTCAGAAGTCTGCTAAGGCTATCTTTTAGCCTGGAACAATCTTCCCCAGCCTGGTGCTCACCAGGGAGCCATATTGGCTGAGGATGGTGAGGGGTACAAGTAATTGATCACACCTGGTGAATACTTGGTTGTAAAAGGCTGGTCTGATGCCTGCAGTGTTTATCAATGCAATAAATAAACAACGAAAGGCAACAATGTTCAAACAAACTTTTTCTAATAAACGTTCCCTTTTAAAGCTATCTTAACTCAAGAGTTTACACTACCAGAGTTTCTGGGAGTCAGGTGGCATATGAATTATAATTTGTCACCAATTATGTGATGTCTTTGATAGATTATATTAATTTGAATATGAACAAGTCAATGTGGTCTTTACCAGTGTCGAAATGGAAGATGATTTAAAGCCAAAAAAAAAAAAAAAAGTATCAGAAGGGAAGAGACAAGAATATTGGGAAGATTAAGTCTGAATAACTCTTTATGAAGAAATATGAGTTATTTCTACCTAAAAAGAAAGGATCCTGTCCACTGATGCCCACGTGCCAATTTACTTGAAGATGAAAAAAAAAGGGGAATGAGCAAAATTCTTCCACCAAGATAGGCCTTCAAGTTAAATCTAGTTGGCTATAGTACAAACATAAAGGATGAATCAGACATTGTTCTAAGTTATAAGATGGTTTTATGTTATTTGGGTTTAGCGTGTTTTGTAAACCCAGCCAATTACTGTTTGATCAAGAAATCATGGTTAAGCAATCATGACTTAGCTCAATATGTCAAGATGATTAGAATTCATAGTGGTCAAAACAAATGATTTAGCTTTTCAAGATCTAATTATTTTATTTTAGTAGAACAGAATTTAATGGTTTGTTAAAAGGAACAAAAAGGACCAACAGAATGAGTAGAAATTATGGCTTTCTATCTAAAAGAGTTTACCAATAGTAAAAGGATTGGTAATCCTTTCATGAAGCCTTGTACAAGGACTCATGGGATATCAGACATTTCCTGGAGAAAGTGGATTGAGGTACTGTATTCTCAAAGTGGTGAGTTGTTTTGGTATTATTCCCTAGGTTAACTGACTGATTTAAGCATATGGATAAGCAGGAAATGGCGTGTGGCATCACACCTGAAACAAATTGATCCTAAGGCAGGATAAACACTGATTAACAGAGAATAGATGGAGGCAAAACCCAGCTACTGGTAATAAAGAGGAAAACACAATTATAACTAAGGGTTTGGATAATATATAGGAACTCAGAGTCAGACCTTCTGTGGCAAGGGTGTCAAACTCACGTCGTCACGGTGGTGTCATGTGACGTATCGGGACTTTTTTTTCCCCTTCACTAAACCAGGCATGGGCGTGGCCAGCACGTGACGCATCCGGCCCATTGGCCAGGAATTTGAAAGCCCTGTTCTATAGCATAAAGTCAACTGTTATTGCTATAAGCACACAGAAATTTTTTAAACAATAATGGCCAACTCACATTTCATTTTGACTTTCATCTATTTTGGGGAAGGGAAAAGAATGAATCAAAACAAATGTTAAAGGAAAGAATCAGAATCCCACTTGGAATTTTTTTCTTAAATAGGATGTATGCAATAAAACCATTTTCTTCTCTTTCATAATTCAAAAGATGTCCTTCTGAACTTCTGAAGAAAGAGGAGGGACATTTTCAAAGCTAGTGACTTCCAGCTTTGCTGAATTTTCTATGGAATTTTTTCTTTCTGTAAATGAAGCCCAAAAAGGCACTCCTTCTTTTGCGGGAAATGAAGAATCCTGTCAATCCTGGAGCCCTAATTTGATCTGAAATTAGTAACAACAAAGAACTATGTGTCTTCAAACTGGTATGTCACTGCGAACATTGGTTGTTTTTTGTTTTGACTGAGATAAAAGTAAAAAAATGTCCTCTTATTTAGATCTACACTAAATTTAGATATGCCAGCATTTAAATGGGTAAAGAGATATTTGTGATTTCAATTACTGGACTTGACTTTTTTTTTTCAGGAGGCTTTCATTATATATCAACAGAGCCTAACTACTATAAAAATTGGGAAATGAATTTGAAAGTGTTCTTGTCAGGTGTTATATTAAAATTGTGTCACCTCTTTCTATAACGTATCCAAAAGGCAAAATGATATTGTAATCACTTGGTGCCTGAGTAAATCTACTAGATTGTAATCTTAAAAATGAGATAGAGTAAGGTGGCATTTATAATACTCCTTCTCTTGTTCATAATTATTTTCACTAGGGTTGAATTTGTTTTGCTGTGTTATTATTTTTATCACTGTTCCTTTCTGTACAAAGTTTAATAGGCCTTAAATCTCAGTCATACTTTGAAAAAGTATCTAAGTATCTCTGGTTTTAACAGAGTAGCTGGTGCTCCAAGAAGCTGTAAGACCAAGTATCTTGAACACAAGAAATCTCCCCTCCTATCCAAGTTATTTTAAACAAGCCTGTTGCCAAATCCCCAACCAGTAGGAAGGGCTCTAAATGGCAGTCTCCTCCCTCACATCATGGGATATCCAAAAAGAAAATAATATCCCAACGTTTAGGAATGACCAAAAGAGAGAACTTTACTACTTGCATCAGGAAAACAATAGCCATATAACTTTTTTTTTCTTCTGTTCAATCAATCATGTTCAATCATATCCAATTCTTGGAAGCTGCCTGGACAGGTCCTTGTGGTTTTTTTAGCAAGGTTTTTCAAGAGTGGTTTCCCATTATCTCCTCCCTTGAGCTGCAAGAATGTGACTGGCCCAAGATCACCCAACTAGTGTTGTACCTTAGTGCCTAAAGTGGGACTGGAATTCATGGTGTCACAGTTTCTAGCCGGATGCCTTCTTAACCACTATGCTGGCTCTCTAGATAACTATATAGTGAGTATTTTGTTAGAGTCTGTTGCAGAAATCAAATCCAGAAAGGACACACAGGTAAACTGATTCAGCAGGATTCATTATCTTCTTTATATACATAATAATACATGAAGTAAATGTACAATACCAATAGCAGATATCTTCCAATGTAGCAGTTACAAGCAAAACACAAGCAGAGAACAGCAGACAGACAAGTTTGCAGCTTCAGAGCTCAGAGCTTAACTCAGAGCCATGCCCAGGCTCTTTCCAGTTTCAGTTTCAATTCACCAATCAGCTCCCATTGTCTGATTTAGTTGCTATACCTATTCATTGGCTGACCTTGTGCCTGAGAATTTTGGCTGACCTTGTGCCTGAGAATTTTGCTCTGACATAGTAATTAATCCTCTCTCACACACTGCAGAGCATCTCCGTGCCATACATTTTAAAATACTTTATCCTCTCGTCTTTGTGTCAATGCCAACAACAGCAACTGTCCTTGCAGGGCTATAAGAGATCACCAGGCTGAGCCCAAGGTAGGGGTCAAACACATCATCAGTCATGAGTTCTTTCATGCCCTTAAGAGATCTAAATCCAGCCTACCTTGAATTCCTTATTTACTGCGAAATTGCTTTGACTGTTAGTAGTTCAGATTCTTGTAGAGAGCTTAAGCTTGCAATAAATCTTTATACCCATTTGAACTACATGGCTCTCCTAATTTCTTGACAAGGTACTTGACAAGGGCTTCATATAATGGTTCTCTTGATCCTCTTCTTTGCAGTGTTTTTAATCTTTCTTTCTGAATTGAACCTACTCCATCCTGGCCCATCTCATTCCAGATCATTTTTCCTCTCAAGGTCCCACACTGAGATCTTCTCCCTTCCAGTTAACTGGGAGCTTCCTCACCAATGACATCCTCAACATCCCCAAACAGCCAGATAATGCTACCCAATCATTTCAAACTCAAATTCAAACTATTGTTTTCCTGCTGAAATAGAATAAAAAGCTAAAGGTCTGAAAAGCATCTATTCACAATTCATTTTTTATTAGACATAGGTTTATGCCATTGCAATCAAAAAGATTGCAGAAAAATATATAATATAAAACAAAAATTTTAAAAAACAAAATAACAGTTGCACTACAACAATACAAAAAGAAAAGAGATGGCAAAATCAAGTCACATCAGGGGAAAGACAGCTGGGTCTTTGAGAGCTTTCAAAATAACAGAAAGAGGGGAAAACAGCTCAATTTCCACAGGAAGGCCATTCCATAATATTGGGGATGGAGTAGAATTGTCTCCTCACCTCAGATTCCTGCATATCTAAAAGAATGAGTGTCGCAGAATTCTCTCTCTGAAAGATCTAATCTAACAGGCTGAAACTGACTGGAGAAGGCAGTCCTAGAGATGTCCAAGTGCCAAATCGTGAAAGGCTTTATAGTTCAAAAATAGCACCTTACAGTAAATTGGACCTAGAAGCCAATTGGTAACCAATGCAGTGTCCACCAAACCAATTATTATGTTCTCTGCAAACATGAAGCCTCTGCATTTCGGACCAACTACAGTTTCTGGATATTCTTCAAAGGCAGCCCTAAGTAGAATGCATTACAGTAGTGGGGCAAATGATGATGAAAACATGAGTAACTGTTGCAAAGTCCTCCTACCCCAGGCAAGACCACAACTGCCATTCCAGCCAGTGATGGGCATGAACTTCTCTGACCACTATTCCTACCAGCTGATCCAGCAGGAGTCATCAGTCCAGAAGAAACCTAGAGTTGTGAACTTATTCCCTGAGGGGTTTTGAGACAATAGCTGTCAGGCTAGCCCCAAAACAACATAAAACAATCTAGCCAAAATTCATTTCTTTATCTGAATATACCGTATAAACAGAATTTTGCCAGACTAAATTTATGCTACCCTATAACCTAATAGATATGCTCTAGGAGATTCTAGGTAGTACCGT
The DNA here is from genome assembly GCF_059756535.1 of Pantherophis guttatus. Classification (NCBI taxonomy): domain Eukaryota; kingdom Metazoa; phylum Chordata; class Lepidosauria; order Squamata; family Colubridae; genus Pantherophis; species Pantherophis guttatus. Next base: position 244,109,713 of record NC_142063.1, read on the forward strand.
ATTTTTCGGAGTATAAGACGCACTAGAATATAAGATGCACCTTAGTTTTTGGGGAGGAAAATAAGGAAAAAGCTGATTGGCAGGTAGATCGGCCTCCCAGAATACCCCCAATCAGCTGTTCCAAGAGGTGAATTTTAGCAACAGGTTCCTTGGTTGTAAGCTCTGTGCCTTGCCTTTTTTTTTTCTCTGCCTCTGAAACTTCTGAAAATCTGTTTCAGGAAAAAACCTTTTTTTCCTGCCTCTGAAAGCCTCCGAAACAGAGCTTCAGAAAAAAAGCCTCTGAGGCTCTGTTTGGGGGCTTCTTTTCTGAAGCTCTGTTTGGGGGCTTCTTTTCTGAACCTTCGTTTCTGATGCTTTTTTCAGCCTCTGAAACCTCCGTTTGAGAAGCGGGGCGGCTACATTTGCAGTATAAGACGCACCCAGATTTTCACTCTCTTTTTTGGGGGGGCGGGGAAGGCGTATCTTATACTCCGAAAAATACGGTAGCTATCTTAAATCTGTTTTTTGTCTCTGATCCAGCTCCTGACTATGTTTTCTCTTGTCTCAACACTCTTGGAATGTGCTCTCTCCTTCCTGGGAACTTGTATTATTATAGTCCATCACCTCAGCTTATAAAATGAATAATTTCATCAATTCTTGAGACAAAAAGATGGTTTGTCACGTTGAACATACTCTTTAAACAAGTGGTTTAAATGAACAATTGACAGTTAATCATTGCCCCCTTCTCAAATTGCATCTTCTGATCTAAGTACACAATTAAAAAGTCCAGCAGTGTTTTTTTATGTCCTGCATAAAAAAATCAATCATTAGAGATCCTGCAGTCAGACTTGCTGACCAAAGTGCTTCCTAGCTATGAGCACAATCCCTTCAAACTTTCAGGAATAAACTGCTGTTAATACAAAGTTGGACCATTTGATTCAGCTCTTAAGATGTTCCCCTACCTGTTGTCATGTTGAAGATTATCATTCTGTAAAGAGGGAGAAGCATAATATGGTGGTTTCTGGTAAAATCATCAAGCTATTCTCAATCTATACTTCCATTGGTTTCACTTTGATCTCTGCCTCTGTCGCTATCATTGCCTACATGTTCCTTGCTTCTCAAATTCTACTACTTACCAAAAATAGCGTTTTTAAAAATGAGAGATAGGCCTCATGAAAGACGCCTACTCTGTCTTTGAATCACCTAATTCATATTCATGTTGATCTGAAGAAGACAAATTGGATGTCCAAAATCTTTGTAGGACATAGAATTCAAGTTCAAAATTCCAACTATAATTCTTAGGCCATTTAAATGAGAAAATTACCAATCCATTTGAATCTGTTCCTGTCATGAGTCTTTGTGAATCACATATCAGACCATTACTGCCTACTAATAACCACAGCAATTCTCCTAGTCTTATTAAACCCCCTTCAAAAAAAATCCCAACTATAGCTAATTGCAAGCCAATAGATAAATCTGAAAAATACCAGCCAAGATCTTAGTGGTTCCTTAACCTTATCCTCTCCAGAAGCTATCTCAAAAGAAATTCCAGTTAAAAAATCCATGTAAGTAACTGCCTTTGTCCACTAGAGATTAGAAGATTTAAAGCAAACCTTTCTGATTTACATGATGGACATTCAAAACCCAAATCCCATAGCTCCCCTAACTCTTCAGCAAGTAACCTAGGCCCCACTACTCAGCAGTTTATCTCTGTCTCCTTTCTGCTCTACTGGTAGTATCTCATCCTTGTCAGATCCATCTCATTTTCTTTGCTTCATCGCCATCCATCAACCCTACTCCTGGAAGGTGTATTGGCCCAATCAGCTCAGAAAAGCTAAAACATGGCTGAGGACATTTTTTTTCCAGACAATTTTTTATTCACGGATGTCTTCAACTGTTTTCCGCCATTGGATGGCTGAGATATTCCCTTAAAATTATTTCTGAGGTATTTGTTGTAAATGCAGCTCCATTCCCTTTGCATGAGTTATCTGCTACCAATTTCAACTATAAGGCTTAGGTCATGACACATTCTGATTGATTGACGTGCAGTTTTATCTATCACCATGGTTGAGTTCCTGGAATATAGCTGCATGACCTTTTAAACAAGATGACCTTACTTTTATAACCTTACTGCTAAAACAGGACATTGCTTTGAGCTGAGGATCCTGGATGGTTTTATATCCAACTCATTGCATGCAACTTTTAACCAGATGAGTGGTAGTACATCTTTATGTATGTATGTATGTACAGTATGCGTGTACTTACGAAATTCATATAGCCATTCAAGTCATTCACAGTGACTCCCAATGGCTTACAGGAATAAAACCATCTTGATTGCTTTCAAATTTCAAGCATTTGTTTCTATTTCGATATCCAATAATCCTTTTCTGATATTGTTGTAAACTTTGAAAACCAGGAATTAAACCTTCTCCCTAGCCATGTACTGTATATATTCTTTTTCTTAGACAAATTCTTCCTAGGATCTATTAGAGATGTTTATTAGATATCACACACACATGCATAGTTTCCAAATTTGTCTCCGACTTTAGCTGGAGAATTTAATACCAGGCCGTGATGATAAGTTTTTCCTTTTCTATTTTAATGCTCCAAGCTTTTATCATTATGAGTCTCTAAAATTTGGCCCTCATTCTAAAGATCCTAAACTTGGAATGGTGGAGGCTGGCTCCTCTGTCCAATAAATTTGACCTATGAACTCTAAATTGCTTGACCTCTGAAGACCCAGAAAGTGAATTGAGCCCTCCAAAGTGCTAATACCCCTTTATTGTATGTTAGTATCTAATGCAGTAGCCACTGATGGTATTGACCTTGAAATAGACATTTACCTCAACAGTCAGCATTTCCCACTATTTAATGTGCTTTATTTGAATGTTCATTCATGTGTATAAGTTCAAAATTATGTGGACAGGTAATTGCAGGCTCAAGCAAAGTGTTTCACACAGACTTCCATTTTTGACCAAGGTATCACCTTTCAACATCTGACAGAAAAATATCCTAACCACTGTCAAAGGTCCCTTCCAGGCAGCTTTCTATTCAATTTCTCATGAGTGTCTATGGCAGAAACAATTTTCTTTCCATAATGACCATTGATTGCTGCCTTTCCTCAAGATCCCTTTCTTCAGATTAAATGCAACTTTATTGGTTGTATCTTTATTCAGCACCTATTTAATATTTATGGCAATGATAATGGTATTGTACAAGTCCCTTTTCACACTCCTTCCCTAATCAAAGATTAAGGTCCACATTTCTTTATATTGATGACATGGCAATTCTTTCTATGACCAAGGTTGGCCTTCAGTATTCCTTATGGATATTAACTAAATTTTGTCAGCCCAAGAAGTTTTTTTTTTTTAATTTGATTTATATGCCGACCTTCTCCGAAGACTCAGGGTGGCTTACAATGTGTTAAGCAATAGCCTTCATACTTTTGTATATTTATACAAAGTCAGCTTATTGCCCCCACAACTGGGTCCTCAATTTACCTACCTTAGAAAGGATGGAAGGCTGAGTCAACCTTGAGCCTGGTGAGATTCGAACTGGTGTAATTGCAGACAGCTGGATGTTAATTACGGTGCTTAGTCTGCAGAGCTATCCAGGCTCAAGAAGTTGCAAATAAATTGCTCCAAAACAAAAGTGCTCCTTTTCACTAATAAATGTTGGCAATATAAGTGGACAACCAATGACTTTCAAATCAGACAGGCAATAATGTTCAAATGCTTAGGTGTTTCCTTGCTCAGGAAGTAAATCAGATTCATAAAGTCATACCTGGGTCCAAAGTAGTGTAAATACAGTTATTAGTTCTGCTGGTTGTCATAAAAATCCTTGCAATTACATTGCTGAACAAAAATTAGAGTCTTTTGCTACCTTATTGTTAACACTCAGCCTTGTGCTTACATTTTGGAAGTATCCAGCAGAAATTTACTAGAATTTTATTGTAAGTCCTTCACTAATACCCTCTTCCAGAATTAGGATGTCCTTCAAGTAGAGTCTGAATAAGAATTTGCTGCCTATATTAGTTGAGATAATGCTTTTGAGGAGTGAATCACTGGCTCATCTGACTTTTCATAATAAATTTATTTTTGCTTGTTTCTGCTTAGAAAAGAAATATTGCTAAAGATATTTTCTTTTGTGGTCTTTCTGCTTGATTTTTAATATCACTTTGGTCTTGACAGAACTATGCCCAAGTTAAATAGAGTGTCCTTGATTTGGATATACAGAGTGAAGGACCTAAAATTCCCCTTGTGCCTTTTCACATCATCTGCTCACATGATCTAATGTGAAGGAACCTTAAGACTGATGGAGAGAGGGTTTAATGAAATTGCATGTGTGAAGCATTTTTGCATTTGCTCTAATGCTGCTGCTGAATTAGAAGCAAATGTCTTATTCCACTGTCTCCTCTACAATACTTGAAGGACAGAGCTTATACTTACTGTACATTTCCCTTATAATACATGGGTTGGTCAGGTATGGAAATTATGTGTTCCATACTTGCAGAGCGCTCACCAGAAATCTCCAGGAACATAGCAATGTGATCAGGAGGTATTGTGCCTGATTGTGATGTAGTAGAGGAATTATCCACAGTAGTATTAGAATGCTGTTATGAATAAATTCTATATATTTTGGTCAGCATGATATAAAAAAGATGTTGAGACTCTGGAAAGAGTACAGAGCAAAGCAACAAAGATGATTAGGGGACTGAATCCTAAAACATATGAAGAACGGTTGGATATCCAAAGAATTGGATATGTCTAGTTTAACGGAAAAAACAACTAGGGGAGACATGATAGCAATGTTCCAATATCTTGTTCTGTCCCCGTCTCCACACACACACAAACACAGCCAGCCGAGGGTTAAGAAAGCACTTGGCACGCACACAGGTCATTATCTCAAACTTGGCAACAATATAAGCACCGTCTGCCAAGAGCTTTACTTCAACAGATAACATAAAATTACATACGCATTGTAAATAGTCCAGCAAAACAATATCCCTTCGGCAGCTTCAGGCGTTGTTCAAGTGACTAGCCAGAGTTAGTTTTTGTTCATCACAGAGTTTTACCAGCCACCACCCTCTCTTATATAGTCTCTGTGGTCCAGTGACTCAGTTATAATCCCTAGCACGCCTCCTTAACTGCTGCAACCGTTTATCACGCCTTCGTTGGCGTGCATCCAGGAATGAAGGCTCTTCTTCCTCGCTCTCATCAGAGACACCTGGCTCCTGGCTAATCTCCCCTTCCTCGGCTGGCACCTGAGGCAGTGCCAGAGGGGAGGGGCCTGGAGAGGGAGGCCTGGCTGACTCCTCTCCCTCATGTTCGGAGCCTTCTTCCTCCGATGAGATAGGCTCAGAGGGCGGGGCCACAACATATCTAAGGGACTGCCTCAGAGAATAGGGAGTCACTCTTTTCTCCAAAGTACCTATGGGCAGGACAAGAAGCAATGGATCAAAACTAATCAATGAGAGAAGCAACCTAGAACTAAGGAGAATTTTCCTGACTAACAGTCAGGAAATGACTGTTGAAATGAAATGAGTAATTAATCAGTAGACCGACTTGCTTCTCTAGAAGTTGCAGCTGTTCCATCACTGGAGGATTTCAAGAAGAGATTGGACAGCCATTTGCCCAGAATAGTATAGGGTCTCATGCCTGAGCAGGGGTTTGGACTAGAAGACTTCCAAGATCCTTTCCAACTCTGCTATCCTCTTATTCTGTTATATTCATCAGCCTGCTTACCATTTTTAAATGAATGTCTATATTTGGATGTGTGTCTGATTCCAAAAGTTTAACAAGAAAAAGATTTTTGCTAAATGTGCAATAATGAATTGTGTTTAGGTGATAATAGTAGTAAGGTAGTCAGTCCATTGGAGACTGAAATTCACAATAAGAATGCAAAAATCACAGGCCATTTTCTGGTTTGACTTATAGGGCTGTCTGTCAGGGTTCCAAGTAACACCCCCAACGATATAAGACTCTGAGGCTTGAAGTTCCTCATAGTTCCATTTTATTAGAGATGTCATATTGGCACATCTGGGAAAATCCGAATCTGAAAGGTTTCAGGTTTTCCCCACCCAAAGGAAAGTCCAAGTCCCTGCCCCAGCACCCACATGTCCATCACATGGTCCAATCAAAGCACCATCCCAACAGGAGATGCCTCCCAGCCACACCTCTCCAGGTGCAGGCACGATGTCCTTGACTCTCTGAGAAAGGAATATTATTATGACTATATATCTCCCTTGCTCCATACAATCCCCCCTCCCATTTTCCCACAGCAGTAAATGTAGCAGGCCTGAAGACCAGGGGTGAAATGCTCCCGGTTCGGACCGGATCACCCGATCCAGTATCGATGGAGGTGGGTGGTTCGGAGAACCAGTAGCAAAAATCCCTGCCCCCCCCCCCCAATGCCCAGCTGAGCCAAACAATCATCAGAGGCTTTTTTTTAACTTTTAAAAGCATTTTTTTACAACCTCTTCAGCTTTTAAAAATGCTTTTAAAAGTAAAAAAAAAAGCCTCTGATGATCGTGCAGCTTAGCTGAGATTGTCAAAGGCTTTTAAAAGAAAAAGACCCTTTTTTTTCTTTTAAATGTCTCTGACGATCCCAGCTGAATTTTTTAAAAAGCCTCTGCCGATCAGGCAACTCAGCTGGGATCGTCAGAGCCTTTTGAAAGCATTTTTTTACAACTTCTTCGCCAAAGAGGTTGTAGAAAAAATGGTTTTAAAAGTTAAAAAAAAAATTGGCCACACCCACCCAGTCACATTACCCCCACCACCAAGCCATGCCCACAGATCCAGTAGTAACAAATTTTAGATTTCACCACTGCTGAAGACCCAATGCAAAAGATGGGCTCCAGGCCTGACACTGTCACAATTTGCTTATTAATTATTTGACATTTGCAAAATAACAATAAGAACAATCCATTTTATGCAATAAACCTATAGAAGTTTGGCTCTCCAAATTTGCATTGTAAATAATGAGTCTAGAGGTCACTTGTCCTTATTTAACCCCCCCCCCCACTTTGGTCCAAAAGCTACTTTAATATTATTTTAGAAATAATTCCGGATTCTCTTGTGTACTTTGCTTCCTAGTAAGAAAAAGCAAAATGTCAATTTTACTGTTCATTGAAGTCCTGAGGACCTATAATGGACCACCTACAACATTTTAAATGCTCGTTATGTCCATTAAAGCTAGAATATGAGGAGGAGGAGGATTTTTTTCCTTTGCGCCCTCCAAAATATGATTAAAAGAATAAGAAAAGGCACACGTTTCATTTGAGAGACCATTGTTTAAATTTATCTAACAGGAAAGGGGTGTTTTTACAAGGGTTGACTCATTGTATAATGTGAAAATCCAATTCTTTTAATAGATGGACTTCCCAAATAAAGTTTTAAAACCTGTAATTTTGTTATAAAATTCTAGCATTTCAACTAGCAACGTTAAGGAGTATCTGCTATGTTTTCAGAGGAAGAGAAGACTATAATTTTTATCCCAAGCAGGGGATAAAAAACCAGCAAACTAATGTGCTGAAGCTGACCAGACTAAGGACGCTAGCCAGATGAATACCTGGTAGGCAGATTTTTTTTTCCTATTTTCCTCCCCAAAAACTAAGCTGCATCTTATACTCCAGTGTGCCTTATACTCCCAAAAATACAGTATATCTTCAAGTTACCAAGGTTGAGAAATAACTGCTCTATTATAAATAATACTGTGATGAAAGGAAAAGTTCATCAGTCCAGATTCATTTAGATGAGATGTGCAATATAGAAATTTAATAAATAAAAATAAAAAGTCTCCTTCATTCAGTGCCCAGTGACTAATAGATACAGTACAGTCATGCTGTTTTATTGGTAGCCTTATGGAAATGGATTGCTGGTTCTTTCTTTAGGAATCCCAAAGGTGCTGAAGAACTGAAGAAACTTGTTGGATGAGAAGTCTTCAAGGAAAAACAAAGAAAGTCCAGTTGCCTTTTTGTTAGGATATGGTTTGAACCTAACAAGTTGTCCAGGCAATATATGTGTTCTGTAACTTTAATATGAATATGTATTGTGTGACTTTAAAGTTTTACTGCTGATTCATTGTAATGCTGAGTCATGCTGTAATTAGATAATCACTGGTTGTAAACGTATTTAAGAAAGGTACTGTAAAGTATTCAGTTGATGATAAGCTACCATAGTGTGTGGAGTCGCTATCATTGTGCTATCATTGTTGGATGGATCTGATACCACTTAACACTTTTGAAAAAGCATATTTGGGACAACCATGATCTGGATGGCTGAGAATCTCCATAGACACTTGTTTAGGAAAGGTTTTTTTAAACTTCTTCTTTTACAGTAGTGGCCAAAATTGTGGAAACCTTTTGGGAAAAGTATATTTTCTAAAACTAGCTAATAACACCACTTTTTTTTTTTTTAGTAGTACCATAAAATTATGTATCAATGGAAAGATAATTTAATCAAGAATGTAATGCAATAACTTTTATGAAGGATTTGCTATTAGAATAGCAGTTACAGTATAAAGAAGAAAAGTGAAACGCGTAGAAAAAATGAGATATACAAAAAATTATCGTGTAAGTTAATACTTAATTGGGTTGCCTTTAGCATGAATTACGGCCTTACAACATCTTCCCATTGAGAGAACCAAGTCTTTTAGTTCTGCAGCTGTTATAATATGAAACCAAGATTGAATGATTGCTTCTATTAACTGGGTTTTATTGCTGGGTCGCTTCTGACTAACAAGTTTCTTTAGTCAGCTCCATAGATTTTCAGTTGGGTCTGGGCTATTCCCAGGCCATTCCAGCAGTGGAATATGATTATCTTGAAACTTCAAAAAAAAGTGGTGTTATTAGCCATCAAACCTCAAAAATACACTTTTACCAAAAGGTTTCCACAATTTTGGTCACTACTGTAGTTTACAACACTGAGGTTTCATGGGTTTCATAAACAGAACATGAGGCAGCATATGCTAAGTCAAAGAATTCTACTTGTGAAGGGGACAAAAAGCTGATAACTCTTCATCCCTATGCTCCTACTTAGTTTACACAGATGATCTAAGTAAACCATTGAAAATCATTGCTAGGTAGCAAAGGAACACGTGATGAAAATACATCTTTTGAAGCTTACCACTTATTAGTTTTTCAAATACTCAATTTGACTTCATTTAAAATACATTAGATTCTACAACTTCTCCCAGAGTTGAACTTTTTTATATATAATACTTCATTTGCTGACCTTGAAATGATGAGAGCTAAATTGCACCTTCAAAAATGGGAGAGAAGAAGGCTGTTTAGAAGAAAATGACACATGTCTCTCTTCTTTTTTACAGTCAGCTAATTTTCACATCGTTCCTAAATGTTTTCAACAAACATAACTTGTGGCAGCATGTGAAAAAAGAAAAGTAGATAAAGAATCTTACTACCATGGCAACTCAACTCTTTTCCTTCCCTTAATATTTTATTCTTAATAACATAGAAGGCCAGTTAGGTACATGTTTAAATGATGTAATTAATTTATTGTCAGCCAGGTACTTCTGATTTTATTTAAAAGCTTTTCTATTATAAGCAACAAATCAAGAGGGAACATCGCAGCCATTTCTGCAGTGGTGAACAATATGTATATATATTTCATCTCTCTATTTTTTTAGTGCCTGGTTAGGTAAACTCTCTCCTGAAATTATGTTAATAGGGTGGTCCTAAACATGTTATTCTGAAGTCATATCTCAGTTTAACATGCCTCACTGTTTATAAATACATGTAGCTTAGCAGCTATTCAGCCTAGTCCCTATATGTCTCTTCAGAAAATTCAGCAAATGGCAGAATATAACCAGCTTCAGCTGATCTTGGAAGCTAAATAGAATTGCATCTGCTGAGAATTTGGATGGGGAAGTCCATTCTGGAAAGACAACCAAGAAGGCAATGGTGAACCATTTAAATAACACTGTCCAAATCAGAACAGGAAGGAAGAAAGGAAGAAAGGAGAGGGGAGGGGAGGGGAGGGGAGGGGAGGGGAGGGGAGGGGAGGGAGGGAGGGAGGGAGGGAGGGAGGGAGGGAGGAAGGAAGGAAGGAAGGAAGGAAGGAAGGAAGGAAGGAAGGAAGGAAGGAAGGAAGGAAGGATCTTCCTTCAGTAGAGGTGCCTGTTTTCCTCTCATCCTATTTATGCTATCTCTCACTATATGTTCTTCCTTGGAGAAGAAAGGAGAGATAAGGTGAAGAAGGAAAAAAATAAAAGTATTTTGGTTTTCAGGGACACATTCCTGCTCAAAAATTTTTCACTCCAAAAATGTTTATGGGAAGAAAATAAATGCAGTGTATATCTAGAAGGTTTTAAAGTAAGTCAGGATCCTTGAAATAATTTCCTAAAGGAATAGTGATAGCATACAGGTAGTCCTTGACTTACAACAATTCATTTAGTGATTTTAAAGTTACAACAGTACAGAGAAAAGTTACTTATGACTGTTTTTCACACTTAGAACTGTTGCAGCATCCCAATGGTCACATGATCAAAATTCAGGCATTTGGCAAGTGACTCATATTTATGATGATTGCAGTGTCCCAGGTTCATGTGATCACTTTTTGTGATCTTTTGATGGGCAAAGTCAATGGAGAAGCCAGCTTCACTCAACAACCCTATTACTGACTTAACAACTGCAATGATTTATTTAACAACTGTGGAAGGAAAGGTTGTAATGTGTGGTAAGTCGTAAACTCACTTAATAGCTGTCTTGCTTAGCAATAGAAATTTTGGACTCAATTGTGGCCATAAATCAAGGGCTACCTGCATATGATATCATATAATATATCAATTTTAAAGCATGTCAAGAATAAAGCATTGCCTAAGCTGTCAGTATACTTTTATTCTTTTTGTGCATGTCCATGCATGTATGCATGCATATATGGTGTGTGTGTATGTGTGTGTCGTGTCAGGAACATTGAAAAAAACAAATTTAAAATTGTTGTAGTAAATTCTGAGAATATTGCAATAAAAAAATATTCCAAGTCCATAATTCAATATGAAAGAATTAGGAAAAATGCAAATTGCTTTGACATCATAGCAAAAGCAGTCCCATCCTGAAATATGCCAACCTTTCCAAAAAAAATCTGCATGTATTATTTTGTTTGTCTGAAGAGAGTTACCCACCTTGAATAGCTGAAACTCTCAGTTCACCTTAAGGCATTTGGGGAATCCTTGCAATGAAGAAGCAGGACTCACAGATATACAATTGAGAGAAATATTGCCGAGAGAGATTTGGAGACCTTGGAGACTTCGGACATATGTCAGTTGGGAGAACTGGAGCGAAGCAGGGAAGAATGGCAAATTTAGTGCAGAACTGCAGAATTGAAAGAGATTGAATTTGATCCTGCTTCAGCTGAAATCAATCGCATCAACTCCACCCAAGCGAAGAATTTAGGCTCAATGTTTCTGTGGCAGAACCACAGCCTAGTCCCTCTGGTGATCAATCACTCAGAGGTCATGTTTGGTTCTGTAGAGTAGAGAAGAATTTTGAACAGTTCTGGCATTTAACTATCATAATTTACTCTGATATGTACAGTATAACTGGGGGAAAAACAGAAAAACAGGAAACAGCTCTCAAATATAAAGAGCCTGTCTGTGCGTGAACACAAACCCATTTATAGATCTCTATAGATACAGTTAAGGAGATCATTAGCTCTGAAGCTATTCTGAGTCACTTTGGTGAGATGGGCAGTATTTGATAAAAAATAAATGTACATCAAAGGAAATTTCATGGCCTGTTATTGAGATGTCTAGATGTATGAAGCTTATCACAGTTGAATGCTCTTTGCTTTCCCTGATAAAGCATGGAGGGAAGAACAGAAGAGAAGAATGTTGGACTGTTTCACCAAAAGACACAAATGGGAATCTTCAACAAGATAAAATCAAAAACTCCATAACTGATACAATAAGATGTAGGTAATTTATTTATTTATTTATTTACTGGCTCTGTGTGTATTTGTGTGTCTATGTGTGCATGCAAACATGCCTTCAAGTCAGTGTTGTGTGCATTTGGGTGCAAATATACGTCTGGAGAAATTCCTGACGTTTTCTTGGCAAGGTTTTTCGAAAGTAGGTTGTCATTGCCTCCTAATGACAACCTACAACTTACTTTATCCAGTGAGCTTTGTGTTAATGCAGGACTAGAACTCACAGTCTCCCTATTTCTAGCCCAATGTCTTAACCACTAGGCATCAAGTTAGAAATTAGGAGACCATAGGTTCTACTCCCATACAATTGGACAGTTGTCCTATATGTTGTTTCCTTATAAGGGCATCCACCGGTGGTTGGCTAATCCACCGGCGGGAAGTTTAAATGGATGTCACTGGCCGGCTAGCTTGCCGGAACTGTATTTAAGGAGGGCTTTGCAGCTCAGCCGGCAGTTCCGTATGAGCTAATTAAAGTGCTGAACGGACCTCTGCTGAGTCACGTCTTCTTTTCCCTGCACCGAGCTAACACTATATAATTATAAATTTGATATTTAAGCATAATTCTATGTTATGAATCCAGTGGCCATCAATATAGATATATGTTTTCAACTTCCATTTCTGTACAACCCACTGGTTATATTTTTTAAATCTAGTTCTTAATCTGGGTTTTTTATGGTTTTTATGTTTTTATTTGCATTTTTACTATTTCTTATTGTTTTAATTGAGTGAGCCTTCCAGAGTCACAAATGTGGATCTACAGCTATATAAATGGAATGAATGACTCAATACTGGATGAATGAATTAAATACTGATATTGCACTAAACTAAACTAAAACTGTCCAACAGGTATCTTTGAAAATCAAGGGCTAAGGAGACTCTCTGGTCCTATATTTAAGCTCTCGATGCAACCACATCCATTCTGGGTCATCCAGCAATGACTCACAATTGAATGATTTGTATATTTGTACCCCAGAGAGTGAGAAAACAGATAGCTATGGACAACTCCTAAAAGGAAGAAACAGAGTACTACTTATCACTTTTACCTTCTAGTTAGAACTATTTAACTGGAACATCCTGGGTGATCTACAGTATCTTGGATAGTCTACAACCTTAGACAGGGATATTTGTCAGCTACCAACTATGAATTGGTTATCTTCCTTACCATAAATCTACTACCCTTAGCCATTAAGACTGTGCTCTAATCTTTCAGCAGCAGCACAAACACAGATGCCAGACTTTGCCAATTTTGTGCCTCACACCAACCAGGCACTTAATAATTTCAGGTAGAATATTCATTCGTTCAACTGCTTTTACTCCAAAATAATTTAAGATTATTATTTATATCTTACAATAGAACCATTATGGTACCCGGGTGGGGGGACCACAAAGCTCAGTCACTGCCTACAAGAATAAATGGTCCATAAGCCTAACAACAGAAATGACCACCATCAAAAACCAATAGGAAAATGTTACACTCGTTTGCGGCGCTCTGTTATTGAAGACAGAGATGCCAAGAGAGGGATTTTAAGAGATTTCAAGCATGTAACTATTGAATTGAGATTAATAATATATTTCTTGATTCTGAAAAGCACAATACTTCCCTGGGCCCAACAGAGAAGTCATTTGGCCCCAAGAGGCTAAAATCAATATAAGTGCACTCAATTTCGCAGTTATGAATGGCCACTAGGCTTATTTTGTACACAAGTAAACTAAATGGTGACAAACACTTCAGAGTGTTCCAACTTTATTCCCTGCATCTATGAAAGAAGATTCTAGCCCAGGTGTGTCAGACTCACATTGTAACGTTGTCACGTGATATAATGACTTTTTCCCCCCATTCGCTAAAATGCGGGTGGCCAGCATGTGACCCATCCGGCCCGTGGGCTGCCAGTTTGACACCCCTGTTCTAGCCCATGAAGGTTTATAACTATAGTTTGTAAGGTGTTCCGAGAGGTTTTATTTCTAAAAGCATTATGTTTAAAAACAGAAGACCTTAAATCTATGTTTCCAACAAATGAACTTTTCAGGAGAAGAAGGGAGGGGGAGATATTTGGCCTCATTATCAAAAGGCGTAGTCATCTGTTTTCTAATCCTGAGGAAATTAGCCCTGATTCAATTTGAATTTGGAAATGGAGGTTTGAAAAGGGCATTTTGAAGATCCAAGGGCAAACCAATATGATTCGAGCCATTGTGATTTCATTTTGAAAATAAAAAAAAGACTCTTCCATAGGCCATGCTAAGGGAGACTGAAAGTGACTGCAGCTGCTTTATTTTTGGCAGAATGGGATGAAAATATCTAGGGTGGCAGACTCTGTGGTGGCCATTAACCCTCCTAGTTACAACTAAGTCTTTTCAAGGATTTTCATTTTCTTCAAAACCTCTTTTTCCTGCAGTTCTTTTAAGGCAGATATGGCAGGGGGAAAACTGCATGGCCACCTTCCAATTGTTTTATAAGGAATTTAGTTGTGCTGACTGAACTAAACTATCTTTATGCCAATTTGAAAATTAAAACTTCCCCAAACCATTTAAAAGGTAAGGTCTTATTTTTCCCATTTGCATTTTTGAAATCCTGGGTTTGGCATAAAACTAAAAAAGTATTATTAACAAGCCATGTTAGAAGGGTATGCTTTGCTGTCTCTGAACCTTAGACTAGGTTGCCATAGGAGATTGGCAAGCTCAGAAGCCCATTCATCCATTCCGTCCCCATCCTTGGCAGGATTTGATTGTGTCAGGATTGTGGCTTGCAAGCAATACTGTTTGTTAATTAACCAAGCAGGCTGGCACTATAAGATACAATGCCATGGACAAAGAAGCTGACGCCAAACAGGTGGCATTCCTAGCTTTGGCTTACTGTTCTTACAATAATAAATGCTTAATCTAGTACTTATAAGTGTTAAATCATTAGTCGATTTACCAAACGCTGAAAGACATAAATCTGCCTCAGTCATGCACAATTTAAAAGTCAGTTTTAACTCAAGAAGACATTTTGCTTTGACCTGTCTCCAAAATGTGAAGGGAGGAGTTCTTGGATATGTATAGGTGTCTTATGAAATGTAAATAAATGCATAATGAATAATTATCAGAATTTTTTAAAAAATCAATCATTTATCTTGCCTTTTCTAATATTTATAGCTGTACTGGAAGTTGGAAAATATTTTCAATGGGACATGCAGATTTACTTTGGAGTTTCCCTTACACATTTCCACTTTATTTAGAAAACACATACACAAACACAGAGAGAGAGAGACTGAAGCAGAGATACAAAGAGAGAGAGTGGATTAATTTGGGAATATAAAGTATAAAAAAAGAATCTAGATAAGAAATGGCTATTTACAAACTGGATTAGGTATAACAAAGTTTTTTCTACATGCTATTGCATGAATATTGTCTACAATATTATTTGTATCTTGCTTAACACAAATAACTAATGCAAGATAGACAGGAAGAGTGTTACAGCATGGGGAAAAAATATACAGCATGTAAAAATTAATTAATTGAAGAACCTGATCAAAAACAAGTTCCTCAAAGCAACTTGCGGTCATATTAGTAACATTTTAGGGTCATTTAATTTCATTAGCTGGTGTGCAATTGCTCCAAGTGATTTTTTTAAGACACAATTTGTCCATAAAATGTATGTTTTCATTAAATGCATCATTAGGTTTATGGTCTCTTCACTCAATCTCCATTTCTGCCTGCTTTATAGGGGCAAGAAATCAGAAGCAGGCACAAATGTTTCTACTTAACGAGTTCTTTAATATGTGTGAGTGTTTGCTTTAGGGGAAGCGGCTGAGATATTTGTTTGCAATATCTGATGAAGTCAAGAACTTTAGTCCAGAGCGCTAACATCCAAAGTATTTCTGATTTCTTTTGTCATCCATTTCTGGCCTACCTCATTATTCCAGGGTCTCTTCCCTTGCAGGCTCTTCTGAGCCAAAATGAGATTTCAAAGATAACTTTTGTCTTGCAACCAAGCTTAAAATGTTCTACTCATACACAAACTGGAGGAAGCAAATAAATCTGAAGAAAAGAAGCACATATTTCGTTTAAGCTTGACTGTCTTTTCCGCCAGCTAAATCCTTGTACTTGAATT
Source organism: Pantherophis guttatus (assembly GCF_059756535.1). Classification (NCBI taxonomy): domain Eukaryota; kingdom Metazoa; phylum Chordata; class Lepidosauria; order Squamata; family Colubridae; genus Pantherophis; species Pantherophis guttatus. Next base: position 244,125,724 of record NC_142063.1, read on the forward strand.
TCTTGCACTTCTGCTCCGTAGGACAACCCATTTATCCTTGATGATAATCCCTTAGTTTTTCTGTTTTTTAGAAAGTTATAAAGTCATTCTTTGGTTTACGATGAGAAAGTGGATTCATTCTCCTCCTCCTTCCCTATTTTGGGTATTTGATTTCTATTGGTAATAGATGAATGTGCCCTCTCTGTGTGTTTGTAGTCAGCTTAGTCCTTTGGCAATTTCCTGAGACAACACTAACATTCTTCTCCCCTTGACCAACCTCACTCTTTTCTTGGAGGATAGAAATAATCCATCTCACACTCTGTTCTGTGCCTGTTCTAAACTCTTATGCTGCCCTTAATATGTCAGTCTGCACATATTCAGATTTCCCCATTCAAAACCATTTTTTAATATTGAGCTCAAAATTGGTTCAGAACAAGCCACAGATGGTCAAGCTCTAGAAATCAAGATGTTTTTCTTACAGTTTTTTTTTTTTGTTTGTTTGTTTCTGCTGTTCAGTATCAAGGTCAACATGGCATGCAATTGCCATCATTCGGTATATACCACTTTTTATGAGAAATTGGCAGGCAAAATGTACTAAAGTATGAAATAATTTGGACTAGAATTCTCTATAAATTGGCTTTGCCTCATTTGCTTTTCTTTTTTCTTCTAGAACCCACCAAAATGAGAGTTAATGGGTCTTGTACCTAATCCAAGTTAACATTTCTTCCCACGGCAACATAATTCAGAATGACTCAGGATTTTGATTAGCATTACATTGGTTTTAATTGGCTCTGTGTTAGTTACAGCCGTTAGAATCTGTATAGACAATCCAGTGGTGGGATTCAGCTGGTTCAGGCCAGTTCAGGCGAACCGGTAGTTAAATTGCTGGCTAGCTCCACCCCTTCCTGCCCCACCCCTTCCAGGAGTCCCCATGCACCCCATTTTGGCTCCTAGGTAAGTGTAGGGAAGCTTCTAGGCCCAAAATGGGCCACAGGGGAACGGCGTGCCCCTGCTGCGGCCCGTTTTTGCCCCCAGGGGGAGGCAGGAAGCTGAGTGCTGCCTGTCACACCCCCTGACCATGCCCATCATGGCCACGTCCACCCAGCCGGTCATTAGGGCAGAGAACCGGTTGTTAAGTTATTTGAATCCCACCACTGAGACAATCTCTATCTTTGGTGGCTCCGAATTGGCTTATGAAGTAACCTTCCTCCTCTTCTACTGGCTCCTAGGAGCACTGGATAAGTAACAAGTCCTTTTCCATTCTAAGGTAGCTTTAAATCTTTTTAGTTTTTACCTCCAGTCTAGCAACATAATATACCATTCCCTAAGCTTTCACTAATTTAAGCAATGATCAATATTGCAGTAGGATTTTTGCATTCTTATTACTTCTTTCCTCTAAAGCTTGACATCAGAGTCCATTTTAAAAGGTTCCCCACACAATAGTATAATTTTGTATTGATGGATCCGGAATCAATTAATTTACTTATATAACAATTGTTGGGTTAGGGTTGGATGGGCACCATATTAGGAAAATCGAAAGCAAACGAGAGCTGAGATTATACTAACAGGAATCCAATATCTTAAAATCGCCCCCAGAATAACACTGAAATAGCAGTTGAGAATGCCTGAGAGAGAATTGGGGTCTCTTTGCTGTATCCTATTGATTTGGACAGTTTTACAAGCACATCACTTCTCTCTGAAGAGTAGGTTCATACTCTCTGCTGTAGGTTCATACAGGGCCTGTTCACCCATTCGGGCTTGTCTGCTGCACTTTGGTGTTCCACTTCAGTGATGCGTGTCTCTTAGCAACCGTCGAGGTCTTTATGAACAACACTCGTTTGCATGTATACAGATCCTTGATGGTATCTATCAAAATGACAGCTATGCAAGTAGATCATAATCATTCTATAACGAATCTAGCACAAGCACCAATCTGTCTCATTAACATTAGTAGAGACAATCAAAAACATTAAGAAAGCATAATTTCAAAAACAATCTGAGCTGAGTAAGATGCAAAAGAAACCATCCACTGCAAATAAAAACAGAATGTTCTCCCCATTCGTTACAGGGTGTGCCCAGAACATTCCATTATATAAGGAATATAGGGTTGCCAGGTCTGCTTCCAAATAATAGCCGACAAGCGGGGGAGGGGGGTTAAGTAGTAAAAAAAATTAAAAAAATTACAATTAAATTATATATTTTCTTACCAACATTTTAACACATATTAAAATAATCACTTCAAAACTTTACTTAAAATTCAAAACATAAAATATATTATAATAATATGTAAAATATTAAATTACATTTTACTTTGCTGTCATGTGTATTTTTTATTTGACTGCGCAGCTTTGATCAATTCTTTGTGTTTAAGGAATAATTCTTTAATTTCAGTACAACGTTGAGAAATATGAAAAAATATACAATCATAAAGCTTTTGAATAAAAAAAATGTCCACTATTTTGTGGAAAAAAAATAGTGAACATAATGTGAAAAAAGCGGACTGTCCGCTCAAATAGTGGACACCTGGCAACCTTAAATTTTAGGAATATAACACGCATAGGTTGACTGGAGTGGCAGCTGAGCCTTCTTCAAGACTGGTAAATGAACAATATTTGTAGTTATCTGTGGTAAGGCAAGTGATTAATGTTCTTTATAATATCATGATGCAAAACACAGTGCCTTATAATCCAATGTCAAACCCCAGCCACGAGTACATAAGGGTGAGGTTGGGTCATGACACCACTGTATATATGAAATCTTTTTGACACCATCTCAATTTGCTGGGGATACCTCTTTATCATTCCTGATGGGAACAAGTTAGCTTTAGTTTCCAGGAGTAACACATAGATCTTCAAATCATCTGATGCTTGCTTTTTAGTTTCTGCATCTTAGCCAGCAGCGTTTCTGGGCTTGTGTATGGTCACCCCAACAAACTATGGGTAATTCATTCAGTTTTTTTGGTTATGCTTACATTTAGAACTTCCCTTAAAAGCAAAGAGTTATCTATTTTTTTCAATAGCTAAATTCCACAATAAAGATTAAATGCAAAACCCAAAATGTTTAAATAATCTAATGGATTAAATTAGAAATAGATCAGATTAAATATTTAGCAGAATTTTCACATTACATTTATTCAAATTGTTAAGCAATATAACTTTCTTCAGAACTTCAGTGCAATCATAAAAAAAAAGAATTACTCTTAACAATTCAGTGTCTCACGCACGCTCCATTATATAGGCTTGCTGGCGAGAAATTGGTAGCTTTAAGGAAACTGCTGATCTTCTGAACAGATTTATTCATTCACGCAGTACTTTGTAATTAAAAACAAATTACCTAGATATCATAGAACATTTTTAAAGTAGGAATGGAATAGCTCATGAACCATGCCCAGTTAGACATCCTTTTGAATAAAAATGTTCATATTAAGTATTCTGTAGTTGGAGCAGATGTTGAAATACCTTGGGAGCAATATGGTCAGGCAAAAACTTTAATTCCATTTCCATTATCTTCCCAGGCCAATTTCTCTCTCACCATTTATCATTAATCCTCCATTAGTTTCTTATTTTTTACAATTTTAATCATACAGTTGAACTTTCAAGATCTTTAGTATTATTCATAATTGTGGATATAGTCTTCATCAATGGCTGAAATTCTATCAGTGTATGATCTCTTGGAGATCAGTGTATGATCTCTTGGAGCTTGAATCTCTCTTGTTGATAAGAGAAAGAACATAAAGTTGACCAAGAACAAAGTCAACCAGAGGTGTCAAACTTGCGGTGTCATGTTGTCATCACATGACATATCGTGACTTTTTTCCCTTTGTTAAACCAGGGGTGGACATGGCCAGCATGTGACACACTGGGCTGCGGGCTGCAGGTTTGACATCCCTAGTCTAGACCAAGTAACACATGGCCTTGTAGATACTGTTGGATTACAGATCTCAATATCTTTCCTCCTAGAAACATGTTTGCTAGTGCTTATTGGGGCAAGTATCACAATTGGTGCATGCTTTGTAGGAAAAGTTGTGATTTCATTTCACAGTTAAATTCCAAGATGTTCTGCATTGTACAAAGTCTTTCCAGTGCTTTTGAGTTTTTACATGTTCATCACATGTGATAAAACGTTCCTTCGGTTTCATGACATTTCCAGCATTTGTAGATAGAATTGTACACCTTAGATATTATTTTGGAGTTGTGTAAAAACATTTTGTAGCAATTTTCTTTTAAGATAGAACTTGCTGTAAACTTTATTTATTTAGTCTATAATTCTTCCTATTGTTCTGTTACAATCATTTCTTTGACATTTTGCATCCATTTTATGCATACAGTTATTTGCTGGTTCTGTAAGTAAAGATGTGTAAGTGTATGTATGTGCATGTGTGGGTGCGTGCTTGCTTGCTTGCTCTAATAGGCAGGGAGGTTTTGTTTAGTAATTCAGGGTTTTTTCCCTTAATTTTCCTTCTTCTTGATAACTAATTTTATCTTTCCGACTATTTTATAAGTACCCCAGCCTTGATATATTCCATCCTTCACTAGGTAATTCTTGCTACTTTCTTGCTTTTTGGTCTATTTGTAGAAGCTGAGTGAACCATATCTGCATATGTAATTACATTTTCTTGCTGTAATTATCTGACATGAAATGCATTTGAAGGAGAAACTTGAGGTGAAATTGTTGGGCTTCATTATTCCCTTAGTGGAATTCCATACTTTTATCAAACTTTGTCTAATAATAAGTGCTTTTAAATTTTATTCCCCTTTTGTATTTCTGTACCATAAATATCTGTGAAGTTCATTGGCAAAGCTCGCTGCTTCCAAAATTAGCATTCTGCTATTCAGATATTTTATCCACTCCATTATCCATGACAGGCAACTTGCTTTATTTATGATAGAGTTTAAAGTTTTGAAGGATCAGGTTTTGGAATATTACAGAATTTTGGTTTGACTCTAAGTCTTTTTCTGCTCCTTATGAATTTACTGACATTTCCTTGCCATTCCTGTAAGATTCTCATTGAAATATGGACTTGTGTCATTTAAAATACATTGATATTTTGGGTAATACATTCATTCTGATGATTCTAATGGATCCTGACTGAGATAGTTTTGGTCCTTCTTCCTTTTGAGGTCTCTTAATTTCTTGCCATAATTTGACATAGTTACTCTGATATATTTCTTGATGGTTTCCTCAAAACGATCTCAATAAAATTTAACAAGAAACATCATAATTTAATGAGAGATATGCTTATAGCAGTAAAAATAAATACTGAAAGAAGGACACAATTCCAACAATATCTGCCTGAGAAATTAAACCTAGAAAATATGCAGCAATGGCAAAACTAACAGTATTTATTTTAAAAACCCTCCCTTTTTATAATCCTGTAAACCCTTAATTCAGGGTAGAATCAAAGCAACTGGATGGAGCTGAGAGTTTACTGGCCGGATGCTCTTCCTGATGCCATGCCGGGTTCACAGTAGATTTTTCTTTCTTTGCGCCCTAGGAGAGAAACATCTGCCGCTATCTAAGATTGAATTCTCAACCTTCTGAGTGGGAGGCATGCATCTTCACACCTAGGCCACCACACCACTCTAATAGTATTTATGCACAAGAGATGTTTAAATTCAAAGAATGGTTTTCATACATACAACACATCATGCACTTTCTAGTGGTTCTTTCAATATTATACTGAACTTTAAATGGAAAAAAATGAATCATTTTATGCTTCTAACATTGATGCCCTACATTTTCATTAACATTGATAGAATATTTTCCCTCGTTTCTCCATTCCCAATACTCCAAGTTCCCTAAATAATAAAATATTAATGTAATTCAATCATATTAGACTAACCTCCATGCATTTAAAGAACACAATGCATTAAGATTTATCACAAAAAGGGGGAAACCAACTGGTGTATACTTTGTGACTCATATTGGTATATAGGTCAATTTAAACAAGTAAAAATATTTAAAGGGAAGGCAATAGAAATATGCAGCTAAATCAGTGATGGGAGAAAGCAAAATTACCATCATGGGCACACAAAAGGTTCCAGGAATGTTCATAAGACATTGCCTTAAAAAATGCATAAGGAGAAGTGACAAAATCATAACAAAGACACAATTCTCTAGCAAAAGGTAACAAGATCAATAAGGCTTCATCAAAGAAACTACGGGTAGTCCTGGAACCTTTTGTGTGCCCATGATGGTTATTTTGCTTTCTCCCATCTGATTTAGCTTCATATTTCTTGTGAAAGACTAGCAGATCATCTTCAACCAACAAAGCCTTTAATTCAGTAGTGGGTTGCTACCGGTTTGTCCCGGATCAGGCAAACTGGTAGCGGCGGCGGCAGGAGGCACCGCCCATCCGACCGGATGATTCTGTGCATGTGCAGAAGCGTCACACGTGCACAAGCAAACCGGTAGCAAACTAAATTGAAGCCCACGACTGCTTTAATTCCACAAGATTCTTTTTATCTTTGTATGCAAAATCATGAACATGTGTTAAGCTATTAGTGCGCACTCATGTAATATGGAGAGCCTTAAAAATATATTATAAAACTGGAATGAAATGGGTTAGATTTGCACTATAAAATGGGATCCAGATAAGGTAGTCAAGCCTTCTGTGTCTGCAGTTATCTCCTGGTGAAAAAGTGTGACACAAATTAAATATACAAATAAACCCGAGCTCTATAATCTGGGCTGGCTCACCAGCTGGAGTGTTGCTTTTCTTTATGCGACAATAGAATGACATGCTTGGTATAATTTGCAAGCTATTCACTGGCTGCTTAATAGATTCTGAAGTTTGGAACTGGAACCGATTAACATGAATAAATGTAAATGATGGTTATCTAAATTACAAATAAATGATGAATTAACAAATCACCCTATATATGCTATAAAACCAGTCACTACTTAAATCATCTGGATACTTTGATATATAGGCATGCCAAGCACAGTTTAAGGAGAATTGTTTGTGCCCAGGCAAAGCCTTTGCTGACATAAATATATTCTGACAGTAATTAAAATGTTTCTCTACAATGGCAAATACAATACGCGCACGTTATCCAAAGGGAGGAAAGTTTTCAAAAAAAATATATGGGCTTAGAAAAAAAGAAACTAGGAATGGTGGGAGAGGATTCAGCCCTGGGTCACTTTTCATTCACTTTTACTCAATCATCTGATTCTTACTGTGGTGGTCCCAGCTATAACCCCTGAGCTGGCCCTGGGTTTGAGAGCTATCTTCCTACACAGATTTCCCATTCCAGCTGCTATAGAATCAGCCATGTTAACTTTAATTGATTCTTTTTTACCACATGTGTCCATTCCCATTATACTTTGATGTTTCTTTTCTTTTTTTTAATTTTATCTTTTCTTTGACATATCTAGCTCTCACGTCCACTTAGCAAAGCAGACTGAAGCCTACATCTATATAGAGATGTTTTTTTTTCATTTTCTTTCAACAAACATTCATTCCTTGCAACGTGTTCCCTTTCTGCCAACATTTGCTTATCCTACAATTTGTCTCTATGACAAAAGTTAATCTAGTTTTTAACCAGGCATATATAATTTACATTATCCGTTCCATTTTCATGGTTAAACACAGCGATCTTGGTCATTGATTCATTTGGTTTCACACTGTTTCTTGCATCATACAGTCTAATGTTTGCTTCAAATGATTCAGCTTCGTCGCTAGTAACACAACATTAAGTGCATGAAAACTGCGTATACTACGTGTCCAACCTATGTATCTCTAAGATGAGAAGGCTTCTTTATACAGTTTTCTGTAAATACAATAATCAACCACAGTAAGGGACACCACTGATCCTTGTTGTAATCTAGCTCAATGCTAAAGCATTCACTAAGCAGCTGGTTTTGTCTCATGTATGCTCTATTTCTATCGTATGCTCTTTGCAACACATTCAGTAGCCCCCTTTTACTTTGATATAAATATTTGGTAATTCAAGTTTCTGCATTTCTTAAAAATAATAATATATTAGATTTATATGCCACCCAATTCCAAACAATTCTAGGCAGTTTAAAATTGTTAAAACCTTTAAAAACAGAAAACCTTTAAAAACAGAGTTTTTCCCCCTGGGGGGGGGGGAACCATAAAAGCAGTATAGGACAGCAGAACTACGATAGCAAAGAAAATAAACTCAAGAGGGGAACAGAAAAGAAAAAAGGAGCATCCTCTCCAAAGGCTAAATCAAACTAAATCAAAATCAACAGATTTACAATACAGTGAGTTTCCTGCTTTCATACATTTCCCAATGTCCTGCTGAACAACTAAATATGATATACTGACATGACATTTTAGTAAGGAGGCAGAACTTTACCAATCTTAGACATATTGATGCAGCTTGCAATTCTCTGCTGATGATAAGGACAAAACTGGCCAGTTTGGATATATTTTGACAACTAAGTCAAGAGCACATTCAAAGCTCATACATAGTCATAGTATTTTATGTAAGTTTAGAATCTCTAATTAGAGGACACATTGCAAACCAACACACTAGCTTCAATCAACTAAATGAACTAGCACTCATTCAAGATTTAATGTGAACTCATAAGACTATATATATTTCAATCAAGTATTTTACTGTGACTGATCATGTTTTTACCATTACAATATTCTTAGCTGTAAAATTAAGAATGTCTCCTTAGACAGATATAAAATGTCAAAGTAAATGGCCACATACCTAGCTGAATGAAATGAAAATATCTGTATTACTGGCATACCTAATTGCTAATCAGAAGGAAACTTTTTTTAAGTATGGGATTTGAATATGATGAATCAGTAATGAATTCTTTATGATATAAAATTCTCTAAATCTATTTACCTTATTCTCATAATAATAAAAACTATAAAAAATAATGTATAATTGGTTTTCTGCTCCCATAAAAATGCAGTGCATTCATCAATGACTTTCTAGCCTGTGATCTGGTAATTAGATGGGTAGATTTCTGGTAGCAGCGCTCATTTAGTAATTTATTTTAATAAAGATAAAGTTTTTGAGGGAATGAGAAAAAAAGTATTCAGTGGCCTTAATTATGGATGCCAATGTTGATTATTTTCCATTCATCTCAGAACATATAAAATTGTGTCACCTAAGAAATTAATTAAATTGTTGGCATTAGCTACCAGATTTATTATACCAAAACTAAAATTCACCCTTCTTTTGATCAATAGTATTTAAATGTAAGGAAAACACAAATGGCTGAAAAATATACACAGCAACAAAAAGTTATCTTTAGTTAAATATTGTTTTATTGACATTTGGTCTCAATTTCTAATTATATTAAAGATTTTGTAAAAGATTTCCTTCATCTAAAATAATGCATATTTGGAAGAAATATTGAATACATATATGAAGCATATTGTATCTCCATTCCAAATCCTCTTCACGCATGTTCCAACTTAAGCTGAGAAGAAAGACAACCAGTTTTTAAAATTTGATCCTGAATATATATCTTCCATTTTCATAAATAACATCAGGAATTGCTTTGAAGTCCTAATCTTCATTGATAAAGTACAAGAAGAAATAGTGGAATTAATGTAAAGAAGTTGTTAAAGATAAATATGAATATAGGCTACCATAGATAAAGAAAACAGAAGAAAGCAAGCTCAATGTTAGAACAAATGGTAGAAATTTCCAAGAAAAAAAGGAGAAGCCAAAGCCAAGAAAGAGAAAAAAATTAAGAAAGGAATTTAAAAGATTTTCAGACACTTAGAAAAGACAAGCAGTATCAGTAAAGACAATGAAGATATAAACAGATGTTGAAAACAACAAAAGTCTTCCAAAAATATTTAAACTCAGAAGGAGATCCTAAGGTCAAATTGGTATGCTAAAGGGCACAAATGGACAGATAACTACCGTACTTTTCGGAGTATAAGATGCATTCCCCCCCACCAAAAGAGGGAGGAAATGTTGGTGCTTTTTATACACTGAATAGAGCCATTTTTGGGCTCCCGAAACCCCGCCCCGTATGTCCCATTTTTGCCAAAAACAGGCCCGGTTTTCACAAAAATGGAATGAGCAGAGGGTTTGGGAGGCCTGAAGAGTGCTCTTGGGAGATGGGGAGGGCAAAAATGTGACATGGGGGGTTTGGAAGGCCAAAAATGGGCCTGTTTTTCACAAAAACAGGGCGCAGCAGAGGGTTTGGGAGGCCTGCAGAGTGCTTCTGGAGGCCGGAGACGGCAAAAACTTTTTTTTTCTTGTTTAGCTCTTTGAAATCTTGGTGTGTCTTATACTCTGGATAGTCCGAAAAATACAGTATTTCAAAGATTAAATAAAGATGGGAAGGGTATATTGAAATATTATACAATAGAGTTGTCCAAAATACCTTAGAAGATATCCTATACTTGCAAGAACCTCTAGTACTAGAAGATAAGATAGATCAGCACTCTTGTAATTACCAAGTCAGAAAGGACAAGTAGTAAGTATTTACAAAAAGATGACACGCAACAGAAGAAAAATCAGTAATGGTTCTAATCAAACTATGCCAGAAAATCTGGCGATTGACATAGTGGCCAACAGATTACAAGATATCAATCTACATTCCAATACCAAAAAAGAGTGTGAAAACTATCATACAACATCCCTTAATTTTACATGCTAGCAAAATAATGCTTAGGATCATCCAATGCAAACTAGAACACCACATGAAGAAGATGATGCCAGAGATGTTCAATTTGGCTTTTGAAAAAGGCTAAGTAGTATGAGTAAGGTGACCAGACGTCCCGCTTTTGGCGGGACAGTCCCGCTTTTGAGCAATTTGTCCCGCGTCCCGCGGCGTTTCAAAAAAGTCCCGATTTTTCATTCTGCCTCCTCAGTCCCGCTGCCTCTTGAGCCCCAGCTGATGGCTAGAAGAAAAAAAAACTGTTTAAACTCTTGCCCGGGGCTTCAAAGGGCCGCCCTACAGGCAATCAGTGTAAGCAGTTTTTTTTTCCCCTAGCTAAGCTGCAGAAACGAAACTGAAACCAGGATCTTTGGTGCAACGTGACAAAATGAAGCAGAGAGAGATTTATTTTTATTTTTCCTCCCCAAAAAAGGTAGGTGAAAAACTGCAAACAATGGGAAATTTAGGAGGAGAGTTCAAGATTTTAAAACACAAAAGAAAAAAAAGCTGTATTTAACTAGGGAATTGTAATAATTGAATTGAAATACTATTAATTGTATATTGTGTTGAAATCAGAAATGTTTAAGTTGTGGTTCAGAGGAATATATGGGGGAAATTATTTGGTTTATTATTATTGGTAAATATAATTAATTGATTTGTAAGAAATTGGATTGCATGGAAATAATTGGAATATTCATGTTCATATTGATTAATATACAAAAAAGATAGTTTTATAACTAATTGATTTATATTAAAATGTTGAATTTGTATTAAACAACTGTATTACATAATTACATAATTAAACAATGTGAGGATGGATATAAAAATAGATGACAATAGAAAGGGGTATAATATAGAATAGAAGGGAAAAATTGAATTTGATTAAGATTAGAGATGAGGATGAAGGTTAATATTGGTTTTTTAAAAAAATTGATGAGGAATAAATATGACAAAAAGAAAATATAGAAATTGTAAATTTAATTGAAGTGACTAAACACTGTTTAAATTTGTGAACCGGCCAAATACTCTGTTCAAAGAAAATAAATTGTATGTTTGTATGTGTGTTTCTAATTACTGCTATTTATTCATATTTGTTCTCTTTTATTCTTTAAAGTTTAACCATTCATTCTTTATCTTAATATCTTTATATTTGTTTGGGGTTGGCTTTCTTCCCTTTCATCTTTTTTATTGTACAGCAATCTTTCTCCTCAAACCTACCACCTCTCTCTTTTCTTTCCTTCTTACTTTCTCTTCCCCCCCTCTTCTTCTCCTCCCTACTTCCTCTTCCTTTCTCCTTCTCCTCTCTTCCTCCCCCTCTTACCCTCACTCCTACTCTAATTTCCCTTCCCTTCCTTCATCCCTCTCTGAAAAAGTTATTTTTGACTGGTCCTCGCACTTTTGACCAGTCATCGAACTTACGACTGTCTTCACATTTTATGTTTTTTGCCCTATCTTATCACCATGGTGAAGAGAAGCAGTTGTGAAATGAGTGACATGGTTGTTAAGGATGCTGCATGGGCATAAATGTGAGGATGGTCATAAGTGTGAGGACCAGTCAAAAGTGCGAGGACCTGTCAGAAATGATTTTTTCAGCCCTCTGGTTAGTCCTTTTGTGCATATGGACTACTCAGAGGGCTGAAAAAGTTATTTTTGACTGGTCCTCACACTTTTGACCAGTCCTCGAACTTACGACTGTCCTCACATTTTACGTTTTTGCCCTATCTTGTCACCATGGTGAAGAGAAGCAGTTGTGAAATGAGTGACATGGTTGTTAAAAATACTGCACGGGCATAAATGTGAGGATGGTCATAAGTGTGAGGACCAGTCAAAAGTGCGAGGACCTGTCAGAAATGACTTTTTTCAGCCCTCTGGTTAGTCCTTTTGTGCATATGGACTACTCAGAGGGCTGAAAAAGTTATTTTTGACTGGTCCTCACACTTTTGACCAGTCCTCGAACTTACGACTGTCCTCACATTTTACGTTTTTGCCCTATCTTGTCACCATGGTGAAGAGAAGCAGTTGTGAAATGAGTGACATGGTTGTTAAGAATACTGCACGGGCATAAATGTGAGGATGGTCATAAGTGTGAGGACCAGTCAAAAGTGTGAGGACCTGTCAGAAATGACTTTTCAGCCCTCTGAGTAGTCCCTATACACATAGCCATGGCCACCCGGTCACATGACCAGCTAGCCACGCCCACCCAGTCACATGGCCTCCAAGCCACGCCCACACAATAAGTCATGCCCACAATGGTGTCCTTCTTACCAATGTTAAAATCTGTTCACCTTACCCTATACACATAGCCATGGCCACCCGGTCACATGACCAGCTAGCCACGCCCACCCAGTCACATGACCAGCTAGCCACGCCCACAAAATAAGCCACGCCCACAATGTCCCTCTTTACCAATGTTAAAATCTGGTCACCTTAAGTATGAGATATTATTGCAGATGCAGGCTGGATCAGTATGTGTGTCCTTGGAAAGGGCATTTATTATGTCAAAGCATCTGCAAATGTAATGAAGTAATAAAAGTTAAGGAGCACCAAAATGGAGGAATGGTTGGTAAAGATGACAGAATTTACTCACTCATTTTGATTAGGGAAAAGATAATAATTACATTGGTCAGAGACTGAAACCCTTTATGGACCTTTTGCTGAAAATGGGGAACAAACGAACTTGTGATTTATAGTTTTATTTAAATATATATATAGAAGGGAGCAATGATGTAACTATAATGAGAGAAGATAACATATAAAAGCATTTGTAATTTTATAAAGAGCAGAGGCCCCTTCTGTGTATCATTTTTTTCTTTTTTTTTCTTTATCTTTTTCTATCATTTATATTTAATTATCTCTTTTCTGTTACTTTACTTTCTTTTTTTATTTAAATTTATACTGTTTTACTTTGTAAAAACTTCTTTAATAAAAATAATTTTAAAAAAGAAAGTCAAAGAACATAATGAAAAAGTGGAACTAAAATTAAATATAATTTTAATTTAATTTAATAATTTACTGGGATTAAAATTAAATGTGAAGACAGAATTAATGGCAACAGATACAACCAGTCTTCTAAACGATAGTAAAATTAATAATTTATTAAGATATTGGAGTTATTAATAAATTTTGCTTTTTAAGATCAAATAATAACAGTCAAGAAAACAGCAGTCACTGAATACATCACAGACTAATATTTGATAGAGCAGCCATTAAGGCCTTTGTAAAGATATTCAGTTCAGTGGTGAAATCTAAAATTTGTTACTACCGGTTCTGTGGGCATGGCTTGGTGGGGGATGGTAATGTGACTGGGTGGGCATGGCCAATTTTTTTTTTTTTTTACTTTTAAAACCATTTTTTCTACAACCTCTTTGGCGAAGAGGTTGTAAAAAAATGCTTTCAAAAGGCTCTGACGATCCCAGCTGAGTTGCCTGATTGTCAGAGGCTTTTTTTCTTTTAAATGCCTCTGACGATCAGGCAACTCAGCTTGGATCGTCAGAGGCATTTAAAAGAAAAAAGGTTTTTTTATGGAAACAAAAGCTGGAGTTTGGAGAAGGAGATAGAAATTATTGATGCATTTGAAATTTGTGTTACAGAAAATTCCTGAGAATGCCATGAACAGCTAAGAAAACAAACCAGACAAATCAACCCAACATTCTCCCTGGAGGCACAAAAGAGCAAGCTCAAATTATCCTACTTCAGACACATTACTGGAAGAACTAGCTTTCTGGAGAAAGCTGTAATGCTGGGGAAAGCGAAGGAAAGAGAAGAAGTTGATCAGCAGCAAGTAGAAGTTATCAGTTACCTCAGCAGTGGGTTCACCAATGGAAGATCTGAAAGACTAGGATCAAGAAAGATCATCATTAAGATTATCTATGTGCTTGCAAAGAGTTGACACCAACATAATGGTGCATAATCTATCAATAAATCAAATCTCTCCTCAAGTTTAAAAAACATTAAGTTTTAAGTTATTAAGTTTTAAGTTTCTTTTTTAATTTAGCATAAAATTACACATTTTTAAAATGTATTTCCCAAGTCCCAGACTTCCCCATCATTTGTGTATATATGGTTTCTATCTTCTGACTGACTGGCCCCTCCCTTCCTCCCATTTTTCTTTTCTATTCATTGCTATAAGAACCGTGGTGGTGCAGTGGTTAGAATGCAGTACTGCAGGCTACTTCTGCTGGCTGCCAACTGCCAGCAGTTTGGCAATTCAAATGATCACCGGCTCAAGGTTGACTCAGCCTTCCATCCTTCCGAGATCGGTAAAATGAAGACCCAGATTGTTGGGGGAAATACGATAACTCTGTAAACCACTTAGAGAGGGCTGTAAGCACTGTGAAGTGGCATATAAATCTAAGGTTTTTTTATTGCTATATGTACAATTTGTTAATTACTACATATACATTTTAATCATTGTGTGCTTAAATATGTTTGAAAGTTATTTTAATTCTAAATTTATTTCTAAAAGCACTACTTCACTACAGCATTTGATAAAATTGAACCATTTACATCAGTGATTTGGGCAACTATGGCCCCTCTATAACCTGTGGACTTCAACTCCCAGAATTCCTGAACCAGCATGCTAGCTCAGGAATTCTGGGAGTTGAAGTCCACAGGTCATAAAGGGGCCATATTAGCCCACCCCTGGTTTACACTGTCCTCCATAAACAGTAGTGGATGTAGTTTAAAGCTTTACCATGCTTTGTTGTACTTTCTGGTGGCAAACTGGTAGCAGCAACTGGACAAAGACTCATTTGCCAAGCCTTGTGCTGAACAGGCAGGCCATTTTACAAAGCAATGCTAAAAGATTCTCTTAGTGAGCCGATAAAGATCAGGGCATTTTGGAACTCACCCATCTTCATTTAGAATGACAGGAATAAAAATGATTCTTTTCTCCCTAATTAACACTGGCGAGTGGATGAGGCTGTGAGAGATAAACGCTGGAGTTTAAGAATATGCACAGAAGACCAAGTTGTTACAGTGGAGTGAATGCTTCAGTGAATAACAATCAAAACCATATAATGAAATCTTTTTCTTTTCCTAATAGGCAATAATGTGAGTGTATGCGGCACTAGAAGCCTTTTTTCATATATAATTATAGTCTCCAAAGCCAATTTGTTTTTAGTAAACTCTGAAGGCCATAGAAGGACAGATAAATGAATAGTAAATTCCACTGAGCATTTTATCAGCTTCCTGCCACTCTTTGAATGGAGTCAGACCAACAAAAAAAAGTAACTAAATCACCCTGTTATTATAGATCCTGTGACAGACTATGCACAGCCTTGGTGAGCTATTAATTCTATACTCTATCATTATTATTTCACTCCTTATTCTTGCTAATAGATAATCATGTGAGTTATAGGGCTATCAGAAGGCTGAGATTGTCAGTCTAAATAAAATACTGTTGTTACCTATAGTTAATGAGATTGGGGATTTGTACTCTTGTACAAAACCAAAATCCATTCTTTAACTGAGCTCATAGAAATAGGGTAAAAGCGGTGTTACTAACAGCCAGTACTCATTCTAGGTTAAGTATAAACAAAAATTTCCTAGCTGGCTAGTAATATTAGGTAATATTCTTCTTCTGGTGTTTTTTTTCAGAATAAAGAAACCAATTAATGGATAGCTATATTGGACAGTCATATGAGAATAAGTCCCCACAATATGCATAAGATTGCACAGTTCATTATTCTTGTGCTAAAAGATAGCTGGGCCTCTGGATTCCAGATCAATATCTCTTTGATTATCTAGTGCTGAAATTGAACGACAAAAGAACATCATGACATCTGATCCATTCTTATTTCCTTTTAGAAGTAAACAACTAGACTGTTTTCAAAAAGAGAACAATGTAGCAAATGAACATTGGTAGGGATGCAAAATATAAGTTGTCTATGATCTGGTCCTATCTGTTTTCCATTAGCCCATAGCTACCTGCCCATTGTGTATTTTTATGAATCAAAGAGTGCAGACAAAAGTGGCAATCAGATCTCAACAATCAGAGTGAAGGCATTTTTTAACCTTTATAAACATGGCAAGCAAGTCCAGGAAAAGGACAGAATTCATGAATAATATAAGCATGCATTGAGAACAAGAAATGATTCAGGACAAAAAAAATGGCTAGAGGAGGTGAACCAGTTCAAGAAGTACAGGTAGTCCTTAACTTATGATCACAATTGTGCCCAACATTTCTGTTGTTAAATGAGACATTTGTTAAGTAAGTTTGCCCCATTTTATGATCTTTCTTGCTGGAGTTGTTAAATGAATCACTGCAGTTGATAAGTTAGTCACACGGTTGTTAAGTGAATCTGGCTTCCCCGATTCCCCTTGCTTGTCAGAAGGTCCCAAAAGGGGATCACATGACCCCAGGACCAGGGGTGAAATCCAGCAGGTTCTGACAGGTTCTGGAGAACCGGTAGCGGAAATTTTGAGTAGTTCGGAGAAACAGCAAATACCACCTCTGACTGGCCCCAGAGTGGGGTGGGAATGGAGATTTTGCAGTATCCTTCCCCTGGAGTGTGGTGGAAAGGGAGATGTTGCAGTATCCTTCTTCTGCCATGCCCACCTAGCCACACCCACCAAGCCATGCCAGGTCCACCAAGCCACACCCACAGAACCGGTAGTAAAAAAATTTGGATTTCACCACTGCCCAGGACACTGCAACCATCATAAATATGAGTCAGTTGCCAAGTGGCTGAATTTTGATCACATGACCACGGAGATGCTGTAGTCGTTGTAAGTGTGAAAAATGGTCATAAATCACTTTTTTTCTGTGCCGTTGTAACATTGAATGGTCACTAAAAGAACTGTTGTAAGTCAAGGACTACCTATCCTATGTACATTCTGCTCCTTGCCATCCTATAGTCACACTTCCCTATAGGGAAGTCATACTCTTGCCATTTGAGATGTAGTTTTATTCATATATATCTTGAATCTGATTCTATGTCGAGTGTAGACTTACTTATTTTGCATTGGTAACCTTACAGCCACAAGAGTATCTCACTCCGACACCAGACAAGGTCCTTCCTTTCCTATGTTCAGGGTGGAGTGTCTTTGAAAAAATGTGGCAAAATATAATTAAAGTAGAATAGAATATGTTCTCCTAGGACTAGGTGATCATTTTATTTGTTAGATTTAAAGCATGATAATGAAGGAATGAAATGGAAAGCTTGAGAAATACCTAAATCAAGATTATTCTTTCGGGTTCATTTAATAAATGGGATTGTGATTTGTAGCTAGGCAAGACATTTCTCTCTTAGACTAATAGAAGAAGTCTTATCTATTGTTTGAAACATCAAGAATGTTGTGGTCTGCCAGCAGCCTGCAGAGCTGGCAGCGGAGTTGGACAGCGATGAGGCTGAGGAAGAACATGGGCCAATCCTGGAGGCTGGGGAAGGCCCGGATGAGGGCTCTGTGTCAGAGGCAGAGATGGGGCCAGGGCCATCAGGGAGTGATGTGCAGACTCCAGAGCCTCCAGAGACTGGTAGGAGTGAGGCAGAGGAACAGGAGGAGCCTGTTCCTAATGCACACATCAGAAGAGCTGCCAGAAGGCAAGAGCAGCTCAAGCAAAGAGGACAACTCGGGAGTAGGGCCAAGAGATGATTGGCCCCTCCCATAAGGCTTAAAACAGCAATGGCGTTTGGGCTTTGCCGGAAAACAACATTGGTAGCTTCATCTTCTTCATAGTCTACGTCTTGTATTTATTTTTGTATCTGTGACTTCTGAACTTTTGCCAAGAAAGGCCTTTGGCAGTTTGCCTAATTGGACCAAGGTTTGCGATAGGACTGAGGAATTTGTGTTGGGAGGAATTTGCTTTAATTTAGTTGGACGACGCTGGGAATGAAGTAATTCTCAGCTGTTCGAATAAAGTTTGTTTTTTCACTGACTGATTTTCCTACTACTTACTTGGGCCTGGGTCACAACAAAGAATATACTACACTCTGCTACTGAGCACTGTGCTACTGAGCTACTGAGTTACTTAGATATATTGCTTAATAGGGTTAGGATGGTCAAGATTATGACCACCATGTACTTCTATCTGGATTACAATCTCCAATCATTGTTAGGAAACATTTGTTCATATATTGTAATAAAGTGGAGGTGGGGGTAATAACTGGGGAAAAATTCAGATCCTAACCTGCTTTTAGGGAATTCTCATTTTCATACCAGGAAACCACTTTCTAACAACTATTTTATTCCATGCCAAAATTAGGTTAAATGTGATCCCACACCCAAAATAAGAGGAAGGAATTTGCTACATTTTATCATGCTTAAAGTATTAGGTCTGAACTCCAAACAGTTGATGCCCACTAGATGGCAGGAAAGAGCAAGAACTTTTCTATAGCTCTTTACGGTCCTCTAGTGGCCATCTTGACTTTTGCAACCCAGATCTGGTAACCTTAAACATGATTATTCTATACAGGTTTTCCTAAAGCAGGTTTTCCATCTGGAGGTTTTCAAGAAGTAAATTTCTTCGTCAGGTTTGGGGTGGGTGAGATTAAATTATATGGAAATAAGTGATGTCAGAGGCAATAAGAAAATGAAATCTGTGTGGCTCTTGGCACATTTTTAAAACTATCCAGGATGAAGTCAGTTTTTAGAGGGTGCAATAAATTTGTACAGAAGGAATAAAGATAAAATGTTTATTTCTTTTATCCTTATTAGTGATGTTATTATAGCATTTGTAGCGCGAACGCCATAATCCAATTGGTAATTTATGAAGGAAGGAATTCCAGTTATATTCTAACCCATTGACATACATATATTCATTTTCCTTTTATTCCCTTGTAATAAAGGGAATAAAATATGAGCCAATATTCTGCCATGTTTTCCTTGGCAAGAAATCCAAGAAGAATATTATCCTTTGTTTTCTAAGTAGTATGTGAACAGACATGGATAGTGCAATCAGAATTAAAATTAAAATATTTTGAAAAACAAACTACAAATTAATCTTATTAGTAACAAAGTAAATAGCTAGAATCAAGGCAGTAATTTCAGATGCTGGGACACTTTCTTTGCATTAAACATTGTTTAATCATTGTTCTAAATCCTCTAAATCTTCCCCTTTTGGGGTGGGGGGGGAAGAAATATATGATTTTTAAAAGTATTGATCTCTCCATAAAACAGACCAGATTCTTCTCTCTAATTTGTCTAGGGAATTTCTATTAAATTCCACCCCAAAGGGCAATTACATCCTTCTAACTTAATCTTTATCCCCACATTATTTCACAGATGAAAGATGGATTTAAATAAGATTCTTGTTAGAACAGATTTGTTATTATAAGGACCACTACTGTGGGTCAAAAGTATTTCCTCCTTATTAATTTTTAATGTCACTTCTCTTATTCTCCAATTGAGCTCCTTCCCTTTTTTACTTTAAATATGCACATTCGTTTTAAATTAAGTATTTGGGGGTACAATCATCTTAATCAGGTGGCCTATAAGAACTTAAAGGGGAAGAAAGCTATTTTCTTTCTTGAAGAGAAAAAGGAAAACATGGAGCACAATTCTAGAACCTCTGACTAAAAGATTGACAAAATCCTTTGTTGTTGCAATTCAGAAATAATTGACAGATTTTCTTAGCTCTAGGGGTGGTTAATGAATGATGACAAAGCTTTCAGAACTGAACATTGCTTGTAATAAATTATCATAAACAAAGCTAGAAAATTAGAGTTTATGCTTACTTTTTCTTTCATGATGTTTCTACATCACTTACACAAATTACAGTGTACCATCTTTTTTTCAAAAATGTGTTTAAATTTCCAATTAAAAGCTGCATGTAGCATTTCTAATTAAAAGCTGAAACTGATGTGTTTGCATCACCGATGTTTCCAGAGTGATGTTTTCCCCTTAAGACAGATGGAGACTGTTACCTAAGAAATCCCACCTCTGGTCTCACCGGAGAGAATTTTTCACTTAAATAAACTTTCTGAGATGCACATCCAACTCATTAACACAAAAGAGCTAATTTCTCTCATCAATATTCTTTCAATTAGCAATTACTTAGAAACTTAATAGCAGCAGGTGCACCCTGATCCCGTCTGGAAGGATAGTGGGTAAAGACGAATCCAATTTACTCAGTTTGGTAAATTGGACTTCTTTATATTCACTTTTGGGGTAACTGTTTCTTTTTTTAAAAAAAGAATCAGTTTGCACACACATAGTGCAGTACCCCAAGGCTCAATAAACAAGCTCATACTATTAGATCAGGCACAGGAAAAGAAGACACGACCAGCGTGGTCCATTCAGCACTTTATTGGAGTGAGAACTAAGACTGGTGGCTGCGCTGCCGGAGCTCTCCTTTTAAGCGCTACCGGCAAGTCGCACCGCCCAGGGACAGCATTTTGAATTTCCCGCCGGAGGATCAGCCAATCCCCAGCGGGTGTCCTTATAAGGACATAACACATACCAACAGAAAACCTTATGAGGGGTCCTTGGAGCCAGGGGTGGGCTGCTGGGGGTTTGCAGGGTTCGGGAGAACCTCTAGCTAAGATTCTGTGCAGTTTGGAGAAATCCCAAATTCCACTCCTGGCTGGTCCACCCCGCCCTGCCCTGCCCTGCCCTGCCCCGCCGCGCCCCTCCCAGGAATCTCCACACAGCCCGTTTTGGATGCAGGTAAGTGCAGGGCACACACAGAAGCTTGGGGAAGGTGAAAAATGGGCCTACCAGAAGTTTGGGAAGTCCAGAAACAGGCCCATTTCTGTTCAGGCCTCCAGAGGGCCTCCGGAGCCTGGGGAGGCCATTTTCACCCTCCCAGAGGCTCAAGAAAAGCCTCCAGAGCCCGGACAGAGCAAAAATGTGTCATCGTTATCATCATTGTCCCCGCCATGGTGGAGGAAACTGACTAGGCCATGCCCACCTTAGCCACACCCACCCAACAACCAGGCAGAGAACCCCTTGCTAAAATTTTTGAAGTCCACCCCTGCTTGGAACTCCCTAAGCTTGCTTGTTTTCTTGTAGACATTTCATTATCCAAACTAGGTAACATTATCACTGCAACACTGATGATATTACCTAGTTTGGGTAATGAAATGTCTGCAAGAAAACAAGCAAGCTCAGAGAACACTAAGGACCCTTCATTTCAACCATGAGCTACAAATGTTCTCCTTTATTGAGAAACCCTTGTCACTTCTTTTTAAAAAAGCAGTTTCTGGAGGATCAGTTTCAACAGGACATAAAAATATCCACACAATGCATGTGTCACGAGACTCAACAAATCAACACTCTGTTACTAACCTTTGTGTGTACAAAATCTCAATAGAATTAACAAGTTGTATGTGAAACACAGTTGTACATTGCCACCTACACATCTTTGTATTACCTAACCTGAGAAATAAATAATAAAAATAAAGGAGAGCATAATGAACATAATTCCCAGCCACTTGCGATGGGCTTCTCTGAGTCTGGGGAAAATAATGGCATTGATGGCATTTATGTCAAATTGTAAAGAAAATTTTCATATCCTTCTTTTTGCAAGAAAACATGTAACCCCCCAGTACGTCACTGGGTGGTAAGGAAGAGGGTCAAGGGAATGTTATCGTAAGATCATAGAGATAATTTGGTATAAAAGCATACATATCCAGTTTCCAGGATTTCTGTAATCACTCCTCATTCCTTTTTCCTTTCAATAAATTTGGTTAATTAAATTTGAAAGTGGCTCTCAAGAACTTGACACTACCAACTTTAACTTCTCATAATAAGCCTTTTTCAGAGGATGGAAACTGAACAAGGAGAGATTCAACCTGGAAATAAGGAGAAATTTTCTGACAGTGAGAGAACAATCAACCCATGGAATAGAAGTTGCCTTTGGAAGTTGTGGGAACTTCATCACTGGAAGCTTTCAAGAAGAGACTGGACTGTCATCTGTCAGAAATGGTGTAGGGTCTCCTGCTTGGGCAGGGGATTGGATTAGATGACCTACAAGGTCCCTTCCAACTCTGTTAATCTGTTAAAATCATCTCACCAAATAGCAGCAGAAACATCAGCAATTCTATTGTTCCTGCTGCTATACTGGCTAGGCAGGTAAAAGCTGACAAAGAGCAACATTCAAAAAGAGATAGAGGGATGCAATTCATGGTAAGAGAAGCAATGTATTCCAATGGACAACAACTCTTGCTTTTCTCCCTACCACCCCACCAGTGGTGGGTTGCCCCCGGTTCGGACCAGTTCACAAAAACTGGTAGTAAAACCAGCAGGATGCCCCACCCACTGCCCTGGATCTTGTCCTCGGCGATCTGCTGAGCTTCTGCGCATGTGCAGAAGCAAGGCGCACAAGCGAGCGAAGCGCAAGCACAAGCGCGATCCCATTGCGAACCGATAGTAAAGGTAAGTAGAACCCACCCTTGCACCCCACCCCACCCCACTCCAACCCACGGTAAAATGACTAGGAAATAGTGAAGCCAAACAAAATGACACAAAATTCTTTAAAATAAATATAAATATTGGAACAGAACCAAATTGGCATTGAGGGGCTTAGTATGGAAATTCTGGCTATTGTAATTAATTGCAATTAGTATTATGACAAAACTAAGCTTTTAGCGCTACTAATCAAAAGACATTGTGTGGCACTTTTGTCTTTTCTCCAACAAGTGTTTCGGAAGACAGAAAAACGCTAGGAAAGAGATGGAAGGGTTACGAATGAAGGATGACATCATCTAGACCCTTTGCAAAATTCAGTGAATAGAAGAGAGTGATTGCTCCATTAAAGCCTCTTCTGGGAATATCTTAATTTGAACACATTTTCTCAGCTTTCAGTTGTTGATTAGGCAATGTACTTTCCCTTTCTTAAAAAATGTCTTTCAGGTGCAGGGGTTAAGCCTATCAAAATGTAAAGAAAATATCAGCAAACAGTGATACAAATAGCTATGCTTCTGTCACACCCGTTTCCTTTAAGCACGGTGTATTTGTGCACATAGGTTGTAAATGCATGTTTAAATGTAGAATGCACAAAAACTAAAATTTCCGTAGATGATTTTATTTTTTGTTTTAAAAAAGCAATGAAGGTAAAAGAATTATGCAAAAACAGAATGGCTCACACCTACCTACTTGTAGCATGTTTTTCGGTATAAGTAGTCCTTGACTTATGACTGGTCACTTAGCAACTCTTCAAAGTTATGATGGGTCTTCCCTGGAGGTATGTAAAACCTGGATACAAAATTACAATGGTCCCGTCCCCCCCAGTAGCCATGTGACTGCACTTCAGGCGCTCAGCAATTGGATGGGATCTATCCAAATTTACAATAGTTTTGCCAAAACCCGACATTGTAATTCCAGTTGCTGGCAAAACCATGCCCACAGTTTAACAACTGCTGCAAAAAAGGTCGTAAAATTGGGTCTGTCATGTGGATTCAAAGAGCCATGGTGGCACAGTGGTTAGAATGCAGTACTGCAGGCTATTTCTGCTGACTGCTGGCTAACTGCAATTTGGTGGTTCAAATCTAACCAGGCTGAAGGTTGTCTCAGCCTTCCATCCTTCTGAGATGGGTAAAATAAGGACCCAGATTGCTGGGGGCAATAGGCTGATTCTATAAACCACTTAGAGAGGGCTCTAAAGTACTGTGAAGTGATATATGTCTAAGTGCTATTGCTATTGCTATTCTATAATGGGTAGGCTCCGTTATGGTCATTACCTAAGAATTACCTGCATTCTTCCCCCATCCCCATCCCTGCCTTTCCACTGGCTGGATGATCTTACCAACAGAACTTGACTCCTGGGCAGAATCTGCATTGGATTGGTGGTTGACCTGGAAATATCATTAAGAAGCTGATTGGCCCACAGTGCTGCCAATCAATCTCCGACTGGGACTGAGCTACCTATAGTTCAGAGCAAGATACCCATTAAACTTAGTTGCAGTTTCATAGAAGTAATTTTTTGAAAGCGATTTCAAAGAGCATAGAAAATGTCATTGTCTAGAAGTCTGAAACCCAGGTGAATAGTGACCTCATGGTTTCATTTATATCTAAATGGCAAGATGAGACAACAGATATGGTTGCACCAAAATCTCCAGCATGGTCTCTATTCAACTTTGCAAATATTCATATATTCTATGAAGCTTCAAAGCTATTTGCATGTATTGTAGAGTTACCAAAGCTCAAGATTTCTCCACAGGGAAAAAATGTGAGAGGATATGGATTTTTTAAAACATCTGTCAAGTTAATCATATACAGTCATCTTACAAAGGCCTAAAAACAAAACCCATTCTTTACATTTATTTATTTATTTATTTATTTATTTATTTATTTGTCAAGCATGTACAAGATAGCAGTTATAGGTATAAACATAAACAAAGGAAGTAAGTACAGATAAACGGGGGCAATAGAACACGGACGGTAGGCACATTGGTGCGCATATGCATGCCCCTTTATGGACCTCTTACGAATGGGGTGAGGTCCACGGTAGACAGTTTGAGGTTGAAGCTGTGAGGGTTGGAGGCTGTAACAATGGAGTCGTTTAGAGCATTCCAGGTGTTTACCACTCTGTTGCTGAAGTAGTATTTTCTGCAATCGAGTTTGGGGCGGTTTACCTTGAGTTTGTATCGATTGTTGGCCCATGTATTATTGTGGTTGAAACTGAAGAAGCTGAAGAAGTCATTGACAGATAAGACGTAGCAGATAATTTTGGGTACTGTGCTTAGATTGGACTGCAGGCGGTGCAATTCCAGATTGTCCAAGCCTAGAATTTCAAGTCTGGTGGCATAAGGGATTCTGTTGTGAATGGAGGAGTGGAGTACTCTTCTCGTGAAATACCTCTGAACCTGTTCAATTATGTCAATATCCGATATGCAGTGTGAATTCCATATCAAGAATGCTTGTCATACAGTTTGAAAGTCCAGCCAATAGGAAAAGAAGCAAACTGACCTTGAAAAGCACATTCAAACCCAGAAGAAATTAAGGTACTATTAACAATTTATTGTTATCTATTAAGGTCAATAGTTATGTGGTTTTTATTCAGTTTATCATTGGGCTCATTGAAAAGTACCTGAAAGCTAGAGATGTTCATATTAGGCTTTTGAATACCTTTAAATTATCAAAATCCTTGTTCAGAATGATATTATGAATGAAATAACAGCAGCAACATTTCATACTTTAGCTGTTCAAAAAAGCATAAACATAGTCATTAACAAAGACTTGATATTCTACTCTAAATTTAGATTCATACATTCTGCAGACTACAAAACTTCATTTGTTGGAATAATACAATTGCACTGTTCTAATGCTATTGCAATAGAATTTTATAAAAAAATATTTTTGCCTACTGAAAATGATGATTTCACAACCGACAATGCCTCTGAGAAACATACTCACTGGCACAGCAGCTGAAACGTGAGACTCTACAGCAAGTCCAGCAAACTTGTACTGTATTACATACTGTGAAGACTTGGGAATTTATGGTGTACAGAAAGAGAACAAGCTTAGGATGTTGGAATTTTAATAAGGAGGATGGGTTTTTTCAACTTGTCCACTATCATCACCAAAATGCAAAATTCAAGAAATGATAAATGCTATCAAATTTCTCCATGAAGTGTGTTTATTGACTTTTGAGCATTTTTTTTGTTATAGTCTTCTTTTGGAATTCTTTGAACAACATAAAGGCTGGAATAATACAAGTTTGAATGAAGTTTTGTCAGAGCTGGCTTCATTCTCTCTCTTTTTTAAAAAAGTTTTTTTTTTTTTTTTTAAAACAAACAAACATTTAATACATCAGTCATTCCTTCCATGTGACATCTCGGTGTTGTCTCCAATGGTTCTTCTTTTTGTTATTTCTTCTGTCTTCGTTCTCATCGAATCAATTACAACAATTCATCACTAACAAAATAATGTGATGATAGCATTTTTATATATAACTATTAATTTACTTATTTATATCTTTTTTCTAACCAATAGTAAAATTGATTCCATATCTTAAAGTATTCTGAATCTTCTCTTTCTTTAATCATCAAAGTCAATCTATTTATTTCTGCACAATCTAAAAATTTTTTAATTACTTCTCCTTCCAAAGGTATTCTCCCTGCTTTCCAGTGTTGTGCATAAACAATCCTTGCAGCCGTTATTACATGTATAATCAAATAAATATTTTCTTTGGCTTCATTCTCCATGCTGTTCCAAAAACATGGCTTAACACCTCATAAAGCATTTCCACAATAAACTGAACAAGATCAAAAAACAATACCCCTTGGTGATTTAGTTTTGCAGACTGATAAAGTTAAGGCTTTTTAGGCATGATAATAAACTCAAGATAATAATCAAATGGATATGAATTGCATAATTACATTCATAAACATTCATGTGTGCACATTTGACAGACAGGTTTCATGGAATGAAGTTCAGGAGTGGTGTGCTGCTGAGTGTGCACCAGTAACACACTATGTTACACAGTTTTGCATCTGAAGATTTCCCTTGCATTTTTCCCATGGGAAGGATTCTTTATAATTAATTTCAATGTTTGATTTCAAATTTATTCGGATTTTAGTCTGTTTGTAACTTTCTAAAATCAAAGTTTTTATTCACCCTTTTGAAATGATAGATAGATAGATAGATAGATAGATAGATAGATAGATAGATAGATAGATAGATAGATAGATAGATGATAGAGATAGAGATATATAAATAGATATAGAGATATAGAGACACAACAGAGAGAGAGAGAGAGAAATGTGTGGGTACATATACATGTATACATATACATATATATCATATCAGTTATTAAATTTGCATTGGAAACCTCTTTTGCTAAGGATTGAAGGAAACTCATTTGGTGCTATATAACTTGTTGATCCAGAATATTTTTCCAGGAGCCATATCAGGAGCAATCAATAAATTATTCTATGCTTAACTGCTCGCACCTATGTTCTTACAGTTGTTTATAAAACTGCAATTCTCTAGTCATCTCTTTTTCCAAAGAAAACCATACCTTGATCAACATGGTGCTTCTTTGAAAAGTGGTGAGTTCATGGCCTTTAAATCTCTCTTTTCAGTGCTATCCTTGTCTACTTTAATTAAGTTCCAAACACATTTGCAATTATTGTGCTGGTTTCAGCAGTGCTGTGTAGCTCCGTCATTAACAGGTTTACTTGTTTAAGAAGCCGTTTGCTAAAACTGAATTATGAATTGCTTTTTGCAAACCAGCAAGCCTAGGAAGGTAATTTAAATAAATTGAGGGGTTTTTTTTAACCAAATGCCAGGTTTCATAATGGTTCAAAAAATAAGGACAGACTTTGGCCAATAATGCTAAGCACATTTGATTTGGTTTGCTCCATTCTCTCAACGCTGGATACAAACTTTAACATTCTTTATATAATTACACACAACAGGGGACTATGTATCAAAAGGATAACCATAAAGCTCCCTCCTGCATAGTTTTTAAAAGATCTTTAAAGACAGTTTAATTTTAAGGAACCATCAACCCTAGATAAGTTTCATTGTTGTCCATCTTGGAGGAGAATTGCTTTATTATTGCTTTTTGGAATATATAGTTTTGATTTATTTCTATTATTGCTTTTATAATTTTAACTTCTTGTAACCCAAAGTCTTTTAAATTAGGCTGGTTAGGAAAGATAAATACATCTGAAAGATAAATAAATAAACAAACCGATAAGGAAAATGTTCCAGAAACAATATATTTGCGGGGGGGGGGGGAATCAGTTTTGTATGGCCGATGAAACCTGAAGATCGTCCAAAGTATTTAATTGAAAATAACTTACAATACATTTTCAGAATTGAAAATATAAACTCTTAGTGTTTTGAAAGCCAAAATACTGATGGGCCCTTTTGTACTTTGTGATAATTACAGAAGTTTGAATTTACAGGGAAAGTGCCAACTACTTTTTGCAACAGTTTGACTTACACAGGAAGACTACAAAAGAACAGGAAGGAGCCAATGTAGACACATGGCCTAGAACAGTGATGGCAAACCTTTTTGGCACTGAGTGCCCAAACTGGAACGTGTGTGCATGTGCATGCATGTGTGCACGCCGGAGCACCAGAAACCCAAACACCAGCTGGCCGGTGCGCATGCCTGTTTTTTTGGCCATTTTCAGGCCATTTTTCGGGCCGTTTTCAAGCCATTTTTGGCCTGAAAATGGCTTGAAAAATGGCCCCAAAATGACCCAGAAAACAGCCTGTTTTTGGCTGTTTTTCAGGCCGTTTTCTGGCACTCCAGCGCCCATGAAGAGCAGCTGAAAAGAATAGAAGAGCAGCTGATGATGGCGCGCGTGCCCACAGAGAGGGCTCTACATGCCACCTCTGGCACGCATGCCATAGGTTTGCCACCACGGGCCTAGAACATCTGATAAAACAAGAGTCAACTTTGAGCCTCCATCAGAATCGAACTCCTGGCAGTGAGCAGTGAATTAGCCTGCAATACTGCATTCCAATCACTGCACCACCACAGCTCTTTTAGATGTCAGAACCTCTCCGCTTTCAATTCTGGTTCCATCCATCATGAATCATAATCCTGGGTGGACTTTTCTTCTGAAATCCCCATACCTGGAATAAAATGAATTTGTTTCATAAAACTTATTCAAGTTCAGTAGAGGGAAAGAAATAAACTTATAATTCAACAACCTACCCTATAAATACTCCTCCATGATTTTGTGGCTAAAAAAAGGATTGCCCAATTAAATGATCCCAGAACTAGAAACAGTTGTCTAATTAGATTAACTTTCTGCTGTTTTGCATATCCTGTAGGGGGGGATTAAATGACAATATACAATATAAGGTTAAAATGTTTGAGAGAACTAGGAAAACCCATTTTTAAACTGTTCCAGTTCCTGCTAAAGTGACATTTTTTTAGTTTATTTAGCCCCAGCAAGACATTTAGATATTTATTCAACAAGGCAGATGTGTTATCATACAGTTTGCAATGTTGAGATTTATTTGGGATTGTAGCAAAATCTAGATTAAAGACATGGTGCCATGATAACTACGAATGATCATAAAACACAAGGCCATTATCACAGTCAAAAGATGAAAATTAGGATTCAAAGAATCCACATCAAATATTTTGTTTATTTTAACATTCTCACAGCTCTTTGATATCTCTTCAGATGAATGATTTTGAATGTTGGCAGTCCAAAATTGTGTTGGAGGAATGGGGTTGTCTTATAAAAATCATGCTGCCAAGGGTAAAATCCACAAAAACTATGATGAATTCACAAATGGTTGTAGTGTTCTCTAGTAGTTCATCATGCTTTCTCTGGGTTGAAATAGGAAGAAGCAAGTTAATAGATCAGCCTTTGGTAAACCCTTGTTACCAGATGCTCTGGAGTTTATGTTGCCTAGTCTCCAGTCGTGCTGTCTGAGAGATTAAAGTTAAAATCCAGCACAACTTGCAAAGTATTGGGTTGAGAAAACATGTACAAGACACTCAGGGTTAAATTAAACCAAGGCTCAGAATCCATTCTCCAAAGTCTGAATTGTAGATTGTGGTAAACCCAGCTTTTTATAGAGTGCTTAAGCTGTCTACTTTATTATGATGAGAAAACATCACAGGATCTCAATTCATGACCTAATTGAGATGCTTACTGGATATCAAACACAAAGTAAATAGCGATGCATGCAGCTACTATTTATGGCATACATCATCTTGGAGATACACAGCAGTTGGAGGAGACATTTTCAGGATAAACCAGATCAGAATTCCCATCTCTTTCTTTTCAAAACACTGGTGAGCCATTTAAGCCTGCAATTGAACGAAAATGAGATTGCTGGAATGATAGTTTAGCTGCAAGGGAAAATAAAATGAAAAAGTAAAGAAAGAGGTGGGTGGATAAAAGACTGGCTCCTTAATACAAACAGACTATTAAAATTCTTGCCATTGTTAGCCTCATTTCAGTTTGTATGGAGAAATCAGTCAGTGGCATTATAACATGCTGCAAGCATGTTATGTAGGTCTGAAATGGTGGGAGAAACCACAGAACAAATCGTTTCAAAAGTAAATGTTGTAGGGATGTTTTGTAATGTGCAACTTGTATTAAGGAATATTGTGGCATGTATAATATATCCCAATAAGAGTTCTCCCTTCCCAAGAGATCATGTATCACTTACATACAACCTTTCTTTGCTAAACATGCTCACCTTTGTAATAAGGTAAAGGTAAAGGTTCCCCTCGCACATATGTGCTAGTTGTTCCCGATTCTAGGGGGCGATGCTCATCTCTGTTTCAAAGCCGAAGAACCAACACTGTCCAAAGACATCTCCGTGGTCATGTGGCCAGCATGACTAAACACCAAAGGCACACGGAATGCTGTTACCTTCCCACCAAACGTGGTCCCTAGTTTTCTACTTGCATTTTTACATGTTTTTTTCAAACTGCTAGGTTGCAGAAGCTGAGACAAGTAACAGGAGTTCATACCATTACGCGGCACTAGGGATTTGAACCACTGAACTGCTGACCTTTTGATTGACAAGCTCAGCATCTTAGCCACTGAGCCACCATGTCCCTTTCTAACCTTTGTAATAGTCCCACCTTTGTAATAGTATCCCTCTATTTGTAAGCAATCTTTTCTTATGTAGATAAATGTGCCAATTTCCCCAAGGAGACAGATAACAAGCCCCAGATTACTTCTCTGGAAGAGAAATGTGGAAACCATCCCATTGCCATCATAAAAAGTAGTCAGATGTATATTGTTTTACTCTATGTGTTACTGTTATGCTAACTGATATTCTGGGTTGGCAGAATCTTTTCATGGTGATTTCAGAGTGTCATTCTCTCCAAGTTAAGGGTCACCTGCCCATCGTATTTAGGCCATGCTCTTCTTTCTATGGGTCATAAATTATTTGTGGCATTTTTGTGACATCCGTGTATCCTTGTTATAAAATTCTGTATGTTAAATGCTCAGGAGATTTGGCAGCATGTTCTTATCTGGGAGACCATTATATTATTTGCATGCCCAATAAAGAAACATTATTGTAGATCTCCAATTGGTTTGGTTCCTTTAAAATGGCTAGAAAAATTCAATGCAAGATAACGTGTAATTGTCTTTTTTAAAAAAAATAAAGAGAACTGATGGCTTTTCCATGTTAACTGTATAGTTCAAATAAGTAGACTCAGCAACTAAGCAGGAAAAAATGTTAGGAGAAGTGTGCATTCAGCGTGACTTTAGAACTCCGTACATTACAAATATGGTCATACTGAAAGCATGATTATAATTAATTATGGCAGCCTCTTCCACAATGGCCAAATATGATTGGAGCCATGGGACTCATAGAAGTCTAGTTAACTGCAACATGAATATGCTGTAGAAATAACTATCTCACAAGCAATTGAAAGGGGGGAAAAATAAAAGGATCTTCCATTGGCTCTTGAGAGAGGGGTAATATTCAGCAGGATAAAGATCAAGGAACACTAATGTCCAAATGAATGAGGTCAAAAAAGACAAGATGCAAATCATGGCACCACCATCCTTTTGTATGCACATCAATATTAAATGCATGTACAAAGAGATAATGCTGCCACAATGGCCATCTTGCCTTTTTTGACCCCTTCTGCCCTCCCATCGGTGCCATATTGAGGAAGTGTTTTTTAAAAAAACCTTTCTGAGTTCTATGATCATATTTGGCTGACCATATATTGGCCATGCATTGAGGGAAAGGGACAACTCACCATGACCAACTCACTGCAGCCAATACACCACGGCCAACTCACAGCAGGACAATTAACAAATACAAAAGTTCAGTTACCAGTAATTTCAACAGAACCACGGTCAATAATAATAAAATAAAAAAGTCAATCCAGAAATACTAGAGTTACAATCATTTTGATGAGTTATCCCATGGCAAGTTGGTCGTGGTGAGACCTGCACTGAGCTGCTACTTTCAAAACTTTCAAAGGGCCTGGTGGCTCAGCAGACTGATAGCATTGTGATTAACACCAGCTGTCTGCAATTACTGTAAGTTCGAATCTCACCAGGCTCAAGGTTGACTCAGCCTTCCATCCTTTCTAAGGAAGGTAAATTGAGGACCCAGTTTGTGGGGGCAATAAGCTGACTTTGTATAAAATATACAAAAGTATGAAGGCTATTGCTTAATGCATTGTAAGCCGCCCTAAGTCTCCAGAGAAGGGCGGCATATAAATCAAAAAAAAATTTTTTTAAAAAAAAAACTTGTTCTGGTGTGTAATGAATAACCATGTTAGTTTGGCCATTAGTAATTTTTTTAATACATGAAATATTACTATCTTTATTTTGCAAATACTCTACCATGTGTATTTCTACACTTGGAACTTCTTAACTCAGAGCTCAAGCCACTGCACATGTGCACAATTTTTAATCAGTTACTTTTAATAAATGGGTTTGTTTTCTGATTACTGCATACAGATTAAATGTCCTCCACAATGTAGTACTTTTATAATAGTGGGGAATGCCATAAAATTATGAACTGTGAGAAATTCTCTACTCCATGATGGCAGGTTATCTTATATTATCCATAGAAACACATAACAGTTCAAATAAATATAGATGCTAAAAACATGTATGATATACACTAGCCTTTCCACTCAAGCACCTTATACCGTACATGTATTTGGACTATGTCCAACAATACCTCTAGAGCAATGTTTGTTTATTTATTTTTATTTATTTGTTTGTCAAACATGTACACATAACAAGTATATGTATGAACATAAACATAGGAAGTAAATACAAATAAATGGGGACAGTAAGACAAGGACGGTAGGCACGTTGGTGCGCTTATGCATGCTCCCTTTACAGACCTCTTAAGAAGGAAGTGAGGTCCATGGTAAATAGTTTGAAGTTGAAACTGTGAGGGTTTGAGACTGTAACAACAGAGTCAGGTAGAGCATTCCAGGCATTGACCACTCTGTTGCTGAAATCAGAGCCCTCGTCCAAGCCTTCCCCAGACTCCAGGACTGGCCCATGTTCCTCCCCAGCCTCGTCACTGTTTGACTCTGCTACCAGTTCCACAGGCTGTTGGCAGACCACAACAATTTCCTCCTGATCAGCTGGGACTCAAGAGGCAGAGAATAGATGGGCACGGGGCCAGTCAAAGGTAGTTCTCTGAACTATTCAAAATTTCCGCTACCAGTTCTCCAGAACTGGTCAGAACCTGCTGAATACCACCTCTGGTTGTAAACCTAGCACAACAGTCATGGCTCAACAGAGTAAACAACAATGGACTTAGAATGCAGCCCTGAGGAGAACCTGTGCTCAAGAAAATGATGTTAGAAGTATTAGTCCCAACTCGCACATACCGAGGCCTATCAATAAGAAAATCAAGAATCCAGTTGCACAAAGGAGCATTAAAGCTTAAAAGGCCCAATTTGTCTACTAGATGCTGAGGAACAATTGTATTAAATGCCGAACTGAAGTCAACCAACAGCATTTGCACATGAGTATCTCTTTCCCTCTAAGTGCGCCAAGGTCACATGGAGAAAAGAAAAAATAGCATCCTCTGTAGACCGCTTTGGACAAAAAGCAAACACAAATCAAATGTTGGAGGGAGGCTAGATACAATAATGCCCTTTATCAGCCTCTCAAAACATTTCATAATGATGGATGTAAGTGCACCCGGACTGTAATCTTTGAGACCTGTAATTGTAAACTTTTTTGGCACTGCCAAATTAATGGCCGTCTTAAAGCACGATGGGACCACTGCCTGCTACAGTGAAAGATTGAAAAAAAGAACACAAGCCAACTCATCTGCACATTCCCTAAGAACATGCCCAGGGATATTATCTAGGCCTGTTGCAACGGTGAAATGTAAAATTTGTTACTACCGGTTCTGTGGGTGTGGTTTGGGGGGGTAAAATGCTTTTAAAAAACTCTGACAATCCCAGCTGAGTTGCCTCATCATCATAGGCTTTTGTTTCCTTTTAAAAGCATTTTTTTTTTGCTTTTTTTTTTTTTAAAGGCTCTGACAATCAGGCAACTTAGCTGGGATCATCAGAGCCTTTTAAAAGCATTTTTCTACAACCTTTGGCTAAAGAGGTTGTAAAAAAATGCTTTTAAAAGGCTCTGACAATCCCAACTGAGCCGCACAATCATCAGAGGCTTTTTTTTTTACTTTTAAAAGCATTTGTAGAAAAAATGTTTAAAAAAAGCCTCTGATGATCGCGCAGCTCAGCTGGGCAGTGGGGGAGCAGGGATTTCTGCTACCGGTTCTCCGAACCACCCACTGCTATCGGATCAGGTGATCTGGTCCGAACCGGGAGCATTTCACTCCTGGCCTGCTGCCTTCTGAATGTTAACTTTCCGCAGTGTCCTCCAGACAGAAGTAACATCACAACTAAGCACTTGTTCATCAGGATGGGGCACAGCTTTCCTCACGGAGGTGCTATTTGATGCCTCAAATCTTCCAAAAAATGTGTTCAGCTCATTTAAAAAGTCTTGTGTTGCTCTTTCAACATGATGGAGCCACTTTATAGTCTGGAGTGGCCAGGATGCCTTGTCACATACGCCTGATGTTCGTCAAGTCCTTAAAAAAGTTCTGAACTTTCTGACAATGGGCTTGCTTATAAGAGAATCATATTTGAATCTTATTGATAAGGTATACCTTTTCTTAGTAAGGAAGTCTTCAGAAAGTCTTATTTGCTACGTTCAGGCTGTCTAAAAATGCTGAAGAAAATTTTTCCCCACTAACACCAAAAGATTTATTTGATTATAGGCATTTGAAGAAGTCTTGTAAACTGTGGACTGTATGCCAATATTTATAGCTACATATTTCCCATGACTTTTCAAAGATTCCCTAGAGAATATTGTACTTTTTTACAGAAATAATGCAATGGGATATATAGTTTCAGTTTGAGAAGATGAAGGCCATATTAGTCTGTGAATTTTTTTTTTGTACTTCCTCTTTTACTACTTTGGATGTTGAGGGAATTTGTTCTGTGACTTGCTACTCTTAATTTGCATAGAAAGAAGTCAACATAGTATTTGTATGTCAGAGGTGGGTTTCAGCAGGTTCTGACCAGTTCTGGGAAACCGGTAGCAGAAATTTTGAGTAGTTCGGAGAACCAGTAGTAAAAATTCTGACTGACCCCGCCCCCATCTATTCTCTGCCTCTCAAGTCCAAGCTGATCAGGAGGAAATGGGGATTTTGCAGTAACCTTCCCCTGGAGTTGGGTAGGAATGGAGATTTTACAGTATCCTTCCCCTGCCATGCCCACCAAGCCACGCCCACCAAGCCATGCCACGCCCAAGCCATGCCATGCCACGCCCACCAAGCCATACCCACAGAAACGGTAGTAAAAACTTTTGAAACCCACCACTGATGTATGTTCACATAAACCACTTGCACAATGAGATTTTTCTCTTCTTTCTGCCTTTCGTACTTTTCCATATGTCCCCAACAACCTGAAGCAGACTCGTGATAAAAAACTTCATAAGCAACTAGGGAGAAGTTAGCCATAATGGCCAAATCTGTTTATTGAATAGTCATAGGGGGAAAACAGATCTGTTTTAAGAAGTGGCAAACATTACTTGAAATGTTTTGTAATCAAAGTTTATTAAAGTATCGATTTACATATAGCACAGTTATATGCTTTGAAAATATCATTACTGTATGATCACTGTAATTTGGTTTAGTTGTCTGCACTGTACTGAGAAGGAAAATATATGTATGCCACAAAGCTAACATAAACATAATAGCCATCCTGGATTTGAAATAATAATGAGCTGAAAATGTGCCTTGTCCTTTAAGAAATGGAATTATTTATTTCATTGGTTGTATCCAATCTTTTATTAGGCTTGATTAAGTTCAGTAATAAAATTGACCACACTTTTAACAAATACTTTTCCATAGTCATTTGAAGTTCTTTGCAGTCATGGATGAAAAGCAGTTTAACATATTGCCAATCTAATTTGCCTTGCTGATTGATTCTATAAAACAGCTAAATCAACATAAATTTGAAGGAATTAATAGATGCTGCAAAGAGAAACAATAACAATAATTCAAACTGGAATTATATCTATGCCTTTCTTAGTTTGATTATAATAAATTATATACATTTATTTTCTTCTGACTTTGGTAAGATTCAATGTGAAAGATTCAATGTGTCTTTTCATTTCTTTTTACACAAAAATACATTGATGAACACAAGCAGATGTTAGTGTAGAATGGATGAAGTGGATCAATTAGCTATCATTCATCACTTGAAAAGTTTGCACCTATTCGTTTTGGAAAGATCCATGAATATGTATGCATGTGTATTTTTCAAAGTATGGCATTAACTGCATGTGTATGTGTGTTATGGAAATTAAGTTAATTACACAAACAGATAATGAATTTGATAGGATCCAGGAAGGTCTAGAACAGGGGTCAGCAACTTAAACACTCAAAGAGCCACAAAGGTCCTAACCGGAAGCCCCCCTGTTCAATTCTGGAGCCGACCGGAAGTCCAGTTCCCCCACCATAGGGTCTCCTCCTAGCGTGGCATCCTTTTTCTTCTACCTGTCCTAACCGAAAGCCAGGGGTGAAATGCTCCTGGTTCGGACCAAATTGCCCGATCTGGTAACGATGGCGGCAGGTGGTTCAGAGAACCAGTAGCAAAAATCCCTGCACATCCCCCCCCCACCATGCCCAGCTAAGCCGCACGATCATCAGAGGCTTTTTTTTTTTACTTTTAAAAGCATTTTTTCTACAACTTCTTCCGCCGAAAAAAATGCTTTTAAAAGTAAAAAAAAAACTTCTGATGATCGCGCGGCTCAGCTGGGATCTCAGAGGCTTTTCAAAGCATTTTTTTCTGCAACCTCTTCCAGGGAAGAGGTAGTTTAAAAAATGCTTTGAAAACGCTCTGACGATCAGGCAACAGAGCTGGGATCGTCAGAGAGACTTTTCAAAGCATTTTTTTAACCACCTCTTCCCCGGAAGAGGTTGCAGAAAAAAATGCTTTAAAAGTCTCTCTGATGATCCCAGCTGAGATGCCTGATCGTTAGAGAGACTTTTCAAAGCATTTTTTGAAACAATCAGGCAACTCAGCTGGGATCATCAGAGAGACTTTTAAAGCTTT
This sequence comes from Pantherophis guttatus, assembly GCF_059756535.1. Lineage (NCBI taxonomy): Eukaryota > Metazoa > Chordata > Lepidosauria > Squamata > Colubridae > Pantherophis > Pantherophis guttatus. The sequence goes on from NC_142063.1 coordinate 244,163,270, forward strand.
TTTTCTGCAACCTGTTCAGCGGAAGAGGTGGTTAAAAAAATGCTTTGAAAAGGCTCTGACGATCCCAGCTGTGTTCCTGATCAGCAGAGGCTTTTCAAAGCATTTTTTTGCATTTGCAGAAAAAATGCTTTGAAAAGTTAAAATTAAAAAAAAGTTGGCCATGCCCACCCAGTCAAATTACTCCCCCCACCAAGCCACGCCCACAGAACCGGTAGTAACAAATTTTACATTTTACCCCTGCCGAAAGCCCTATCAATTGTGCAGGCAACCGGCAACAGGGAGCTGCAGCAGAGGGATGAAAGAGCCACATGCGGCTCCAGAGCTGACCCCTGGTCTAGAACAACTCTCAGCAGCTGACTCACCCAGGTTCACTCATCCTGGCCTACTCACCCTGGCCAACTTGCTGTGGGACAATTCACTACAGCCAATTCACTGCAGGGACAACTCAACCCAGGACAATTCAACAATTTCAGCAGTTCTTGTCTTGCTTTAGGTTTGAACCTTCTTAAGTTAGAAGTCCTCAAGGCAAGGTTGAGCTGCAATTTGCTGCTCCCTCTCTCGAGTTATCCCAGATTGAATTGTCCCATAGCGAGTTGTCCCTACGGGAGTGAGTTAGCCAGGGAAAGTCAACTAGGTGAGTCGGCCACAGCGACCTGTCCCATTCTAGATCCAGTGGACTACTTCCATAAGCAGAAAGAATATCTTCTCATGGAATAAGAAGAAGCAATTCCTTGCTAATCAAAATCTTCTCTGTGGGTCTTCAAAAAAGACCATTCGTGTGAAAACGAATGGGTTCACCCTACATTCTTACATTCAAAAAACACTCCTTGCTTATGCTTTTGGTTTAATAACATAAGGATTAAATTCTGAATCTCTATCAGTGGGATATTGACAGGGAAATACATACATCAGTGACAACCTACCCATAGAAATCATATTGCACTAGAGTGAGCTCTCACCTGCAGTTCCTTCTGCAGATACATGCATGTCTTCTGACAAATTTCAGGTCTCTCCATAAGTAATACGGGATAGCGCAATAAGATATAAAGAGAGTTCTTGGATTCAGGCTAAGTACAGAGTAGACTACGAAAAAACCCATGAGATTTAATTTAGCATGATTAAGTTATCCATCCAAATTATATTAAAAACATTTAGTATAATTAAATATTATAATATTATTACATAATAATAATAATAATAATAATAATAATGCTGAATCGATTTTCTTTTTTTCTTTCTCCAGCTTCTAAAAGTCAGCTGCAACAAACATTGCAAAGAGGTATCATTCCTTTCATTAAAATTATTGTCTGCTTACTATTACTGTCAATTCAAAGGTTACTAAAGCTGAAAACCAGTTAAGATGTAATTTGCAAAAGTGATTACAAAAAGAAGTATGCAAAGCCAGTGTTCCTTCAAAAACACCAACTACCATTTAGAGATGACTGTATCCTCATCTCCCAGGTCTCCAAACCTGTTGGAGACTGCTGTCTTGTGGTCACCTCATGAGGAGCAGCTTCTGGAGCACTTGTGGGATATCTCAAATCCTCTCCTCGTCCAAAAAGGAATTATGAAGTGCCAGTCTGCTCACCAGCTCTTCATCCCACCACGATCATTGACTACACTTTTTTGTGTAGCTGACTTCAGTTTGTCATTTCTTTTCTGAAAGTCCAAGGTAAATCATTTTCCAGCTGAACAGGAAATTGTTTGTCCAGAATATATTTCACTGCATACAACTTCCAACTTAGATAATGTGTGCTGTTGGTATATAACTCACAATATAATCATTGGGGGGAAGGATTATTTTTGGGTTTTTTAATCTCAAAATGGCAATGAATGTGTCACTCTTTCAATTTGCATTTAATGGCTTTTCTCACAAGAGCAGACATTTTCTTGGGCTGGGCAGAAAATTTCATTCACATATATTTTTTTCCATACAAGTGCTTGTTTGATTAGTTGAATGAGAATATATTTCAAAAAAGGAGACAAGATCAGAGGAATGAACGGAACGTAGTGTACTTGCATTCACTTACAAAACGGTCTAGGGTCATGAATGAATATCTTGTCATTCATTATTTCGAATAAAGCCCAACAGAAGGCACTGTGACGGAATTCCTCCCAAGGAAGGGTTGGTGCGGTTGTCACCATTAACTGAGAATCTTATCCCTGAAAACCTGTTGAAGAACATTTCATTCCTTGCAGAAATTGGGGGTGGGGGGGTTATGTCCAATTTTTCTCACCACAAAACTAGTCGAAAATTTCAATAGGACTTTTTACTCAATCCTATCTTTTTCTTTTACTTCATTCATGAATTTGCTCATGTACTCTGAAACAGTGCAATGCAAGTTTGCAAAATTCCTGTCTGATTTTCCACTGGCTTTACTGAGAATTATTCACTTGCATCCGGGAATTGTCTTGTTGAATCATAGCAAATCCTACAAATCCAATCCATAACTATTCGAATGCCATATTCCAGTGGTTCTCAACCTTTTCTTCACCACAGATCCTTTTTAAATACCTTTTGTGGCCATGTATCATGGCCCTGGACCCCCAAGACTTATCTCGAGATTCAAATCTTACCATTTCTTCTAGCCTTCCCGGACCCCCGTGACAACATTGCAGCCCCCCACCCCCCGGGATCTGAGATCACAGTGCTATAAAATATCATGTGGTATGTTTACATATTAAAACAAACAGAAATTTAACCACCAAAAGAGACCTTGAACCAATCCTTGTTAAGATAAGCAAGAATTTGCAATGAAATGGAGTATCGGTTATAATGGCCATCCTTTTTTTTTTTTTTTTTTAGAGAAAGAGATTGGTTTCTGACTTCAGCAGATGAATACAAATCAATCATATTCCTTTTATCTCAAAAAACAAAGTAGCCCCTTGAAATGCTTAATTATGTCACTAATCAATCTTTTTCATTAAAATCTGGTGAAGCAGACGACTGAGATAATTACTGCAGAATCATCTTAATTAAAAATGTTTAACTTCTAATTAAAAGTCATTGTTTATTTCATCAGAAAGCCATTAGGATTCTGGACAGGATTCTGGCCTGTTCATATTCCTGCAGCTATTGTTAGAAGTGCAAGAACAGAAGATGTACTTCCAATGTCACCATCGGCTGATACATGACTCTGTGCTTTAATCACTAGAGAATAGCTTTGCCAATATTCCATAAGATTATTTTTGTTCTTCCGTTCACGAGTCTCTACATATTTCTACAGAGGTGGGTGGGGGGAGGTGATTTTCATTTAATACCATTACTTATGTTTAATTCCAGATTATTGAACTACCTTCGTATATCTTGAAATTTACTGATACCCATTTAGCCGCAATATACTATGGTCTGACATTCTTAGAGAAATGCATTTTGTTTAGATTGTAACTGGCATATTCTTCCAACTGTCATTACCATTCCTTTTTACACCATGGAAAAAGCAATATGCAGTATTGATTTTACCACGTATATACACATAGGCATTCAAGGCAGGTGCCCTATAGACTGATCTGTTCCATTAAATTATATTTCACTTAAATATGACAGCTCAGATGAGAGGAGGTGACATAGAACAACTGGATACCTGAGCTATTTTGACCTCTGGATTTCTTTTGCTTCTGTTTGTTTACAGAATCTAAATGACTCATTTCACAAATGGTTATAAGCACAACTAGTCCCTCAGTACTTTGGCAGAGGCCTGACTGAATCTTGTCAAACATTATGTCAAAAAGTTGACAGAAATCAACTTTTTTTTTTTAGCATTAAAGGCTGAAAGATATATTTGGAAGCTTCTGGGCCTAAAAATTAAATTTGATTTTTCCTTGCATAAAAATTGATCCATGGGCATTATCCCAAGTTTTTTGAGGGATTAATTGGGCAGAAAAAGATATCGGTACTCCAGTTACTCTACATCTCATTGTTAGTAATTCCTTCAAAATATTTCATGTTTAACAACAACATTGCAGATCATCCTCGTGTTCAATTAAAATCTCTTTTGATTTACTAATTTTGCAGCTACTGAAATTTCCAAATATTCTTGTGTTGGAAAGAGTCTTGGAAGAATTTAAGTGTAGAATTTATTTCTACAGAAAAATGAAAGAGTGTTATGAAGATGGATAGGAGATTTGCAAGAAGGGTTGCATTAATTTTTATTTTATTTTAAGGAATACAAAATATAATTCTGATTATTTTAAATTACATTATCAACAGTTTATTTTTACATTTATGGGACACCTGTGAGAGGGATTTTAGAGTCCTAGTGGATAACCATTTAAAAATGAGCCAGCAGTGTGCAGCAGCTGCCAAAAAAGCCAACACTTTTTGCAACACAGTTGCAAAAACAGAGGGATAGAATCAAGATCATGTGAAGTGTTAATACCACTTTATAATGCCTTGGTTGGTATTTGGAATACTGCATTCAGTTTTGGTTGCCACGATGTAAAACAGATGTTGAGACTCTAGAAAGAGTGCAGAGAAGAGCAACAAAGATGGTTAGGGGATTGGAGGCTAAAATAGATGAAGAACGGTTGCAGGAACTGGGTATGTGTAGTTTAATGAAAAGAAGGTCTAGGGGAGACATGATAGCAGTCTTCCAATATCTCAGGGGTTGCCACAAAGAAGAGGGAGTCAAGCTGTTCTCCAAAGCACCTGAGGGCAGGACAAGAAGCAATGGGTGAAAACTAATCAAGAAGAGAAACAACTTAGAACTAAGGAGAAATTTCCTGACAGTTAGAACAATTAATCCGTGGAACAACTTGCCTCCAGAAGTTGTGAATGCCCCAAAACTGGAATTTTTAAAGAAGATATTGGATAACCATTTGTCTGAAGTGGTGTAGGGTTTCCTGCCTAAGCAGGGGGTTGGACTAGAAGACTTCCAAGATCCCTTCCAACTCTGTTATTCTATGATATCTTCTACTTCTGTACTTATTTAAGAAGAATTGTTAATCTTTCCAATAAATAAAATGAATATATGTTATGTATTTTAAGAGAATATGGCATACATGATTTGGGCTTGCTCCATCTTTATCTCCATTTGATTTAATAATCACATTATTGTTAATATTATTTTAGAAAAGGAAAAGCCTTTAAAGATTATATTGTGATATTGATCTATGTAACAAAAGTTTAGAATGTATCAGCAGAACTGATTTTTCAAGGTTCGAATGTAGCTATAAAGATAATATTGCAGAATTATCACTCTAAATTTAAAAGCCTTTGAATTAGCCAGTTCTAGACCAATAAATCAATAAGAGTCTTTAAGGGCAAGATTTAATTTTTTTAAAATGCTTTTATATATTGAGTGTAATACAGTGTAAGTGCATGCATATATGTGTGTGTGTGTGTGTGTGTGTGTGTTTGTGTGCATTTTGCTTTTTTCTGTGTGTGTGTGTGTGTATGTATATGTGCATATATATATATATGTTTTCTCAGGTTTTCGCGGGTGTTTGTATGTAGGTCTTTGGTTATTCGGGTCTTCTCCCACGTAAAATTGGAAGTGTCTTGGCGACGTTTCGACGAAGTCTCATTCGTCATCTTCAGGCTGGTGTTCTCGGCTTCATGCTTCCAGGAGGGCTCCTGGAAGCACGAAGCCGAGAACACCAGCCTGAAGATGACGAATGAGACTTCGTCGAAACGTCGCCAAGACACTTCCAATTTTACGTGGGAGAAGACCCGAATAACCAAAGACCTACATATATATATATATATATATATATATATATATATATATATATATATATATATATATATATATATATATGTTTTGTTTTGCATTTTCTAATAATCTTTCTTTGTCTTTTTTTTCTCTTTTCATTCATGTAATAAAAGACATTAAAAATTTAAAACCTTGGCTATGAAAATTCAGAGCATAAGAAACCTATCTTTTCCTTAAATAATTTATATTTAAAATGGAAGAGTTATACTACATTTGCTGAGGATATGATAATGTGGGATGTATTAAATTCAGAGTCATCTTCCATTTTGTTAAATAGCATATAAATCAATTCCTCCCACAGACCTATAGCATAGCCACCGGCAGAGTTTTATCCTTGACACATAAAGTATGATTACAGCTACTTGGCTCCTATATTAATTCATGGGAGGAAGGGGTTGTTGCTGTTTTGTTTTGTTGTTTTGTTTTGTTTTGTTTTGTTTTAGAGACTGCTTTTGCTATTTCTCTAGCTACTCTGAGTAAGGGATGATGATCAGAATTGAGATTTTGGTAGGATTGGTTAATGGATATGTACGCAAACCCTTGGAAGATATTCTTGGGGATTTACAAATTGCATTGCTGGTTCCAAGGAGAAATTCTTCCACCTGAGGAGCTTCATGAGGTCTTCTTCTACATCCTCAACTGTATCTACTGTTTATCAGTATTTCTAAACCTAAATCATAATATTAATCTCTCCCAGTTGTCTGAGACCCCTTTCCTGAATCTGAGGAGCTCCATGAAGATGGGAGATGAACATAAAAGACTTGCTGGTAGGTTTGAGGGCACTCGCAGAATGGCTTTAACTCTGCATTCCCCAACTGATTGCTTGAAACACATGGGACAGAAAGTGAGTAGGATCGGGGAAGGGCAGTTTCATAGAAAGGTCTAGATCTTGGCAGGTTCTGTAGCCCCAGGATGAGCCAACAATTTTGTAACTGAGCAAAGTTGATCTGTCCAGATACTCCTGAACTTTTCTCTACTTTCAGATCTAGGCTTTACAACTAAGACCAACTTATGGGATTTTCTAGTGGTTGAATTCATCCAGACCACTAGCAGGATGAAATGCCTGGGTGTAGAAACATGGTTGGTTGTTACCTACCACCTCATACTTGCTTGTGTTTCACTGCTATGTGGTAATAGACAGAGGTGGGTTTCACATATTTTTACCACCGATTCGCACATGGGCCTTCGGTGCATGTGCCCGGCCTGCCACACATGTGCTTTGTTCGCATGTGCGCCTTCCACGCATATACCCAACTATGAAAACGTGGCTAAATAGGACAGCATAGAGCCAGGGCTGGTGGGCGTGCTGCTACCAGTTAACTCGAATCGGTCTGAACCAGCTGAATACCGCCACTGGTGACAGACTGTCATGAACTTGGGGGGAGGGAAATGCTTGGGGGGGGGAAAGAAAGTAAGTTCTGTATCTCCTTGAGACCCTGCTTCAAAGTCATTCAGCTGGAAGAAGGAGGCAACTATATACTGACCTATGCTTGAACTGACCAGTATGAAAATATCTTGGTGGAACCAGATTGACTATAAAGGGTGGGCAATGGGAGGCAGTTAAGGGTGGAAAAATCTGAATTTAGGGATTTTGGTGCACGATTCTCAGTTCTGTCTCTGCAATACTGCAATACACTTGATCTCTAATACAACTATATCTTTCTCAACAAATGGAGCCAAGGATCTTTTCTATTTGGAGGTTTAAGTCAGGTCTGACATTGGCTCTGTATCAGGGTCATGGATATTTTTAGGGAAAGCAGATGACTCAGCACAAGACCAAGAACATGTGAACAGAAAACGGGGAAATATTAAAATGCTTTAAACATAGAATATGAAAATAGTAAGGAAAAGCAGAAAAGGTGGGGGGGAGTTTCTAGAGATGACATTACTTACTTAACATGGAGTGGAGTGCAGGGATGACACAGACTACTAAGTCCAGAAATTGCAGTCCTGGAGCAAGGAGAAGACCAGAAGGAAAAAACCAGAGCATGTGTGAAAATGTGGGCAAACTAGGAGCACAGACTTTGTTGCAAGTATGGAGATTCTGGTGCTACACAGTGGAACTCTGTGAGTTAAAAGATTTGTTTGGCAGCAAGGCACCTGCCAGAAAGACTCACAGACCTTTCAGTACCAAATATTGAGAAAATGAGAAGGAGGAAGAAGTATAATAAAGTACAAGCTGGAAGTGAGGGAAAGAGACTTGAAGGAAGGAAAATTAAGTAGGTTACAAATTATGTTTCTTATACTACTCTGTACATACATGGAAACACATATTGGTTTTTGTAAATAATATTTTCACTTGTATATAATATTGATCACACTACTTTATTAGCGTGTCAGTGGTGGGATTCAAACAATTTTATTACCAGTTCTGTGGGCATGGCTTTGTGGGTGTGGCATGGCTTGGTGGGCATGGCATGGCTTGGTGGGCGTGGCAGGGAAAGGATACTGTAAACTCTCCATTCCCTCCCCACTCCAGGGGAAGGTTACTGCAAAATCCCCATTTCCTCCTGATCAGCTGGGACTTGGGAGGCAAAGAACAGATGGGGGCGGGGCCAGTCAGAGGTGGTATTTATCGGTTCTCTGAACTATTCAAAATTTCTGCTACCAGTTCTCCAGAACTGACCAGAACCCGCTGAATACCACCTCTGGTAAGTGTCCAGACTGAAGTCCCTAATTTAAGTACTTTGTGTGTATGTGTGTGCATCAGGGGTGGGTTCTACTTACCTTTACTACCAGTTCGCAGCGGGGCTGTGCGCGTGTGTTTGCTTTGCTTGCACGCGTGCACGCTCTTCTACACAAGCGCAAAAGCATTTTGATGATGTCGGGGTTGGTGGGTGGAGCCTCCCGCCGGTTTTACTACCAGTTCTATAGAACCGGTGCGAACCGGGGGCAACCCACCACTGGCATGCTTGTGGCATGTGACTATATCAGCTTCTATCCTGACCCCACTCTGTCAAAACCAGTGGTGGGTTGCCCTAGGTACGGACCGGTTCGCAAGAACCAGTAGTAAAACCGGCGGGAGACCCTGCCCACCGCCCCAGATGTCGTCATAGGCAATCCGCACATGCGCAGAAGCTCACCATGCGCGCAATCCCATTGTAAACCGGTAGTAAAGGTAAGTAGAACCCACCCCTGGTCAAAACCACTCTTGTTTTTCCAACACTGCCTTGCCTCATTTCCCAAAACTCACATGCCATTGACTGGCTGCCTTCTAGCTTTGTCTTTTGTCTCTTATGCCTACAACTCTGCACTGTGCACTCTGGCTCTAAGTTGTTGAACTCTTCTTTGGCACTATGGGCACTGGGCCTGGCTATCATGCAAGACCTCATTTCTCTTACAGCGTATGCAACTGCTAAGCTGAGTGTTCTACCAGCCTTCTTAATTGTTTGAATTCCGGTTCCATCATTACACCAATTGCAACTGACTGCAATTTGATTGCTTAGCATAGAACAAAAGAAGAAAAAAGATTGTGTCTTTTCTGTTGTAGTGCCTGCCCTGTGAAATAATCTCTCCCCTAAGATTTGCCAGGACCTGACCCTGTTAGCCTTCAGGAAGGCTCTAAAAACCTGAATGTTCCCTCAGGCACTGGGCCCAGGAAATTAGATGCACTTATCTGGAAAAGTATAGTAAACATTAGGGTGTCCAGCTGTGTCTTTTGTTGTCATTGTTTATTTTTGGTCATTTTATTCATGGGGGATATTGTAATTTTGTTTTTAATGCTGTATGCCCCCCTACAGTTGCATATATTTTTTTTAAGTTGAGCAGCCAAATAAATCCTTAAATAAATAAACTCCCTCACCTGGTTTATTCTGTAGTTATCGTGATTGCCCAAACTGGAAACAATTAATTAGAAGCTTCCTGATTTAATCACATCTCACGTAGAGAAAAGAGGCTGCCTGTGTGAGGAAAAAGCTGTGTGCATAGTTTAGTTTAATAAGATGAAGCATGACTGTCCATCATAAGTCCCAGTTCATTTCTCAAAGATGTACTTCATGCTCAGATATTGTTCAAAATGCCAAGGAGATTAAGTAGGAGGAATAGAGAGGGAGGACAGAGAGAATACCAAGTAGTTTCCCCCAGCCAAAATCTTCATTGTCACTAAATGAAAAACACATGGCAGAAAAGTGACTCGTTGGGGCCATATGAAACCTAATGGCATAAACCCGTGCTCTCCAGAAGTTCTTCTTCTGAAAAATTCAAGCTTGCCTCTTTAACTGCCAGAACTAATTCTGTTTATCACCTAATTATGTGAAATGAAGTGGCTGCAGATTTGCTTAAAATTGTACAATTGCTGAAGCTCCATTAAGTAACCTGCTGGAGAATTTCAGAGTCTTCCCACAGAATTCATTGCAAACCATTTCCATAGGCCCATTAACAAAATATTTGCTCTTTGTGCCCTGGCAAGAACTTGCTGAGAACATCTCAGGTTGTCCCCCTCAAAAAAGGTCTTCCATAAAGCACGTTTTGAACAAGTGTTTGGCAGCTCAGGGCTGTAGGATATTTTTAATTGTCAGGCAGCCATATATATTTCTTAATATGTATCTGATCACCTAATAACTGTGATTTTGTTTTTATTGCTAACCATTAGAAAATGTTTGAAATGGCTATGAAAATAGTTGTATTTTTTTTAAAAAAAAACCTTAAAGTAAGATTGGGGTTAGCTGGGGATTTTATGGCCTTCATGATATGCTTCATCACTGGAGGTCTTTAAGAAGAGTCTGGACAGTCACTTGTCTGAAATTTTATAGGGTCTCCTGCTTCAGCAGGAGGTTGGAATAGAAGACCTCCAATGTCCTTTCCAGGTCTATTCTGATTGAAACTCATTTTATGTCCTACATAGATGGCCATGCCTTTCACCAGCCTTTACTTCAAAGCTATTTGAACAATATCCAATAACAGTTGCTATTCATTCTTTGCCAGGATCAGATCACTTTCTTTTACTATTGTGATATAACTGAGGGGCAGTGGTGAAATTCAAATTTTTTTACTACCAGTTCTGTGGGCGTGGCTTGGTGGCATGGTGTGGCTTAGTGGGCATGGCTTGGTGGATGTGGCTTGGTGGGCATGGCAGGTGAAGGATACTGCAAAATCTCCATTCCCACCCCACTCTGGAGCCAGCCAGAGGTGGTATGTGCCAGTTCTCCAAACTACTCAAAATTTCCACTACCAGTTCTCCAGAACCTGTCAGAACCTGCTGGATTTCACCCCTGCTGAGGGGTTCTTGGTGCTTTCTCTTTTTTTTTTTTTTTGGAAAATTTTTTTATTTTTAAACAAAACTTAAAACATAAAACAATTATCATCCATTACAATTACAGAAAGTGTATTGATCAGTTACAAATCTTTTGTGCTTAATCCTCTATCCAACATTTTCTTATTTAACAGTTTATTACATTATTCTCATTTACCAATTATTTAACAGTAAATTGTCCTCTATAAGGGGAAAAAAAAACCCTTTATATGTTTTATGGGTCCTTGGTGCTCTCTGAGCTTGCTTGTTTTCTTGCAGAGATTTCATTACCCTAACTAGGTAACATCATTAGTGCTAGTAAAGAGTGCTGCTTGCTATTAGTTTATATTCTGGTGACTTGCCTGTCTGTGTGGGTGGCGGAAGTCTTAGAGATTTTTTGGTTGAGCTGTTTACTGATGGCTCTTTGGCAGTTTCTTGATTGGAGTATTGCTTACTTGGTCTGAAGTTGACCTTGAAGTTAAACTACACTGATCTGAGTGCTGATTACTGGTGGAAAGGTGCTGGAGTTTTTTTTTTTTTTTCTCTTTTGGGTTGGTTGATTATCTCTTTTGGATAGTCTATAGATGTTCTTAATGTCTGTGTGTCTATTGATGGCTGCTTTGTCAGAGTGCCAGGCTTCTAGAAATTTCCTGGCATGTTTTGACTTGACCTGGTCTAAGATTGTCACGTCAACTTCAGACCAAGTGAATTAAGTGAAGTTTGTGATCTTTCTTGTCACAATTGTCAAGGGCAATTGTTAACATGGTTGTTAAATTAATCTGGCTTCCCCATTGACTTTGCTGTCAGAAGGGAATCTCATGACTCTGGGAAACTGCAACTGCATAAATATGAATCAGTTGCCAAGTATCTGGATTTTGATCACATGACCATGGGGATGCTGCTATGGTTGTAAGTGTGGGAAATGGTCCCTTTTTTCAGTGCCGTTGTAACTTTGAACAGTCACTAAATGAACTGTTGTAAGTCAAGGACTATTTGTAAATCAGCCTATTGTTAACAGAAATTGGGATGTGGAAAAATGGATAATGCTCTAGACCCCTGAGTCACCCATCTCTTGGGCTTCAGGAAGTAGTCTTCACTCCCCACCCACACCCTGACATGCCCACTTGTGAAGTAGGAACCTTTTGCAAAAAAAAAAATGCACTCAAAGATTAAATCCTAGTCCTTCCCATGTTTTCCCATATAAATTATCTAGGTTAATTAAAACCTAATTGGTGTTTTCCATCAGGGTGAAACATGACATAGATAAGAACCCTTGAGAAACAACCTTTTTGTCAGGATCTAAATAATGTCTGTAACATTTCCTATCTAAATGAAAAAGACAATTCATCAAAGAGCTGCTTGTCCTAATCTTAAATCTATCACTGTAGTGGAATACCCATCTGACCTCAATTACTTCTTTTCAAGTTCTAGAGTTGGATGGGATTTTTTATGTTTTGTTTTATACCTGAAGTCAACATTTGACTGGTCCCAGCAGTTTGCTGTTGTTGCTGTTGCTGCTGCTGCTGCTGTTGTTGTTTTGCCGTTGCCTTTTTCTTAGGGCTGAAGGAAAGTAACTCATTAATAGCTCTACTTCAGTTTGGAGAAGAGCATCAACTTCGAGTGCCACAGAACTCTGTCCTCAGCCCTATTTAGGGTCTATTTTATTTATTTATTTAGAAAATTTATATCACTGCCTACTTGCACATGGCAACTCAAGGCAGCTTACAGAGAGATAAGAACACCATATAAAAGAAATAAATAATAATAAAAAGAAAAATAATAAAATAATAACCCTTCACCCTCCCCCCCACGCTGGCAACAACACACATTCATACCAGGGGTGGGTTCTACTTATCTTTACTACCGGTTCGCAACGGGATCATGCGCGCATGCTTCTGTGCATGCACAGATCACCCATGATGATGTCGTGGTGGGTGGGCGGAGCCTCCTCCTGTTTTTACTACTGGTTCTATGGAACCGGACAGAACCAGGGGCAACCCACCACTGATTCATACTAACCATTTAATGGGCTCCATATATATATATACAAGATACATATATTAATACAAACGACAATCCATAAAAAGAAAAAGTGACATTGGTCTCACATCCATTATCTTATTAACTTATTAATGGTGCATATTTGTTAATTATTATTATCATACAGAATTTTACATTTACTCTCATTTCTACGAGTTATCCAATTATACCACCTATTCCACGCTATATAACCTTTTGAGTCTACCTTATCCTTCATTTCAAATGTTAGTTTGTCCATTTCCGCACAACTATAGATCTTTTGGATTATCAATTGGTCTGTTGGCAGTTGATCAGTTTTCCAAAATAGGGCGAGCGCCAATCTGGCTGCAGTGACTATATGTAATATTAAGTACATCTTTCTTTCCTATAGTTTTCTTTAATCATCCCTAGTAGGAAAATCTCTGGTTTGAGTTCTATTTTTTCTGATGTTATTTCTATTAACCAAATTCTTATTTTTTTTCCCAATATTTCCTAATTTTTAGGCAGAGCCACCAGACGTGGAAGAAGGTGCCCTGTGCCTGGTTACACTTCCAACAGATTGGACTTAAATTTGGATACATTTTTGCTAATCTTGAAGGGGCCAAATTCCATTTTTTAATTTGTCCATTTGCTATATTAGATTCAGCTCTGACCATCAAACTGAAAAAGGTGACAAGTAGCAGTTAGTTCAGAGGAAGCTGCCAAGATGGTAAAGAGTTTGGAAACCAAGCCTGATCAGAAACAGTTAAAGGATCTAGATGTGCGTAGTCTACAAAGGAGACAAAGGAATAGAAATCAAGTTGGAGATATAAAATGTCAGCCTGCCACATGAAGTAGTGAATTCTCCTTTTCTGGTAATTTTCAAACCGAGAAAGAATGGTCATTGTTAGTGAATCTTGCATTGAGCAGAGGTTTGAACCAGTAGTGGGTTTCAATTTCGGTCGCTACCCGTTCGCTCGTGGGCACATGCAGACTCATGCACGCAACGCTTCTGCGCATGCACAGAGATGTAGGGCGAACTGGTAGCAACACACCACTGGTTTGAACTAGATGGCCTTTGAAGCCATTCTAATTTTATGTTTCCATCTGGAATCATAGCATTTTTTTTAGCTGATAAAGGAAAAGTTTTCAGTTGTCTGTTCCTATAGAGACGTCTTGAATCTTTATTAGTCTGGGAATCAACCATCATGCAAATCAGGATTAAAAAAACCTTTTTGATTAAAAATAATGTAGCAAATATTCATCTCGCATATTATCAGAGAAACTTTTTTAGAAAGTTGCCAGAATTACTGAGAAAAACAAACACATGTATTTATTTTTAATGGCTGACTGTTTTGACAAAATGAAGAGTGCATTTGCCAGCATCAGCTAGACTGCTTTCTTTTTCTTTCTTTTCTTTCTTTTCTTTCTTTCTTTTCTTTCCTTCTTTTCTTTCTTTCTTTCTTTCTTTCTTACTTCCTTCCTTCCTTTTCCTTTTCCTTTTTTCTAGGGGAGTTGTGAGACCTATTCACTCAGTCACTAATAAACCAAGCTTATTTCAGGTTCGCAGTTCTTTTGTTTTGCTGGGGCTTCTTCAAAATATCTATTGTATTCCCCATAAGTAATAGATTTGGTGGAAGTCTGCCACAAGCACAATCTCTTTAATGGCATTTTTGTAATCTCCAGGAATTCTGCTTTGTCCTGATATTGAATTTTGCTCATTTGGCCAAGATTAAGCCTGACAAAGCTAAACCCAAAACATGAAATTCTTCCTAATCGACAGAAGAGAGGATTATGAATGTGAAATAATGAATGGCTAGATTAAAAGAGTGAGGAGGGGTGGAAAAAGCATTAGTGAGATTTGGAATACTTGGCCTGTGAATCTTGTCTAGTTCCTGCCTGATTTCATTTTCTGACCCACAAAGCACCTTAGGTTGTACCTCCAGCATTCAGTGACAAAACCACTGATTTCCACAAGCACCATTCCTATTGTTTTATACGTATATAACCCGGTGTAAAATGTGTTCACAGATATTCCATAAGACTTAGCATATTAATTTGGTACACACGAAAAATCTCCAATGGAGTCCACCCCCAAAACCACAATAATAGCCTTTTAGTTTTTGTTTGCATTTTGCTTGCTTCACCATGAATTCCAGGAAGGTATTATGATGTTGCCTGGAATCCTCCTCTAGTCCCAGTGCTTGTGTGAAATCAGGTCTCACATGCTGGGCTGCCTTTCTGACAATTAAAAAGTAGAAATCTCTTTGAGTTCTTTGATTTCTTTTTTTTTTTCTTCCCAGATTTTTCTCCATCTGAGCTACATTGCCATTTATAAAATATGTTGTCAACTGTTTTTCCCAGTGTCTCTTGATTATTTATGTCTGTGGGGTCTTCTATTCCTTTCCCACATCTCTCACTAACTTCCATAACAATAAATAAATTTAATAAATGAAACGCAGTTCAAAATAGAAAAGAAAACACTGGAATACTGGTCTCACCTTGAACCTTGACCTCCCTGAAGAAAACAAATACATGGAGAAAAGAGGAAAACACGGGTGAAATCCAGCAGGTTCTGCCAGGTTCTGGAGAACCGGTCGCGGAAATTTTGAGCAGTTCGGAGAACTAATAGTGGAAATTTTGAGTAGTTCAGAGAACCAGGAAATACCACCTCTGGCTAGGCCCAGAGTGGGGTGGGAATGGAGATTTTGCAATATCCTTCCCCTGGAGTGGGGTGGGAATGGAGATTTTGCAGTATCCTTCTCCTGGAGTGGGGTGGAAATGGAAATTTTGCAGTATCCTTTCCCTGCCATGCCCACCAAGCCACGCCCACCAAGCCACACCATGCCCACCAAGCCACACCCACAGAACCGGTAGTAAAAAAATTTGGATTTCACCACTGGGAAAACACGATAGAAAGTGAAGAAAGACATCTGCTAAACATTGGGAGGTGCCTGGTAGAAGAATCTACAGGATCTCTGCTATTTCTTCTCATCCGAAAGGATGGCTCTGTGAAATTACAATAAGCTGTCAAGTCAGAATCCCTGGTATTGCAACCTTGGGTCCAAAGCATAACATCCCTACACATTTCAAGTAGAGCTGATGCTTGCTACATGATGTAATGGGAAGGCAGCCAAAGGTGCTTCATGAAAATGCAATTCCCTCTAAATTTACAAGACAACACTTTCTGTCTTTGGGCAGACAAAAGACGGCCATCAATGAGAAAAAGAACAAACCTAGTAACACAGGGATAGATGCAAGGGATGTATGCAAGGCATACAACAGATCTCACAGAATGCCCATCAAAATCATGCTGTATCACAAATGGCCCTGAGAAAGTAGATTAGCCTGGATGCTAATGCTAATATTTTTTCATAACACTAATACTTTGTTTTTCTACACATGCCTCAAGCTAACACTAAAGTCTCAACAGTATTGGTGAACAATGTCCCTGTTTAAACCAGAATGGTTGTTTTGTGGTCCATAGGTGTAAAAAAGAGATCCTGGTCTTCTGCCACAGGAGGGGGGTGGGGGGGACAGCAGCGAGAGACAGGTAATTGGAGGGGTCAATGGCTATATCACTCAAACAAATAGCTTTCCTTGAGATAGAGACGGATGGTTCTGCTTTTTATTCAGTAGCTAACCAATACCTAGTAGGTTTTCCTTTGCATATTATTGGTGCCAGCCCAATGAGGCAGAAAATTGCATCGTGTCATTTAATTTCCCAATCTTTGTTTTCATTGTATTAATCTTTTGGCTTTGCGTCACTTCATAATTTGAAGGCTCAGCTAGAAGCAAACCAAATGGAAATTCAGCTTACTTTCTTGTCTCGCAGAATATGTTAGCTTCAGTTTGGGAAAGTTTAATTCTGCATAATCCCAACCAAGAATAATAATCATCCCGTTTTGTATGCAGTCTTATTCGTGTTGATTAAGCCTGCCCTAAACATCTTGAGAAATATGCACGAAAGTCAGTCACCAAAACATGATTAGCAAATAAGCTTCACAAAGGAAGCTGAGATATTTTTTTTTTAAAAAAAGGCAAAAAAGCATACATATAGTAGCTGTTATAAGCTAAGAAAATACATTTTAAAAAACCAAACAAAATATATTTCACCTGTCTTTATCATATTATTGTTATGACATGTAGGAAATTGGCTACAAAAATCTTAGCACACATGTGGCTAATCTTGCACTTTAATCTTAAATATATTCATGGGTTTTAAATGCTTACTATGAATCTTGGTCTCCTAGATCCCAGGCTCCACTAAAATGATGTCTCTGATCCCATCATGTAAAGGGACTGCTGGTTTTCTTTGTTTAATAAAGCAATTCATTTATGTACTAGGATTTTCAGATAAAATTTCAAAATGGTTCACAATAAAGTCATAATAAAATGCAATCAAACCCAGACATAAAAAAATTAAAATGATAAAGTTGTATTATTTGATAGCTCTAAGACCTCACTGACAAATCAAATAAAGGGAGGCTTACAATGTGTTAAGCAATAGCCTTCATACTTTTGTATATTTTATACAAAGTCAGTTTATTGCCCCCACAAACTGGGTCCTCAATTTACCTACCTTAGAAAGGATGGAAGGCTGAGTCAACCTTGAGCCTGATGAGATTTGAACTTACAGTTATTGCAGACAGCTGGTGTTAATCACAATGCTATCAGTCTGCTGAGCCACCAGGCCCCATATTGGGACCATCACACAGAATGCCTTCCTTCATGTCACCAGTAGGCATCTTCTGCAGGATAGAAAGTCTGAGAAGAAAATGTGAGATGGGGGGAAGGTCTTCTTTTTTTTTTTTTTAGATCATCACATCTTGTATAAGCTTGTCATATCACCTTCAGCCTCCTTCTTTGGCTAATTATCTGCCAATGCAGAGTTTTCAATAGTCACATTCCGTTCTACCTGCAGCTTCTAAACCAATCAAGGGCAGCAGCCACAAGCTACATTATAGAAGTCTATTCTTAACAGTACATAGATCATTGTCCCAATCTATCCTCGGCGGAGAAAGTTCATATCAGCCAAAGGTGATGGAATTTGGCCCCCCCAATGACTAAGATGAATCTACACTTAATTTATTCCTACACTGGGTATGAAACCCTATCAAAGCAGTTAAATCCCATAGTCAGAAATTTCTACCTATAATGAACCAATTTATATCCACCTGAATATTCACATTCAGGTTATTTGTTCTCATGTAGACCACCACTTCATCTATAGCTCATAGGTATTGACTTGTTCAGACAGTAATTCAGCACATCCAGAAGCACCTTCCTTGGAAACTCAAGGAGACATTGGAATGGATGTGGATTAAAAAGTTTGCAATGAGTCCCCATCAGGGTACATTTGGAATTTGGAGAGCATATTATTAGATGCCAAGGTAGACCCAGCCAATTACCAAACATCCATTTATCAAAGGCAAGCTGGTGCTATTGTTCCCACTACTTCTTCTAGCCTACCAGGATGTTCTCCATCATCTTTCTCTTGTTTCTGGGAAACAGATCTTCCTTCCAACAAAGCAGTGGAATATAGGCAACCACCATTTTCTTTTTAAAGAATACCCTTGAGACTTATGTGGGGCTAAGAAGAAATATAGGCAAGGCTTGGAGCTAATGATCTGGTCAAGTGAAGTGTCTACAGAGGGGCCAGTTCGCTACAAAGACGTTTACAATCCTTTTTTCCTTCTACAATAAATTAATTGCAATTACTAAAAGTGCCTCGATCTCTCTAATACATCTTCAGGACTGGGATAATCCAAGCATAACAAATGTTTAGTTAGATATCATCTTCTCTCATGAGAGAAAGACCTGGAAGCTCTATAAGCCTATTGAATTACTTCTATGTATTACCCACAAGTTGAACTCTGCCTATAAAAAAGAATTAAAACTCTGTACGTTTTAGATCCAAGCTGCTAACCCTTGTCAAAAAGATGAAAACATGTTACTACCCGCCTTGTTGTAAAGCTATACAATAGATGCACCATAATCCTGTGCTGTGACATAGCATAAATTTTGAAAACGTATTCCCTCTCCGTAAGGGTAGAGGTGTCACTGGAAGTTAATTACTTGTGTTTTGTGAAAACTGACAAGTAGATTTCATAGCCAGGAGCAGATACGAATACTCTTCTGACATTTAATCACCAGGCTAATAGAGATAAGTGGGAATATGCATCATCAAGACAACCAATTTACAAACAATTATGATTACCAAAGTTAGCATTAGCGCTTGCTTCCCTAGGAGGTTAGGCAGTAGGTTTCCCCTCACCCCGCTTCATTTATATCGGGCAGCTATACTTCACATGACAAAGCTCCCAGTTGTGCTTCATCACATTACTGAATCAATCCTTATTTTCAAGCCTGAGTAAGGCAAACAGAAGCCTGCACTCAATATATGCAGTAGCTGCAGAGGCCTAGAAGAGAGGACCAACTAAAAAGGTGCTTCCCCACTACCCACATGTCCCTTCTGCACTCTGCCTCCACAGTGGTCCCCTCCTGTTGCCACCGCCAATCCCTTGTGAAAGGGGAATGAAGGACAGGAGAAAGAGCCACTAGTCACGAAACTGATTTGACAAGCCCCTCCCTAATTCACATGAAGATAAAGTGAAGGAGTAGGAAGCACATTTAGCCTTGGTAACAGTCTGTTACCTTTTTCAAGAGTTATTACCATGTTAGCATCTTTCTTTTTGTTGTTGTTGTTGTTGGAATCCATCCTGCAAATTCTAAAGTAAGCCTTGATGTACAAATTAACAGCAACAGGAGGAAAGAGAGGGAAGTCAGGGGAGAATTGATATCACTTGGGTGTGTGACCAGGTATGGAAATTGAAGGTGTATATTCAGAGTCTCTTTTGACTTTTTGAGTCACTTGACAAAGGTTAAGTTCAAATCAGCTTTGTAGTTAAAGGGAACAGTCCTCTTATGGACTGGACACTAGCTAGGGGAGAGAAAACAGGGGAGAGTAATAAAGGGGCACTTCCAGAAGCAGAAGGATGTACATGATCATAGAAGAGGGTTATTTTATTTTATTTTGGCTCTGCTTTCTTTTGTGTAACTGAATGAAGGCAGCAGTTTTATAGACGCCTCAAGTAGAGAAAGCAATAAAAGTAGCATTTCAAAAATAAGAGCAGAGTCTCTTTTTCTGCCAAGGGAAATGAGTCTCTCTCCTTCTCCTTAGGAAAGTGCTTTGACATGTACAAAATAAAATATCACCCTTCTTATCCAATGTGTTTTTTCTAGATATATCTTTAAAGCTTCGTTCAGATTCCGTAGGTACTCCAATATGAAGACTTTTTGTTTAATATCCTATTTTGCAAGAATTTCACCACTGTTTGGTTAGGTATTGGGGAGGCTCCAATATCAGTGCTTCATTGAGACATCCCATGTGTCCATCATCGTCCTCATCCCCACCCCCGTTTTTTTAAACCAGTCCTGCCAACTTTATCTTCTACTCTCCAATAGTAGTAATGCAATTTGCCACTGCATTTCAGCCCTAGAGAAGAGCCAACCTTCGGTGTTTAGGATTAGGGTAAGAAAGCAAACAAAACAAGTGGAAAATACCTAGAAGACTATGACATTCAACTTATGGATAAACTTTATATCAAATTACATTCAAGGAATTTCCTGGAATTGATCTGCTTACCTTCAAACTTGCATTATTTTTATTTTTTCCACATGTTATTCTAAATGACAATATGATCTGTTTCCTTTAAACAAAAATGCTTATGGCAGATAGCTAGATAGCTACCTAGATAGTTGATAGGAGAGAGAGAGGGAGAGGGAGGGAAGGAGGGCGAGGGCAAGAGAGAGGGAGTGTGTGTGTGTGTATGTGAGTGTGTGTGTGAAAGAGAGGGGGAGGGAGAGAGAGGGAGGGGGAGAGAGAGAGAGAGAGAGAGAGAGAGAGAGAGAGAGAGAGAGAGAGAGAGAGAGAGAGAGAGAGAGAGAGAGATCTATTCCAAGGCACAATTATTTTGCCCTGTAATAACAAAACTAGACTTTTATGGTTATAGACTAAACAGATGTTTCCATGAATTTGTTTTCCATTTAAATTCATCCCGAGCATCATGATAAGGGAGCTCATAATATATCCATGATGTTAACTTTCCTTTTTATTTTGGACTTGTGTATTAACACCCACCACAATTTTGCAAAGTGCTCTTCCCCTTCGAAAAGTCCCAGATTGTTGAACTCACTGAACTCGAGGAAGTAGAAAGTGATACTTTGATCAGAACTTATTTCTCTGTCTCTGGAAAAACTGTATCCAGTATAATGATGCCTGAATATCTCTCTTAGACCAGATGCCTGTTATGCTCAGGCTGCTAGAGACTTAGTGTGGAGTTGTGGTTAAGATGCTGGACTAGAAGTGGAGAAGCTCAGGGTTTTAGCCCACTTTCAGCTACAGAAGCTGCTGGATGACTTTGGCCCAGCCACTCTCTCCTTACAGGCTATCTCAAAGGATTGTAGTTGTGGAGGGGAAAGTGGCGATGTTATGTATATCTTGAACCTGAATGAAATCTAAAATAGAAATAAAATAAATATCTATAAATAAATAAATAAATAAATAGAATCTATATTCTCTTCAGTCATTCTCTAAATCTATTAGAGAGTCAAATGCTTGTATACAGTACCTCTCAAAATGTGTCTGGCACACATTCTTAAAAGTTTACCATGTACAATAAAATATTACTTTATATCTCTGACCTTTAAAGACCTTGGTTTTTAAACTCCTATGTCTTTCTTGATTATTTCCCACTACATAGTTAGAACTGTATGGTAGCTTACCACAGATTTCACAGAGCCTACGCTTATAACCACGAATATTTCAGAGAAATTCTGCAATCACAGAGCTTATGTTGGATTTCCCCCCCACAGTATCTTGATCCTACATAACTTTGGTGTCACAATGAAAGTCATTAGACAATATGAATTAATGCTGATTAAACTTTAAAAAATAAGCCCTGAGTGGAAAAAGAATGCAAAAATATCAGAATTTGTATTTCTTGAATCATTGACTTTTCAAAACCATCTTATTTCTAAGCAAGACCTCACATTCAGCTACCAAAAGAACTTCAAACTAGGCAGATGTAGTCAATAATGCTCTCACATTACACTTTTAAAAAATGAAAATTGAAAGTTTGTTCAGAAGGAGCCACCTGTTGTTAGTCATTGTAGTTAGAACAAGTCAATGTAATGATATAAATGGTTTGCCAGTTGGTTTAATGTAGGCGTTGCAATGGAGGGGGGGCAGAAAGGGAGAAAATGAATAAGCAGCAGGCAAGAGTTTGCTAAACAAGCTCAAAGGATACTTCTTGCATTTCTCTTCTATAATTAGGTCTATTTTAAATAAACATCCGTATATTACTGGACCTGTCAGTATACCTAAATGCACAAAAAAGAAACCTGTCACCACTTGCTGGCAAAATGAAGCTTTCTGTTATATTCTTGGAATTTAACATTATAAGTATAGAAATACCTATTCTCATATTTTAAAAGGTCAGAAATCACCCTAATCTATTTCAACATGTCTCCGTTAGTGTACATTCCAGAGAGAGTACTATTAAATTAAATAGTTTTCCACACAGACTTGATTCCAAGTAGCTACAGCCAAGAATTGGTCAACACTCTCCTATCAATAAGGCTTATTGTAATATACTGTAGCTTTTCTTAAATAATAAGAAGTAGAATAACAGTCAACACACATAATATAACAAAAAGTTATCAAAAAGAAGAAAGACTGGTTCATTGATATTACTATACTGAGTGATGTTAGGATTCAGGAAAAGCAATCGGAAATAATTATAAAGCACCTGAACTTGCAGATCAAGGTTGGATCGTGATTGCAGCCCTTGGAACAATGGCTAAAGCTCTCCCTCGATATTTGGAAATTTTGAATTTATTGGACCCTAAACCAGTGGTGGGTTGCTCCCAGTTCGGACCAGTTCACAAGAACCGGTAGTAAAACCGGCGGGAGGCTCCACCCACTGACCTGGACGTCATCATAGGTGATCTGCGCATGCACAGAAGAGCGCGCGAGCGCAATGCGAACAGGTAGTAAAAGTAAGCAGAACCCACTCCTGACCTAAACACTCTAATTTTAAAAAAAGAACTATCCTTGTTTGGAACTGCCTATATCCTTAGAGATGTAACTTAATAATTTTAGCTCCTTTAGATTTGGCATTTTAGTTCACCTTCCAAAACACTTGAAATAGGCCAACGTTGTTCTTTAATCATCTTAAAGGTATCAGAATGTAAACTGTTCCAAGTAAATATACTTTTGCAACTGACTGATGATTTTGTCAGTGTGGAGGTGTCCAAGAGGTGCTGCAGATGTTTTAGAATTATATCT
The DNA here is from genome assembly GCF_059756535.1 of Pantherophis guttatus. NCBI lineage: Eukaryota > Metazoa > Chordata > Lepidosauria > Squamata > Colubridae > Pantherophis > Pantherophis guttatus. The sequence continues at coordinate 244,186,563 of NC_142063.1, forward strand.
AAGATCCCCATTACTAGATTGGTACTATCTTTGCTTTCTTTTGCCATAGTTGTTCTACTTTATTTGCAAAGCTCCAGTTTTCTCCAGTTCCTTCTCTTGTATTCTGCTGTCTCCGGGCACTACAGGACACTCCATGCCCACTACCCAGATTTTTTTGTCTTTCTTATCAGCCATTTTTAAGTCTAGGGTGTTGTATGACAGGTATCTCTCCATTTGAAGAGTCTCCGGACACTTTAGCTTCTTCATTTTCTATTACTTTGTCTATTTTGTGGTTCCCACTAGTTCTTATTATGTATTATTACTACTATCATCATCATCATCATTATCCCAGGCAATCTTAACATAAATATTGTCAGTGGAGGAAAACCCACTCTTTCAATTTTGAGAAGTAGCAGAATGTTATCCTTTTGTTTCTGCTGACAGAAACTTGCATTCTATTTAGACCAGACCTGGGCATTTCACAGCCCATGGGTCATGTCCAATCCAATCTGTGACATAAGTGACATTGGCAATGGGGCATGCAGAGTCAACAGCACTGAGTGCAGGCCAAAGGTATTCAGCAGGTTCTGATCAGTTCTGGAGAACCGGTAGCACAAATTTAGAGTAGTTCAGAGAACCGGTAAATACCACCTCTGACTGGCCCCGCCCCCATCTATTCTCTCCCTCCCGAGTCCCAACTGATCAGAAGGGAATGGGGATTTTGCAGTAACCTTCTCCTGGAGTGGGGAAGGAATGGAGATTTTGCAGTATCCTTCCCTTGGAGTGGGGAGGGAATGGAGATTTTACAATATCCTTCCCCTGCCACACCCACCAAGCCACACCCACAGAACCGGTAGTAAACAAAATTGAATCCCACTAGTGGTGCAGGCCTATGATGGCCGGGAGGAGGGCAGTGGTAGAGGATTGGACAGTGGTGTAGCAGCAGGGGCTGGAGCAGAGCAGCAGCCTTCCACAACAATCTCAGTTTCTTATGTGGCCCCTTGGGGAAATGAATTGCCTATCCCTGATTTAGGCCGTTTAAATGATTCATTTATTTTTAAAAAAAACAATGAAAAGGTTTTACAGGTACGTGGAATACCTTCCTGCCAGCCATTTGGGAATGCATTATTCCCCAACATGCCTGATGTGGAGGTGTAAGACTGATGATGACTATGCCCATCTCTGCACAGTTATGGCACTTAGTGGAAGCTAAAGGGAAGTTGGCTCAGAAGGTGCACTCATCCAAAATGACCTGATTCTGCACAGTATAAATATAACCTTTAAATACAGTGACACAATTTCTCCTGGGTCATGAGCAGAGTTTGACTGGCTCCCTGTTGTGTGGATTCAACTTCAGATGTCTCCAGTATTGGGGGGGGGGGGTTGGTTGGTGGGTGAGGGGAGGAAAGGCATGAAAGAGAGTAGTGATGTCTTCTCATCTGAACTCATTCACAGTTCTTTGAGCTTTCCAGCTATGTCCAGGCACACTTGAGTTAATGCATTCACATCTGGAACGTTTCAAAAGGTATGGCCTCTTTGCACTGACCAATTAAGGTTTTTTTTTTCCCTCATTCCAGTCCACATCTTGTCCCAGCAGCTGAAACTTTGCATCATTTTCTCACACTGAATCTCACACTAACAGCATTTTTAAGATTGGTTCTCAGGTGTGCTTTGTAGTACTTTCCAGCCTCCTCGGTTGAAAATCCTACCATGGTTCAGGCTAATCTCAGAGAGATATTCAGAGGAAAGCAGTAAGCTTGCTTGTATTTCTAACATATTTCTCTGGCAAGGAAGCAGGTGTTCAGTGGCAAACTGCTGGGCCTCCTGGGAGGTTGCTGAAGAAAGGACAATCTGCCGGATTAGTTCTGCCCCACTTGCTGAGTTGATTTGTATTCTGGAGTAGCTGGTGTATCTGGGTAGCCACCTGGAGTTACATAAAGATAATATAGATTCATACTAAAATTCATGAAGAATGGATTCTTTAAGCATCTCTGATTTATACACTGCACAATGACACATTTTCCATATTTACTATAGTTTTCTCCATTTTGAATCTATAGTCTAATTATTTTTCCTATAATCCCTATTTTCTTGGCATAGACTGTGGCATTGATCTGACCAGCATAAGGGCATATGCGGGTTTCAAAACCCATCGCTACCAGTTCGTTCATGGGTGCATGCACACTCGCTCGCACACACAACACTTCTGCGCATGCGCAGAAGCATCCAGGCGGGTGGGCGGAGCCTCCCACCATTGCTGCTACCAGTTCGCCCAAGCCGGGGCAAACCAGTAGCAACCCACCACAGGTTGGCTCTCTCTTTCTGTTGTAGTTGGAGTGAATTGCTGGCAATCACCTATCATGTTCCCTGGCTCCAATTGAACAAAAGCTACCCAGACACTCAACATGACACAAAATGCTACCATGAACTTACTTTGATGCTCTTTGTCAATATGAAGGTGGAGTCATATCTTACAGCCTGCTGTATGCATCCAGGGATTCTTTTACCTGCTTTTCCTATGACATATAGTAATATACCTTGTATTTCTCACACCTAGTACTAAGTACTACTTGACTGTTCAGATAATATTCCTGACATGGGAAACTTTAAATTCTGATACATGGAGGTAGGTGGCATAGGGCATGAACTATCATACCTACTTACTCTTTTGTAGCAACAAGGTGAAAAACAAAGGAGCAACAGATTCCCAGTGGATTCTCATTATTTTCTCTGGCTGCAATAGATTGAGGGTTTTTTGGCCAGCGGAACAAGAATATATGCAATTTCAAGTTTTGCTCCATTAGAATCAAGCTGTTTCAAACCATTTCAAATGAGCACTTTTATCTGAGGCTGACACTTAAAGCAAAATTTCCATTTTATGTGTGAATATATTATGAATCCCTAATATAAGATCTATTAACTGATCAATAGGGTCAATTCGCCTTTCCTCTTTTTTTTTTCCAAAAAATATTTTAATGTTTTAAGGATATTAGACTATTTCTTTTATGTATATTTTTTAAAATATGTTATTTTGTGTGTTTGTTTGTTTGTTAATTAAATTTATTTGCCGCCTATTTTGCCTCAAGGTGACTCTGGGAAACTTACAACATGAAAAGCCATAAAACTATAACAATAAAAATACAAACTTATAATTAAAAAAAATACAAACTTATAATTAAAAGATGGGCAGGCAGGGAACAAGACTTACAGAGGAGGAGATGGGATCTATTATTAGTCCATCCACCACTCCAGCATGGTACTCACCCCTTGGAGTTCCAGGCCAACTGGTAGAGCCAAGTCTTCAGACTCTTATGGAAGGTCAGGAGGGTGAGACCCAATCTGACCTCAGTGGGCAAGATGTTCCCAAGGGCCACTCTTTAAAGTCAACAACTGCTGTCACAGTTTTCAACAAAGTGTCAAATCTAATCACTAGGCCAAAAAATGAGTATAGATTCATACTAAAATTCATGAAGAATGGATATCTAGTCCTGCTTTGGGCACAAAGCCAGCTGAGTGACCTTGGGTCACTCATTCTCTCTCAGCTAAAGAAGACTGTGGTAAATGACTTCCAAAATTGTTGTCAAGAAAACTGCATGAACTTATCCAGGCAGTTCCTGAGTGCCAAGATTGACTTGAAGGCCATCAACCCATCCCTGTCCCATGAGTAAAAAGAAGCTTGCCCTCATTCATGGCTAGTCTAGTGAAGAGAAGGACCAGGGGAGACATGATTGCCATCTTCCAATACTTGAGGGGCTGCCATAGAGAGGAGGGGGTTAAGCTGTTTTCCAATGCACCTGAAGGCCAAACAAGGAATAATAGATGGAAACTGACCAAGGAGAGATTCAACCTAGAAATGAGGAGGAACTTTCTGACAGTGAGAACAATCAATCAAAGGAATAGCTTGCCTTCGGAAGTTGTGGGAACTTCATCACTTGAGACTTTCAAGAAAAGATTGGACTGCCATTTGTCAGAAATGGTGTAGGGTCTCCTGATTGAGCAGGGGGTTGGATTAGATGACCTATAAGGTCCCTTCCAACTCTGTTAATCTGTTAAAATCTGTTAAGGATTCTTTAAGCATCTCAGATTTATACACTGTACAATGACGTATTTTCTATATTTATAGTTTTCTCCATTTTGAATCATATAGTCTAATTATTTTTCCTATAATTCCAGTTTTCTTCTTTCCTTGTATTAAAAGATATACCAAGATACATGCTGTCAGATATTTAATATTAATCTTATTGTTATTTTTAGACGTGCTGTTACTTGCAAACCCTGTTGCTTACTAAAACTTGCAAACAGCACAATGACAATCAAAATTATGTCTAATTAATCAAAGAAAATAGCAAGTTAATAATAGAGCAAGATAAAAACTGCTGGCCTTGGTGCCATGGTGACGCAGTGGTTAGAATGCAGTACTGCAGGCTAATTCACTGCTCACTCCAGGAGTTCGATTCTGACCAGCTCAAGGTTGACTCAGCCTTCCGTCTTTCCGAGGTTAGTAAAATGAGGACCCAGTTTGTTGGGAGCAACATACTGACACTGTAAACTGCTCAGAGAGTATTGTAAAGCACTATGGAGCACCGATATATACTGTAAGTCTAAGTACTACTGCTATTGCTATTGCCTGCTTCAAGGCTCTAGCGTAGCCCACCCTGTTCTGCAATATGTTTATTGTTGTTGAAGTTGCAGTTATAATATGATTTGTAGTGCACTAGAAAACTTCAGATTAGATCAACACTTTTTAAGGGTGTATGTCAGTTGTTCCTCCATTCAAAACTCAAGAAAGAAAAACCCCAACTCCATGTTTGTAGAGAAAGGTACTTTTACTGAGTATGAACTGATAGTAATGAAAGAAAAGCAAGATCTGAGGCTAAAGGCACGAAAATTACATATTGAGAGTATTCCCAAATCCCTCCCCCACAAGGACCCTGGCTGAATGTCCAATCCCCAGCCTCCTATGGTGTCCTCCCTTTTCGGTCACGTCACGAGACATTTCCACCAACTCACTTCTCCACCCAGATACCTATACCCTCCCCCCATTACTATGGCAGCTGATAGTAAGCAAGCATCACAGAGGCTGACAGTGTAATAGTTTGGGTTTAGAGGTCTTTTATTGGCCTTAGAACAGCTTGATCATTAGAAACGTCTTGAAACCTCCTGAAAAATCACCAATGAGGATGATAGTCTAAGTTCAAGAGGCAGGGTGTTCCATAATATACTTGCAAATTAAAAGCATTGTTTCTGGACCAATGTCTTCTTCAATTCATAGGCCTAAAAGAGAATCAAAAGATACTGAGAGGATAAACATGTTAGACTGGTCAAGCAGACTGCTTTTATGCAAAGAAAAGGTACTTAGGTGCCAGGCCATGTATGGTTTTATAAGTAAAAACCAGCTCCTAGTTGCACCCAGAAACTAATAACCAATGCAGTGATAGTAGAACAGGTATGGTATATATCTAGTGATTCTGATACACCAATAGAACAGCCTCTGTGTTTTAGAGCAACCACACTTTATGACTGACATTCAAAGGCAACCCTTTAAAAATTCCATTGCATCATTCCAAATGGGTGGTAATAACTGCAAAAATTACCATAGCTAAGATGTTCCACCCCAGCCAGAAGTAGACAAAAAACTCTCACCATCAAAGACTTGTGCATGTCTATGTAATGGAAGTCATGAATTCAGGTATACCTCTCTCCTCCAACTGTAATTCCATCTTGCTTGGACTCAGCTTCAGCCTTCCTCCCCAGGTCCCAGCCCCATCCAGATCTCAAACTTCCAAACATTGGATTGAGACTTCTGCATCATCTCTAGATTAGCACAGTATTAGATGATGTTCTCCCTCCCAATTGTAATAACACACTCCATTTGACTCAAGTTTGCACACATTTAACACCAGAGGCCAAGCTAAGAGGTAACAATTGCAAAAAAAGAATTCATTTTTTTCAGTAAGAAAATATGTCCCTATGCAGTAAGATTCTGGCAGGCATATCTAGTTGGGAAAGAACCCCAGTTGGAAGAATAGTGGAGTCCCTTAAATATTCCCTTCAATAACAACCTGTTTTTAGCAATTCTATAAACTACAGAAAATAAAATTAAAACTAAAATGACCCAAGGATGACCCTTCAAAACTAAAACTATGCAGCCATCACCCTCCTCAACTCTTCCCATTTACACTGTTGACTGCAATGCAGATGTAAGCAAAAGGGGATTTGTCTAAGGCAGGGTTAGGGTTCAACTCTCAGCTTTGCTGGCTGAGGAATTCTGGGAGTTGGAAGTCCACAAATCTTAAAGTTGCCATGTTTGGAGACCCCTGGTCTAAGGCAATGATGTCAGAGCTCAGAACTCTTTCTGGGCTCTTCCTTTGATTAACCAGAATCATGTCATGAGTTTGTCAATGATAGATCTACTTGAAATATCTTTGTTAACAAGACAAGAGAACTGAAAATTGTTTTGATCACCCATTAATTTTTTCATGTCCTCCAGTTTTTCCAGAACGGAATTGCCTGGTTTAGTAATACTTTTGCTTCAGAGCAGAAATCTCTTATAAAATGAGTTTGATCTTGAATGTGCTCTTGTTCAGCACTGCTCTGTCCTCTTTTCATCTCGGCTCATAGCTTAGAAGAAATGCAGATCTTCCTTTCCTTCCGATTGTTAGAGAATCCATCTAGCATTGACTTTCTAGGACCCGAACTCTTCCTGAAAGCTAAAAGAGGAAAAGTGATTTTCCTCTCTAATCTCTTTCCCCCCCAATTCTCTAACATTCTAGTCATCGCTTAGTTAAATTGTTCCTGTGCAAAAGGTGGTTCCCTGAATATACATGTGTGAATGCTACATCTCATAAAACTTTCTGTCCTTCTTGGGTATGGCAAGAAACCTTCACGAATCAAGTCCTACTGCAACTTTCTTAGTTGCAGTAAGAATTTCTAGTTTTTATTTCTGTCTTCTCTTGTACCTGAACCCTATACATAGTGAATCATTTTGTATAGTGAACTTTCTGCTTTTCTCCCATTGAAACAAGGTTGCTACTCTGTACTTGCCTTTCTTTCTTTCTTTCGTTTAATTTAACAGTGCACTTAATTCTTATGGATTATTAATACTTTTTATATAATTGATTTGTAACCTGACAATTTAGGGAAAATATAGCATAAATCATATTGAAAGTTAATATTATTTGTGCTACATTCCTCTCAGATTGTCAATTGTTTATTTTTTGATTGCCTTCATGTTGTTGGCCTCAAATATTTGTTAAACATTTCTTTTGCCTGATCACTAATTTTAATTTTGTTTTTATATTTCTGACCAAAACGGGATGCAATATTGTAAGTGTGGTCTTCGAATCTCATAGTTCTTGGTATGAAATGGGACTGAAAGATCTACATAGACAAGAAGGAACGTACTTTCCCCATTTAGTTTCTGACAAAGATTATCAACCACATCATCATCTGGATACTTAATCTGAAGAAAAGCCCAGTGAGTTAATTACAAATAGCAGCCACAAAACTAAATGCTAGAATCTGCAATAGTTAAATGTAAGCAAGCAAATGGAGAAATTATAGAGTTGACCTTGACTTACATATCAGAATTCTTCAGAACAGAGAAAATGTTTAAAAACAAAGTTCTGGAGGCCCTTAAGAAATGTGATAAGCAATAAAATATTTATTACATCACAATATGGTGCTATTCATCACTATCACTATTAGATGGCACCATCTTGGATTATAAAAATAGGGAAGGAGGTATTCACATATTTGATCATTTTTCCTAAAGGGGGAAAATCAGTTATGTTTTCACAGTAATGCTGCCAACTTATTTTGTATCACAGAGGTATATGGTTTTTTAATATGAGAATCTTTGAAAAGTTAACTTTCAGATTATTGAAAGCTAACAAATTGTAATTATGTGCAAATTATTCCCACTGTCCTCTCAATACTGCTGAATTTCCTATATGAATAATAACTGATACTTCATTCCTTAAAAGTTTAAAATATTGGATACTTACTGGATATTGGTTCTCACTTTTCATCTTGACAACAGTCTCTTGTTTGATTATATTATTAGCCTCCCTATTACTATGACAAAATTATTTTATTACAGGAACAAAGCCTTCTACATTTCTGTCACTGTTAAGACAGATATTTACTAAGACAAAAAATATATCATATAAAAATATCCTCAGGGTTATCCCACTTATGAGCTGAAGAAACAAAAATCTGTCTTAAATAACAATTGTTATTTGACAGTTAAATATAAATATTATATTTATATTAAAATAGTTAGCAAAGAATACCCCACTGCCATAAAAGTCCTCCTCCATTTAAAATCTAGATTTATACAATTATTTGTTTAGTTATGCTTTATTTGTATAATGTATAGGCTGCCCATCCCCCAACACCTCTGAGCAGTTTACAATTAAATATATTCATTTGACTAGAATAGTAATGCCTCCCTTTAACTTTTCCAAAAATCTCAAATATGGATTATTTACTTTATGCTCATGCATATTCAATGCTAATTTTGATCTGAATAATTTATCAAAATAAGAGTGAATTTAAACTATAAAAGTTGTTTTACAGCATGCAGATTTTTGCTAATTTCTGTTATTAAACATCACATACTGCTTTTAGTTAAAACTTTATTTATTCTTTAGCAACTGTCAACTATTTTATGATATAGTTCATAAGGCTATTTCCCTTTATTATTATTTGACAACAAAGGTACAAAAAGGTACAGTTTTTTCTCCACAGAGATAGGCAATTATGGTGAAAGGTTCACCTCTGAAATTGCTGTTTATCACAAAATTCTTAAACACTCCAGATCGGTTCCTGCCAGGAACCTAAAGCAGACTTGGAAAATTCTTGAATCACCAACCTCAGCACGACTCCATCAATCAAGTGTGGCCTTCCTGACTTATGTAATAACCTTCATGATTTTGCCTGCCTAGGTCATCTTAGCACTGTGCAAATCACTCAGAATTGCATTTCACAAAGTGAACAAAGCACTTCTCCAAATCTTGTGCACAAAAGATCAAGGCATTGCATTCTTTCAAAGTCTTAGCATGGTTATGGCCAAGTCTGGGAATGTGGACAGTAATCCAGCATTTTTAGGGACACAAACATATTCTAAAAAAGAAGCCCTTCAGTGAATCATGGTGGCCTCATCTTTCAATAGCAAACATGTGGGCCTTCTTCAGTGTATCCTAAACATACAATACCTGTGTAAGGAAATACAACAGTGACTGGCCCAAAGTCACCTGTGAGCTTTATGGTGGCATGAGATTTCTCCATACTAGTTTAACAATTTACCACTGCTACTTAATTGGACTGTCTGGTTGGCATGTATCTAGCAGAAGCAGTCAGCCACATTTTCACAAAATCAACTTTCAGTGCATCAATGTTCAACTAGATATCAAATCCAACACTTTTAAAAGATCAAACACAGTGGCTATCATGTTTCTAGGAGTAGAAGCTCAGCAGTGTCAAGAAGAGGACTCTGAGTACAATGAATTCCAGATCATTCCAATCCAAACAAATCTCAATACACCTTTCTTTTTATAATTCAGATTGAGATCATAGCCATTGTCAGAAAGCTCAAATCTCAACAGAGATCAAATCAGTCAATCCTAATGGAAACCAACTCTGACTATTTTTGGAAGGATAGACTCTGAAGCTGAAGCTCAAAACTTTGGCCATCAAATGAGAAGACAGGAATCACTGGAAAAGAACCTGGTGTTGGGAAAGATTGAAGGGGATGGCAGAGGGTGTGATGGTTAGATAGTGTCATTGATGCAATGAACATAAATTTGGGCAAACTCCAGGTGACAATGGAGAACAGGAGGACCTGGCATGCTATGGTTCATGGGGTCTCAAAGAGTCGGACACAATTTAGCAACTGAATGAAAACAACTGAAAGCTTAAACTCAGGGAATAACTTGTTCATAATGTTCGAATTTTCTCAGTTAATCAAGAGTCTCAGAAAGGAAATAGTCTCTTTATGTCTAGAGTCAGTAGGTGGCAACTTTCTTAATCCTCAATTGATCACTGAATCTGGAGGAGTAGCATTCTTGACAATGAGCTCTCCAAGGTCCTAATACTGCCTTGTTCCACCAAAGAACAAATCAAGACATTCCTCCTATGCCCATCTTTCCAATCTGGCATCACATCAAGTGACTCTTCCACTCTTGGTGAATATCTATTCTATATAGCTTTGAATTTTTAGTTACAATAGAATAAATAGGCAATTCTGAGCATTGTTATGACCAATAATTTAAAAGATATCCATTTCAAACTGATTTGGTCCTTTTAAATTAAAGTACACCTCAAATTCACTGTCCACCTTGTACGTTCAGTTACTAACAAAATATGTTCCTATTTCATAAAATAATGTTCCTTCCTAGAAGACTATAAAATCTGCAACTCACCAACCTAGAGAAATTCACCAATTCACATCTCACTCATGTCACTGATGCCATCCAATTGGTCCCATGTGCTAAAATGCAACTTTGGGAGACGTTTCTTAAAAGCTCAAACAAACTTGTAATTTACAACCTTGATAAATGTTTGATTTCCACTTCAAAAAGTAGCCTTCTACCAAACTCTACTAAAATCCGAACTCTATTCTCCCCACGTCCCCAAAAAATCACAGCAGCTGTCAAATCTTTGAGCTGATGAAGAAGGCTCTAGACAACCTCTGCATTTCTAAGAGTGCTATGATGAAAATCATGTCATCTGTCTGCTTTGTATGTATATTTCGATGTCGCATGCATATACAAAAAAGTATAAAGTTAGCATTGCGATGGCACAGGGCTGTTGTCATCCTGTTGACAAAAGCATTCAAATCCTCCAGATGCCTGCACGTATGGAGTCTATATGGCTTCAATACAGTTGTGAAGATCTTTGACAAAGGATCACGTGAAATACGTCTTGAAGGGATCTCATTAAACAAGTCTGCTGCTCCCTCATTTTTCTAATAGAAGCAACCACTGTGCTTTGCTGCACTTGTTCATAGCCTTCCCCAAACTTCTCTAGCATTGCCATATCTGGAAAACATTTTGACAAAGGGCCAGAAGATGATAACAATACTCTGCAAAGTGAAACAAAGCATCTCATCATGGATTGTACGCAAAGCCTCATCACTGCAGTGAATCAAAGCTGTCTCACTCAAGCAGAGGGTTCAGGAAACATTATCAGAAATAAAGATGAAACTGGAGCTGCATGCTCTGCTTCATACTGAGAGTGGGTTTCCCGTTATCATTCTTTCTCAAAATGCCAAGTGGGTTAAGGAACCAATACTTGACCAAAAAGATATTGTTCTCAAAAGAACTTTAAAAGAATAGTTCATATGTTTTTTATTTGTTTGTTTCCAATAGCAGGCATTAGTGATTATATATTCACCCAGCACATGTAATTTTCACTGTTGTATACTATGAACTTCAAAGAACTTTCTGCCTATCTTACTTACTTATGCATGGAACACAACATTCATCAGATGTGAATAATTATTCACATCTGATCTCTGTGTCAATCTTGTCATTTATGCCTATAGAGTACTGAGAAGGCTACAGTAGTACTGAGCAAGTCATCAGAGTCCTGAATATTATTTTTTCAATTCTATCACAAGCTTAGACAGCTAAAAAGCAAAATAAGAAAACAGTTTAAATTTAACATAGACAGGTGAGGCTTGCTATTGAGCTTTTCAGTTGAGAAAGAAAGTATTTCCATGACTTCTCACCTGCAGTTTAGACAACAGAGGAGCAAACAACAGGAATAACTAGACTAAAACTTTAGTGGTTGCCTATGAAATCTCCTGTTTTTCTCAGAATGATATTGAATCCTGTCCTGCTACTATCTATCTGCAAAGTATGCTAATGCATACAAGCATCCTGCTGCATAGAGCAGGGATGTCAAACTCACAGCGTCATCACATGATGTATCATGACTTTTTGCCCTTCACTAAACCGGGAGTGGGCGTGGGCATGGCCAGCACATGATGCATCCAGATCGCGGGCCACTTTGACAGCTCTGGCATAGAGGATTAAAAGACCCACTGAGTTCCTTCTAGACGGGCTGATCCACATGTATTTGTGGAATAATTGCAAACCACAGCAAAAAGAACCACAATCTACATGTTTGAAATGCAGAGAAGCAACTGGAATTCTAGTGAAAGTAATCTCTCTTTTCATGGAATCTGCTCTGACACCTCTCACATTAAGGTAAAAGGTAAAGGTTCCCCTCACACATACGTGCTAGTCGTTCCTGACTCTAGGGGGCGGTGCTCATCTCCGTTTGAAAGCCGAAGAGCCAGTGCTGTCCAAAGACATCTCTGTGGTCATGTGGCCGGCATGACTAAACACCAAAGGCTCATGGAATGCTGTTACTTTTCCTCCAAAGATGGTCCCTATTTTTCTACTTGCATTTTTTACGTGCTTTCGAACTGCTAGGTTGGCAGAAGCTGGGACAAGTAAAGGAGCTCACTCCATTACACGGCACTAGGGATTCGAACTGCTGAACTGCCGACCTTTTGATCGACAAGCTCGGTGTCTTAGCCACTGAGCCACTGTGATGTGAAATAAAACATTTGAGCCAAATTTGTCGCATGCTTTTCTCAGCCCAGAAATCATTTAGTTACACAATACAGATCTGAGATCAATTGCTCACTAATTCTCTACTGGATCTATGATGGAGAGGGAAATGTGGTTTGAGTAAAGATGCAACTCCAGAACCTTCAGGCATAGTGGTTAGAATGCAGCACTGCAGGCTAACTCACTGCTCACTCCAGGAGTTCAATTCTGACCAGCTCAAGATTCACTCAGCCTTCTACCCTTTCGAGGTCAGTAAAAATGAGGACCCAGATTGTTGGGGGCAATATGCTGACTCTGTAAACCACTTAGATAGGGTTGTAAAGCACCGTGAAGCGGTATATAAGACTAAGTGCTATTACTACTTTTTTGCATCTTTTCTCTGATGGACCATTTAGGGGCATTGGGAGAAAGGATACTTGGGAAGGGATTCTGTTGTTTTCCTCTTTGTTTCTGCTCGGTGCTTTTTCCAATTGGCAGACTTTTAGACTTTCACATTCAGTCTGTTTCTGCAGGAAGAATAAAAATCAGAAGAACCTCTGTACGTTTGATCCTAAGCAACAGAATGAAGTTTAATGGAGACAAATGGAAAGTTATTCGCTTGGAAACATAAATCAAATGCCCTGACACAGAATAGAGAATGACTGGCTTGGCAGCTAAAAAGGGGCTTGAAGTAGAATTTGATTGCAAACTAGATATGAGATAGCAGTATGATATGACTGCAAAAAAAAATCAATTTTAGTCTGCAGCAACAATAGTTTCCAAATCATAGGAAGTAATTATTTGATTTGATTCTGTGTTGATGAGGTCCCAGTTCTAGAACTGTGCCATATTTTAACAAGAATCCTTTAAGAGGGATGCAGAAAAATAATAGCTTTGGAGAAAGGCAACAAGAATGATCAGGGGACTAGAAAATAAACCCTATGAAAAGGAATTGAAAAGTGATGGGTAAATTTAGCCTTCAGAAAAAAAAAAATGCCTGAGGCACTATGATAGTGCTCTTTAAATGCCTGAAAGAACATCACAAAGGAGGAGGAGGTCAAATCCTGCTCTGTATAATTCCAAAATGCTGGATGGAGAATAATGGATGTAAGTACAGAAAAGCAAGTTGTGTTGAATATAAGTAAAAAACTTCCCAAGAGTAAGAGCAGTTCAACAGTAGAACCAATTATCCAGGACAAAAAATGTGGATTCCCCTTTACTGAATGTGTTCAAAAAAGAGGTTAGATGGATGTTAGAGATGGTTTAATTACAGTTCCTGCAATGAGCAACTGGGTTGCTGGATTCAGTGAACAGTTCCTTCCAATTCTATGATTCCAACTGAAGAGAATATATATAGTTTAGGATTGAATTATGGAGTTATTGGTGCTTTCTGGGCCTGGTTGTTTGCTTGCAGATCTAATATCATCATTGCTAACAAGCATGGGGTTTGGTCTCCATTTATATTCAGCAGCTTGCCTTGCCAGTATTGTTAGCGGTATGGATTTCCCCTTGGTAGATGCTTGATTAGGGTATTGTTTTCTGCTTGTTTGCCTAGTGTTTATCTGGGTGTTGGCTGCTGGACGATATGTGATCTCATCTTTTTTTCTTTCTTAGCGTTTTGTTATTTCTTTTGAATGTTGTGTAAACATAATTTATTTCTATGTGTCTCTTGATGGCTGGTTTGTCTGAATGCCAAAGCTTCCTGGAATTCCTTAGTGTTTTTTTGATTTAGCTTGGTTTAAGATGCTCAGTTTCCCAGTTGCAACTACAGTCCAGTCTGCCTGTGTGATGTGAGATGTCATCATGTCTTCTGACTGCTATGTGGTATTCATGGAAGTGCTCTGCTACTCTTCTGTCTATGCTACAAAGCGGCTGTTACAAAGACCTTACAGTATCATCTACAAATTTATTTACAACAAAGCAAGAGTCACTGTTATGTGATTTCTCACTTAGTGACCAACTGTAGTCACTAAACAAAGATTACTTGTAATTGTTCTTTTTTGGTTGCACTGCAATAGGCATTTTCAATCTTGCTGCTGTTTCCTACTATCCTTGCTTCCTTCCCTAACTTTTCATGCTGCAGCAAAAATTCTCAAATAAGTAAGGCATCTTAATTTTGCCCTACAGTGAATTTCTCTGGGTAGCAGCTTTTTAAACTTATGGAGTAAGAGGGAGGTTTTCCTCCTTTACTAACTACAGCCCTTCAGAACAGCCTGGTGCAGATTTTGAAGGGAAATACAAGTAGTTCTTGCTTAGTGACCATTGGGGACTAGAAATATATTTGTTTAGTAAAGTGGTCATTAAGAGAAATAATGACACTGCTTATGATCTCACTTCAGCTTTCCTTTGCTTTTATAGACCTGCAAAAGTTGTAAATGCAAAGAATAGTTGCAAAATGACTTTTTCACCAGTGTCGTAGCTATGAAAGGTAGCTAAATGAGGCCGTTGCTAAATGAGGATTACTGTGGCAGGCAAAAAAAAAAAAAAGAACCTTTTGCTCCAGGGTAGCATTTCTTAATCTTAACAACACTAAGAAGTGTGGACTTCAACTCCCATATTTCCCCAGCCAGATAAATCACAAGGTGGTTTAACCACTCTTAATTAATTTGGGCTAATCACAGATGTACAGTATATGGTATATGTGTATGCTTACTTTTATAGATTCTGAAATAAATTCCAAGATCCACTATTCCACATTAAAAAAAAAAAGAAAACCGTAAATCAATATTGGTTGAAAGGATGTCATTCAAGGGCTAAAATTGCATTGAAGAAAGCTGCATTTCCAGTATTTCAAGGCTAGAGATTTAATAAAGTCTGCATTGCATTCTACATCCCATTTGAATCTTCTGGGTTTTGCTTGGATATGTTGGTTGCTTGGAGCTTATTATTATAGGAAATTTCTATACTCTTCAGCCAAGTGTCAATGATAAGAAATCTATGTCGTCATTGGGCAGCGATAGTTAATATTTTGTTTTGCCTTTCTAAACAAAATAGAAACCAACACTGAACTGGCAGTCTTGATTCTAGCTTATTTCATGAAGTTGAATAAAGAATATCTCGATGGTTAATTTGTGATAAGAACTAAATGTTTTTAGAAGCAGCTGCTGCTTCTCCAGCTTGTTGATTACTCATAATAGCTTCACTACATCAAAAAGCTTTCTAGAAAAAAATATTGCTATATGTCACCATTTCACAGTAGAAGAATGGTAGAAATTATATATGAAAACTAAGTTATTCAAGGGTAAGTAACAATTATCAAATGCATTTTAAAAAAATTACAGACACTAATTAATTATTGGGTGTTACTGTTCAATGTTTTCTTCACATCTCAAAATCATTTAGAATATTCTATAAACTAAACCTTTTAGGGGTCTTTTTCCTTCCCCTGAAGTGTTTAAAATTCAAGTAGACAGTAGCAATTTTCTTTTAATCTAAGCAAACTGATGTGTCAAAGGCAATCAGAATACCAAAGCTATCTCCAGAGAATCCTAATAATCTTGATGAATAGCTGTGCTCTCTGGAAAACTCATCCACTGAACTCTTGACATCGAATGTCACAAATACTTACAGTTGTGATAGGTAGAGCAGCACAGATCTCATACCCATAATCTGAAAGATTCACTATATATTTAAAAAAAAATAGAGAGATTTGCACGAGTTCTGCACCAATCCAACATCAGCTCGTTTGGGGAATTCTTGCCATCATGTTTTGTGAAATGAAGATGCAGATATAGTTTATTTTTCCATTCCTTATTATGGGAGTGTCCAAAAGATCTTTTTCTACCCTGTACAAGTAGCGGTAAAAAACAAACAAACAAACCCTGACCTATGTGGAAAGAACACACATTTTAGAACTAACATCTGTTATCCGGAGAGCTAAATCACAATAACCAGAGAAAGAAACCTGATGTTATTAGGTTAATTTCATGCAGCCAAGATGTCAGATCCTATCCTCTGAACATGCACATGGTACATCATGGTTTCTCTTTAGTCAAAAAGCTTATCTTAGGGGGTCCTATTAACACATTTCTAGTGCCCAGAAATACATGTAACCTAATTCAAAGCGTTTTGTACATATTCCCCAACCATGCAAATTAGCTAATTACTGAAATGTATTTACAATTATGTAACATGTTATTCAATTAATACATCATTTTTCTTCATTCATGTTTTTATTACTGGTCCCTTAATCAGTTTAAAATTTTCTTACATTGAATTCTTAGTCAGCCTTTTGCCATTTGTTTTACATTCTTTCAGCTCTTTAAACCGCTAATTAATTTTTCTTCTATTTTGCGATGTTTTTACTCACCAGGTCTTCCAAAGATGGTTTTCCAAAAGGCAATTGGACTTTCTTGGTTTTTTTTTTTTCCTTGAAAATGTTTTGTTTCTCATCCAAGAAGCTTCTTCAGTTCAGTTCAGAACTTTTTCAAGGAAAAAAAAATCAAGAAAGTCCATTTGGAAAAGCACCTTTGGGACAACCTTATCCTGGATGATTGAGAATCACCATAGATATTTACTCATCAGATATTTTTCAAACTTCTTGTTTCAAAGATTTCTTTTAACTGTAAAATAATTGTAAATCCAAAGGTGATTAGAAAATGAAGTTGAATGAGCCAGGGTTAAAGGCTTCCCTGTGGTTGAGAGCTTGATGGCTTCCCTTGTCTCCTGGTGCTCAGACCAGTAGGATGAGCCCTTTCCTGAAGAGCAGCCATCCAGAGCACAAGTGGGCAATCTTTCATCCTCTCCTTATCCAGAAAGGTTCCACTGGACCAAATTTGCTGCCAAGCCATTGGATATTGGCCCAGCAGCATCTCAGAGACATCTAGTTCATCATTTTCCTCATACATGTGTCTTCAAAATTTACAATTCTCATTATCTATGTTGAGCTAGAGGAGCAGTCAATACTTCCTTCAATTACTCACCACAGTTCTAATAAGACCCTTTCAATATAGATAGCTTCTATCACTGCAGATTAGTATCATAGGTTAGAGAAGGTAAAACCATTTACAATTAAGACTATAGTAAGATATCCTAGTCTAGAAGATAGTAATTTGTGAACCCCAGATCACATCACAGTGATTGAAGTTGGTGCAATTTACTCCAGATTTTGATAAATTATTGAGAAAAAAAAATGCCTATTTGATCTTTAAACCCCTTCCTTTTTCCCTTGGGCCATCCACTCTTGAGGAATGTCATTAAATCAATAAGGTGTGTCCTTTGCTTCCTTTGGAAGCAAAATAAACAAAACTCCATGAAATAAATGGGTGGCCCTGAACTACAAAAGATTGCTTGACTTCTCTTGGACCAAATCTAAGTTTCAATCTTTGTGTGTATGTGTGTGTGTGTGAGGGAGGGAGGGAGGGAGAGGGAGATGCCCTTGTAAAAAGGTTGAACAAAATATTTCTCAGCAGGAAGCTGGTAGAATGTAAAAAACAAAAACAAAAGATGACTTGCACAACCATCTAAGTAGGGTTTGGTCTTTAAATGCCAAGCATAAGAAAATACTCATTTCACAAAGGATAAAATGGTGACACTCAAGCACCTATCCCTCCATCGAAAATCAGGAAAGACATCTCAAAAAGTAAGCTAGCTAACCTACACACCCACATACAATATCCCAGATTATTTTAAACTGTAACTGTTTACCACTACCCACTTTTGCCCTCTAGTTACAATCTAACTACACTGATTTCAAAATGAAAGGGCACATCCAAAATAAAGGTCTGAATTACATCCACCTAAATAATTTCACACTTTTTAATTTTCTAGGGATGCATCTGGGAACTGCACAGAGGCTCTGGATGACAGAATTTCATTTTGCAACATGCCACGATCATAATAATTAATTTGGATATGAAAATTGAGAGGAGCAAGTGGCATGGCAGTCATTAAGTAAAATGTCAATTAGCATAATGTGGTTCAAGGCTCCCATGCTAAATCTCAGCTATTTAGATAGATGTAAGAAGGTATTTTCAGTTGTGGCCCCAATTTTATGAATCCCCCTGAGGCTAAAATGGTTTCTAACCTACATTGGTCGCGTTGGTTGATGATCTCTGGAGGGCTCGGGACAGGGGCTGTTCCTCTGTCCTGGTCTTATTAAACCTCTCAGCGGCTTTTGATACCATCGACTATGGTATCATGCTGCGCTGGTTGGAAGAGTTGGCGGTGGGGGGCACCGTGTTATGGTGGTTCTCCTCCTTTCTCTCTGACCGGTCGCAGTCGGTGTTGGCAGGGGGGCAGAGATCGACCCCGAGGCGCCTTGTGTGCAGGGTGCCACAAGGGTCAGTCCTCTTGTCCCTCCTGTTCAACATTTATGTGAAGCCACTGGGTGAGATCATCCGTGCTCCCGGTGGTCTTCCGGGTGCGCTTCAAGGTATTGGTTACCACCTTTAGAGCGTTCCATGGCTCAGGACCTGGATATCTATGAGACCGCCTTCTGCCACCCGTAGCCTCTCACCGGCCAGTATGCTCCCACAGAGAGAGGCTCCTCAGGGTGTCGTCGGCCAAATAGTGTCGACTGGCGGCCCCCAGGGGGAGAGCCTTTTCTGTGGGGGCACCTGCCCTTTGGAACGAACTCCCCCCGGAGATACGGAGGATCCTAGACTTACGCACTTTCCGCCACGCCCTCAAGACTTTTTTATTTCAACAAGCTGGGCTGGCTTAACTCTTTTTAATTGTTTAATTTAATTTGTTCTTAAAAACAGGGGTGTTTTAATTAGTATGGGCCAAATTTATTTAACACGTTTTAAATTGTTTTTTAAATTTTATATTGTATGTGTTTTATCTTGGCTGTTCACCGCCCTGAGTCCTTCGGGAGTAGGGCGGTATATAAATCTAAATAAACTGAAACTGAAACAGGAATGCCAAAACACACCAAAGCAATCATGTTTCAATGGGCATTGGTCATTATATTAACTCTCGGTTGCCAAACTCGATCACGTCACGTGACATATGACTTTTTTGCCTTTCTGGGGCCAGGGTGGGCAAAGCCTGCACATGACACATCTGGCCCATGGGTCACCAGTTTGACAGGCCTATATTAACTGAACAGGGGCTTTTATTATTTATTTTTATTATGCATATATGTTTTAGTGTATTTCTTTGTGGACAGTTGTACCCACCCATTTTACATTGATGTTGAGCTATAAATATTGTAAAATTGAATGAATAAATAAATAAAACAGGGAAAATGTATCAAACCTGTTCTGCCATATAACCCATTCACATCTTCTTGGTTAATGAAGTAAATGTTTATAATGTACAAGTACAAAAAACATTGATAAACACTAGTATTGATAAACACAAGTGACCAATGGTAATTTACAAATAAAATATTTCACTTTAATGAATATTTTTCTCAAAGTTCAGGCACCAGAAAATGACTCCTTCCCCAATAAAGGGAAATATTCCTTTAAAATAAATATACATGTTTTCAAAGGTCATGAAATTGTAAATAGTTCAGTTGTGGCTATGTTGTGCATTTGAAATGTGCAATACAGATTTTTTTTTTAATTTCCAGAAATTTATTATTATTTTTTTGCCAATAAACCTTTTAAATGTTCAGATATTAAATAACTAGAAAAATAAAAAAGTATTTAAACTGAGCAGGAAAAAATAAATCACATTTGCTATTTTACTCTCTAATTTTGTTCAATGTCCCCTGAAGAAAAAAATAAATAAATATATGTCACCTTTTTTTGCATGCAAGAAAATACATAGTCCGAAGTATACAATATTTCTAACATGCTCGGTATTTATGTCATCTTACAGCAATGAACAAGCCCTTGGAAGTTAAAGACAGTGATTCTCAGATCTCACATTAATCATGGAGCAGAATAGCATCTCTCTGCCTATATAACACAGTCAACTAGTGTTACAGTCCTCGACTGCCACCCTTACTAATGGCAAAGTTAGGGTGGAAAGGCAAACACATTTCACATCTGTTACAACTAGAACAGCTTCAGAGTGTTCCGATAAAAAAAACACAGATTAGAGGGATGGACTGGGCCGTGTTTAATGGAGAAATACCATTTAAAAACTGAGTCTCAGAACGATCTGTAAAAATGTTTAACGGCATGGAGGAAGGAGACGCCCTGTATCTTTTGCAACTTGTAAAAACCGACGCTACCTATGGAGTTCAAACCAAGGCTTCTTTCTAACTGCCACCATCTCCCTTTTGCTGACAGGTTGCTCAATTATTTTTGCCACGAGGAATTGCGCATCAGCAATCGGAGACAACGTCCCGCTTCATTATGCCATTGTATACCCATAGCTTCCACAATGCAAAGCCACAAGAAGTCTGTCCTTAAGGATTTCTTTCTTGGGATACTCAGGCAACTTCAGCATATTGATACTGAAACAGAAAAAAAAAGAAGAAAAAGAATTCCCCATTAAAACATGCCATCTGAAAAGAGAAATTTGTTTTTGCGTGAGATAATTAATGTGACACCACACTTTCAAATCAGCATCCAAATTCCTTCTTGCCTGAAATAAAGTATAAAAGAGCTGCATTGCAATCCCCTTTAATATTCCAATATTATCTAGCCAAACCAAAAAAAAAAAAGAAAATCTTTTACGAAATGAAAAAGCAATAGAGCAATTTTAAATAAAGGATCCTTTAGTGATTCTGTACTACTGCCCATTAATAGTCGATTGCAAGAGGTACATTTTTTCCCAACAAAATGGAAGACATAATTTAAATACCTATATTTTTTGACAAGAATCAATTCTACATGAAAATGACCAGAAGCGACTGTTTTATTAAGATGCAAGAGGGTACCTAGGCAAATAAATTCTTGTCTGGGACCCCAAAGCAAAAGAATTTAAGGAAAACATTCTGTCCTTAATGTATTTCAATATAACCTACCATGTACTTGATGTGGGTAGCAGATTTGGTGTATATGGCACAGCAGCAATCGTGAAATTTTGCAATCCACTCCCACCCATTATATGGGCAAAGCCACCATGGGGTACTCTAGAACTGAAAAACATTGATGATAAGAAGTTTAAGAAAAACTACAAGCATCGTTAATACATGAACCCTGCAATGACTTTTTGGAGAAGATCTAGAACTGATAATAAGCTGAACTGAATTTTTTGAAAAAATGCAACCCTGTGCCAAGTTTCCCCTCAAAGCTTTCACTGGAAGATCCACCGAATAGAGGTGTTACATACTTTCATCAACTGTTCAGAGGGGAGAAGGGAAAATATACAAGATTATTACTTCTATTATTATCCCTATGTTCTTTATTACATTTAAGTTAAATGCAGATTTTTTTTTTCCACTATAGCAATGACATTTTAAGTTCTAAATCATCTAAGCAGTACATCTACATTTTTATGCAACTAGCATTTTCATTTTGGCAATGAAGCTATTGAAGTATATGAATGTGAAGCTAAGCACTGCAAACCGACACTAAAATGCACTAGTATGCTGCAAGGTGAAATAGTAACTAAAAAGCCATATAATATACAAATTCTTTATGAATAACAGAAATAAATTGTTAAGATTTCTACATTTCTGATATAAAGAGTAACTGCTAAAAGTTCCAACTTCTTTTAAGTAATTATAGAACAAAAGTAATGGCTTTAAGGTAAAAAATGAAGTTGCCTTCCTTTTAATATTGTTTTGTGAAATAAACAATATTTTGCAGCTTTGCAGAGCTGTATTTCAATACATAACACTCTAAATAACAATATTAGACACTAGTTTTGCTTCAGAAATGTTTTATCTTAATTGGACCAGAAATATCACAGCAAAGAAAAATCCTTCATTAGGTATTTTTCAAGCTTCTATTAAAAAGGCTTAAAAGTAACAAAGTAACATGTTCATATTTCTTCAGAATCCAGACAAATTTAGTTTTTTATTGTGAGCCAACATAAATTTCTGCAAAAGTCCAGCTTTCTTCCACAGGAGGCATTCCTAGATTTCAGAAACAATTTTTAGTGGAGCATGAAGAATGAGGAAAAGGAGCCATAAAAATTGGATTTCCCATCTTGTATAGCCATTGATAGAAACGACTCAAGATGTCTACACTACTTTTCCAAAAGTCAGGTAATCATTTTCCTATTTCACATCACAAGAATTACAGCATAAAAAGCCATGTAATTAATGATCTTATTGATTTTCCAAAAGCTTTTCTTATCTCATCTATTCTGCTTTTAACTTTTTAGTTTTGTCAGAAGAAAGCAATGGCTTCATTTACAATTGTAGTATAAATACACTTTGTAAAGAATACCGGGGCAAAAAAACTCCACTCTATCAATGGTTTCAGTCTGTGGTAGGTACATTGCAAGGTAATTTTAATTTGAAGAGAAAGAGCACACTGCATTGGATTAATCCACATTGCATTAAATATGGGCCAGCATAAGCATCCAATCTATTTTCCCTTGAGAGAAGGGAGAATTTTGCCTGTCTGTCATTTGACAGAGTCCAACACAGTGCTACTTGGTTTGAGATTCACTTCCAGACTGGCTCAAACTACCTAGCCCATCATGAGCAAACTCTACCACTAGAAGTAAGAGGTTCCCAATCATCTCCACTCAACAGGTCAGCAGAATTGCCTTCTGTATACTGACATATCCTGGTCATTTTGTAAACTTTATGTTAAGATTGAATTTGCTTATGCAATATATCTGCTTTTCAACTTGCCAAAGAATTGGAGGGAGAGAAGGGGAAGATGGAATGAGGAGGCTGCAGACTTCAACCGTGAAAGCCCAGGCCCAACCAAGGACACTTCTGCAGGTATTGGCCAAGACATGAACTGTTCTCAAAACAAAAGAACGATTCATAATTGGACAATGTGACCTGTCCAGTGGGAGGAAGGGAGAACTCTATTCTTCAACTGTGCAATATTACATGGGAAAAGTTAGAGCTGGTTTTGCTTTCTTCAGTCCCGAAAGAATGTAGTTAATAAAGTTTTGCTTTTAGGATTTCAAAGTTCCTGAGAGTGTCTATGTTTGTTGGTTTCGTTAGTCAGACTGATGACACTCTATGGTAAACAGGCCACAGCACTGGCCCAGATCTCAGATGTCAACTAAGCTCCATCACAAGCAGAAATTCTAATGCCCAATGTGGTCTCTTCAAAAAAAGTTTACTGAGCGCTGCTTTCAGCTGCTGCCTGCTGGCAGAAATTCCACAAAGGATATTTATTTTCTGCTGGGAGACACTCGTAAAGCATTGCAAGCCTATTATTATTTTCTTGATTCCTTGTTAGCATGTAAAAACAGCAACATGGAAGAAGGTTCAGTCCGCAAGCCTCTATCTACACTACCTTCTTCTCATGTTTTTGTGTTTCTGGTGGGATCTGATGTTCTGTACAATGGTTGAAAACAAAAACCTGAATGATAGCCCCATGTAATGATTCTATAATTATGTAATCAAGCTTGCAACCTTTTATATTTGCCGAGGATATTCCTATTTCAAGCACCAGTCGCTTTCCCCAAGAATTGTAAAGTGCTCTAATTCATTAAGAATATATATATTTTTAAAGCTGTAAGATTTTCAGAAATTCCTGAGGACTAGTCCCCACACTTACAACTGTCACAGCAGTCCAATAGTCACATGATCCAAATTCAGGCCCTTGGCAATTGGCATATATTTGGCCTGGGGCTCCAATGGGGGAGTATCACGCTGACGGTAGCAGATAGATTAACAACAGAACCCACTCCACTCCTCTGCTCATCCTACTCCCCATCTTTTAGTTATAGCTGATAATTTGTATTTTTATAGTATTTTATTCTTATTAAATACAGATTTTTTTTTGTATAGTCTTATCTTTTTAACCTTGTAAGCTGCCCAGAGTCACTTCGTGATGAGATGGCTGGCAAATAAATTTAATGAATAAATAAATAAATATATTTACAATGTTTGTAGCGTCCTGGGGCCATATGATCACCATTTGTGACTTCCCAAGCTGGCTTTCGACAAGCAAAGTTAACAAGCGAAGTCAAATTCATTTAATGACCACATGCTTCACTTAGCAACTTTAATGGTTCACTTAACTGTCGCAAAAAAGGTCACAAGCTTGGGCAACTATCTCACTTAGCAACAGAAATTCTGTTCTTAATTACGGTCGTAAGTCAAGGGCTACCTTTAATAAAAGCTAATAATGCTTTTCTTTCTTTTTTTTTAAGGATTAACAAATAAAGTTTGTCTATAACAACAAAAACCATGTGTTTCACCAAGACTAAAGCTTTCTATTTTGTGCCATGCATCTGCTACACTCTCAGCCCATCTGCTGAACAGCTCAACTCAGTATTCTATAATGGCTATATAAATGCTTAAATATTACACACTGGCAAAATTAAATTATCAGGTGATGTCCCTCCTGGTATAATGCTACTTGAGTCTTATATAAATTTTCCCTCTGGAAATCTTATCCTCCCCCTCCCCCCCATATATATATACATACATTATCTAATGTTTAATAAATGGGCTTAGAGAAAGCCAATGGCATGGGGAAATGAAAGCATCAATCAGTTTGTCTCTGCACCCATATCACAGAAATCTTCCCTCAGTCTTTCCTCAGTCATTAACATTTCTAATTAAAACCACAACTGTGAAGTTAGTAAACAAACTGCAAGAGATGGGCCAACAGGATTTGGCCCACAAGAAAAAGCCAACAGGATTTCAAGAGAATGAAAACAAAGAAGAGATGGCTATTATGCTGCATAACTGTTACCTATAGGGCATTTAAGTTCTATTCAGGTTGAGGGATCAAAATACCCCATCATAATTCAATCAATTAAAAAAAAATACAGTTGGCGAAACAAGTTGGCCAAATCCAGATGGAACAAGCTGGTCAAAACAGGTTCCAAAAATTTGAACTATATCATATCAAAAACCTTTGCCACATCCAACAAAACAACTCCTTTCATTTTTTATGAATGTATAATTAAAATATCAATTATTAATTAATATTAGCCCAAAATTTTCCCATTTTATACATCTAGATGACATGGTATGTGTAGTTGAAAGTAACAATATCGGAAGTCTACATGATATTTTTGCAGCCAAGTTTAACAGGGAAATCAAATGACAATAATCTTTAAAATCAGAGTTATATACATAAGACTCTTTTAATTTGAAAAAAAAAAACACCTTACTCAGAATAATAAAATGATAGTAATTCAAGGAAGCCTATTCATTTGTTCTAAACATAATAATATTTTATATCAAATAAGAATTAGCATAAATATATGGTTAAATAGCCCCTGACCTTATACAGAAGGATAAATATCACAAAAAATGAATACAAAACATATACTCACATAAAATAAGATAATATATATGAAAATTATTTTTAAGTCAGCACAGCTACAGTTATAGATGAAACAGATATAAATGTATTTTTTAAAATCCCTACATTTTCTTTCTTTCTCTAAGATAGGCTATATTATTATAGGGAGGTTTAATTTTCCTGATTTTTTAGCTTTATAATTGGGGATATACATTCACTTTAATTTCTCCATCAAATACAGTGATCAATTTTTTAAAAAATGATCTGATTTTTTTTTTAAAAAAAAAAAGAAATGCAATTGGTTAGATATCCAAAAATCGCAAACTGCTACTGATCTAAAATTCATAGGTAGTTGTAGCAGTATTTGCTGAAAATCTTGTGTTCTTATCTGGAACAGCACATTTTCTGAATACTTTTCTACAATCAAGTAAAAACAAAATATATTCACCTGCCAGTGACAAACTGCAGTAGTAGCACCCTTTCTTCTTGAGTCAATTCTTCTACAATGTCCCAAAACCACTAGATAAAAAAAAAAAAAAAAATTGCTTTTGTTCAGTTTTCTTCAGCTAAAATTTAGCAGCTAGATGCAACTTAAAGTTGAATGAGTTTCAAATTGTAAACAAAAATCTTCAAAACAGAATTTAATACCTAGTTTGTCGACGTAACTCAATAGTGTTTATCCTATTCTTTCTTACATGATGACATAATTAATTCAATTACAATACAACTGTATATCAAATGCTATATAATTATATAACCTTTATATATTATAATTATATAGTGATCTTAATATAATCAATACAACATTCTTCAGGGGCATGAATGAAGCTTGGAGTGTTCCTAGACTTCTTCCATTATCACTGGAAGACCCAGCACTCTCAATTATTAGGAACTCTTAACCAGTTCAACTACAATTCTTTCTAGACAAGCAGAACTGGCAATTTCTTACTATAAGGCATGATAGTTTTGAACACAGTTTGAAAATGTCATGTAATCATATATAGCTTCTAAGGTACTCATTTTAGTGACCAATACAACTATGTGATACCATATTTTTGTAAAGCAGCACAGTTTTTTAATGCAATTCAGGCCAAATTCATTGTACTGCATATGACTTGTCAAATCCTTAACTACTTGCAATATGAAGGTATGTAAGTGAAAGGGCTCTCTCTACTATAAAGCTAAATATTATTTGGAGGGGCAATTTTATTCTTAATATTTGATTTTAATTGCCCATATTACACTAAGAAAGCAGCGATATAGATATATGCACACATACGCACAGACTTATTTCATTTTTTTAATTTCATCTTTTATTTTTTCACTGTGCTGATATGGGTTTCTTTCCTTGTTTTACTTCTCTAAAACAGTTTTGAAATCTGTTCTGAAAATTCTCATTAATAAGCAGATACAAATATAACTACATTATGACAATTAGTAAATTCAAACCAGTCTCACTATGCCTCATTTCCAAAAAAAAACTTAAACAGCCTGGAAAGACTGGTAATATATTAAAAACAGGGGGGGAAAGCAACTGGTTGAAATACATAGCAATAGCAATAGGACCTAGACCAGGGATGAAATGCTCCCGGATCGGACCGGACCACCCGATTCTGTAGCAATTTTTCCCTGTGGTTCGGCGATCTGGTAGCGATCATCACCTGGCTGTCATTACTTCCTGGTTTTAATCAGGAAGTAATGCTTTTTTACCTTCCGCACATGTGCAGGTTTTGCGCATGCGCAGATGTGTGCATGCATATCATGTGCGTGCATGCGCTTCCGAACCGGTAAGGAAGGTAAGTAGATTTCACCCCTGACCTAGACCTAGACTTATATACCGCTTCAAAGTACTTTACAGCCTTCTCTAAACGGTTTATAGAATCAGCATATTGCCCCCAACAGTCTGGGTCCTCGTTTTACCGATCTCAAAAGGATGGAAGGCTGAGTCAACCTTGAGCTGGTCAGAATTAAACTCTTTGAGTGAGCAGAGTTGGCCTGCAATACTGCAATTTAACCACTGCACCACCATAGGTCTAGCAATCCATCCCATGGATATATATATACTCTACCTGAACAACTGGGTCATCTCTTTCATAGCCACTTGTATATTCTGTATTTTTAATCCAGTCATTCACATCAATTTCTGGCATGCCTGAAAGCAACAATTCCTTTTAAAAAGGGGAGAAACCAAATTTTGATTATGAATATGACAGGTTAAACTGGTCACATTTTTAATTGTAAGGTGTTTGTTTGTTTTTCTGAAGAATACTCATTTTTGAAAAGATATTACCTTCTATATTATGACACAGAATATTAGGATTTCTAAATCAACATGAGATCATTCAACAAACTGAGAACTACAGTACCAGCATGTGCCCGGTTCCTTGGCATTTAGATTACAAAATAAAATTAAGGCACATAAAATATTCTACTCACTTTCAACAAAATAAAGTGAAACTGTTGTCCAAATTAATACATTCAGTGTTCCAAAGTTGCTACATTCTGTACTATTAACTATAAAAATCATAGGATGCTCAACCACACAATATAATTTTACTTACCAATTCATATTCATCAAAGAGTTGTACCAAAGAAGGAGGGATGAACATATGGAAGCCTTGCAGAAAAGCATTTATCTGAGGCTGAATGGCTCTTGTCATTCGAAGCTCAGTCACAAGTTGGACATATTCAGCCTGAAAATTGTGTAAGTATTTTTAAAAATTACTATATTTAATCCAATTAAATCAAATTTTATCTTTGTCCTGGTTCCATTTACCTCCACATTGGGTGCCGTCCTTTGGAACTGCCTTCCCTACTCATACCCTTATATTAAACAGTTCTGGTAAAGGTTCAGTGTCTAAGAAAAAAATTATTAGAGAACATTCTTATTATAAATTTTGAAAGCTGTTGTGTAAGGACTTCTAATGGCCCTGAACAAGGCAGAGCTATTTGCAATCCACAATCCACAAAGAAGCATTTCATTCATTTTTAGGAATGAATATACATAGAAAACTATTTTCTAATGTGCTGTAAGTCTTTAAAATATAAGAGTTATAAGAAGGAGAGATTTTCCTTGGGCACACTTTGTTCACACATCAATTTCACTTGTCAAAAGAAAAGTAAATGTCACATTCTTATTTATTTTCGCACTATATAGCTGTAACACTTTTAACGTTCATCCATATATGTGTGTGTGTGTGTGTGTGTATTAATTCACATAAAATATTTATATAAAATGAAGTTAAATTAACATTTCTCTCCAGTGTGGCTTCTTGTAGAAAAGGAAGCTTATTTGTCAAATTACACGATCATGTTTCTACAATCAGAATGATCACACTATATGATTTGTTTGATGTACAGAGTAAGATGGGAAAATCACAGCTCCCCAAATTTGTGCCAAGGATCCAAACATTTGCCAGGATGTCACTGCTAAAATTTGGCAAAATAGTAATTTTATAATTTCTTCATCTTTCTGAAAATAATCATGTAAGCTTTCAAATATGTACCATAAGTTAAATTCACCTTAACACATATTCAGGTAAAAAGAAAAAATTCTCCAAAAAACAAAGAAAACATCTCATTTTAATGCTATATCACCATTGCCCGCAGTATTTAGAAGCAAAGAATAGTTAAAAAAAAAAAAAAGGAAGAAAGAAGTGCCCCCACCCAAAAAAGTGGCATAGTAATTCTTGAACAGCAGAGAGGAAGACAATTCAACCAGGCTGAACTATATACTGCCTCAATAATTTGAGATCTAGATTGAAAACTGTAACAGGAGACACTTCCTGCAATTCAAACTACTAAAGAAAAGAAATGTATAGTATAGTATAGTATAGTATAGTATAGTATAGTATAGTATAGTATAGTATAGTATAGTATAGTATAGTATAGTATAGTATAGTATTAGTATAGTATATATAATATACAATACAATACAATACAATACAATACAATACAATACAATACAATACAATACAATACAATACAATACAATATAATGAAAATAAGCTAAATTCTCTTTCATGTTTACTTTGATGTCAAACCTTTTGTGATGCATGCCTTAAAATCTATATAGATCAAGAGAGGTGCCTTCCCGATATATTTAGTTTCAAGACCTGACATCTCCAGTGATCTTTTGGGGGCAAGGGATTGTAAGAACTATAATTCAGCACCTGTGAATGTTATAAACTATCTATTCTGGTATTAATTATACTCATATCTTAAACCATAGAGTTGGCCAAGGCCTTTAAGGCCCTGGAGGCTAACCTCCTGCTCAGTGCAGGAATCTAAATTAAAGCATCCCAGGCAGATGGCTGTCTAGCAATAAAATAAAGCCAAAATAGCATTTGGCTTTCTTTTTGAAGCCATATCATATTGTGGAATCATATTCAGTTGGTAATCAAATGCTCTTCCAAAATCTCTTCCACAAATACTATTACCAAGCCAAATGTAACACATTAACCGCTAATTGATTTTGCTTTCTGTCAAGCTGAGGAATTGATGCAATGATCCTCTTTTCTCCTCTACTTTCCCAGGGTCTTTTAGATGTCCCATCACATTTTTTGTATTTGTCTCTTTTAAATTTCATTCGTTGAGGTGAACAAAATAAAAGTAGCAAATAAAATGGAGGCTGAATCTTTTTCTTCCTTGTCCTTTAGACACGGTCAGGGTCAAACCCATTTTCTTTATCTGCCTAATCCCATGAGACTCAAACTGACCTTCCTTGCCCTCAGATAAAACACCCTACAATCACATCTAGACCAAAATCTAGAAACCCCCTTACCAACTTCCAGTACACTGCAAGGACAGCCCTAAGAAAGGACCTACAACTATCCATCCTCCATCAGATGATGACCTCAACATTCCATCACATTTAATAACGGACTCGCTCAGCTCTGCTGCACTCCTTAAAAGCTTACTTTGCCTAAGAATAGAAATAACTCCAGTTACATGGACAAGCATCTGCCTAGCTTCCCCAAACTGACCAGCAAACCAGATTGCTAGGATTTCCCACATTGTAGTCCCCAATTTCTATAAAACTCTTTGCTTTCACATTGTGTTGGTCCCTTTTTCTTGCAAAGCAGGCACTCAACAATCTTAGCAATAAACATGGTTTCTATTCCTTGGTGTTGTACTCTTGTACTTCTGAATTCTCCATGACAAATGGTTTTTCAACCCACTTTTCTAATCTATCAAGAACATTCTGTTTTTTTATTTCTGTCTTCTACAATACTTGTCATTCCACACAATTTTGTGCTATTAGTAAGAATAGTGAATACACTCTCCATTTCCTCATTCAAATAATTGAACCTTGTTAGTAAAGGGTCCGGTATGGAAACTGAGGCACTCCACTTAATTCTTCCCAACAGGAACAACTGATAAAGCATTTACAATACATTGTCAAGCTTAACGTTCATGCCATCCAGCCCACACTTCACTAGCCTGTTAGTCAGAACATTGTGGGGGTATTTTTTCAAATGCATTGCTGAAACAAAGATATATAGATTCAATATTTAAAGATATTGAAATCAGTTATGTAAACTAGGTCATTGCAAGAGTCTCAAAAATATTTTCTTTGACTTATTAGTAATCCAATCTTGCAATCTCTATGGATCATTTCTCCACTGTGCAAAGTTACTTTTGCTGTTCTCAACATGAAAATAAACATTTAATAGGTGTTAAATATATTAAAAAGCAAGAGGGAATAAATCTAGACTGATTCTTTTTTCCCTACTTTCCGTATGCTCTTCTTATCGCATATTCTTCTTATAAACTGTTTATGTGAATACAGATATATTTATCTAGACCATCTGGATGTTCCTTACTTTCTCCATAAAGGTGTCTGAGCCATAAGGCAATAAGATCATTGTGATCCAAGTCAAGCACCTAGCTTGGTAAGATAATTCACAGTTTGGAGCTGCCAATCCACCTACCTGTTTTTGAACACTGAAGAATATCAAAATTAATGCTTGATTTTACATGACATGTGATTTATTACTTGTTTATGTCAATCATTTAATCATTTGTTCTCAATATTTATTGGAATTGTTCAGAACAGAAAGTTAAGTCTTAATAGAATTTTAACAGCTGCTATCAATTCCTCCTAACAAAAACAATTTCAACTGCCTCCACTCTTAAAAGTCTACATTATATTTGTGGAAACAACCAGACCCACACTTGAAGAGTTCAATTAGCTATTTAATTGCTCCAGGTATACACAGGAATCTTCTCCAACTGAGAGTTTGCACCTAAAACTAGATAAAGTTCAATCAAGGGGGATCAGACTTCATCCTCTTGTGTCCACATAGGGATTCTAGACTAAGTCCCAATTTGACTTGTTCCTCTGGCTCAGTCAGTTTCTCCCCTATATTATTCTTCTAAATATGTAAATAATTATTTTTATAACTGTCTTATCAAATCAATTCATAAATATTTCATCTCTTTTGTAGTGGTGTTTTCCGTATAAATGTTGTCTTTTTCCCTCTGTTTGTAAGTCACCATTTGAGTTTTATTGTTGTTGATCTGAAAACCTGATATACATGCATACATACATACATACATACATACATACATACATACATACATACCAGAGGTGGGTTCTACTTACCTCCGCTACTGGTTTGCAACGGGACTGTACACACGTGCACATGCACAGAAGCTTGTGTGCATGCGTAGATCATGCGTGATGATGTCCGGCCGGGTGGGCAGAGTCTCCCGCCACTGTTACTACTGGTTTGCAAGAACCGGACCGAACTGGGAGCAACCCCCCACTGATACATACATACATACATACATACATACATACATACATACACTCTACCACCAATACTAAAAATATTTTGAGTAACTGGGAATACATTATAATTTCCAGATATAATTTCAAAGTATTTTTTATGCTGCTAATTTAATTCCTAAAATTTTGCTTTCTTGTCTTATTTTCACTGCCAATCACTGTAATAACAATACAGACAAGGAAGGATAGAGAGGACAACTATTGTCCTCAATATACTGCATTCTTTGATTAAAAAAAACTATTCACAGTTATCTGGCTTCTTATTCTTTTTACATACTCTTTATACATGTAAAAAAAAAAATAGAGCCATGATTCAT
Source organism: Pantherophis guttatus (assembly GCF_059756535.1). Taxonomy (NCBI): domain Eukaryota; kingdom Metazoa; phylum Chordata; class Lepidosauria; order Squamata; family Colubridae; genus Pantherophis; species Pantherophis guttatus. Next base: position 244,219,456 of record NC_142063.1, read on the forward strand.
CCTTTTTAAAACTGAAAGTATGAAAGACCATTTCAAATTATCAGAATTGTTCTCTGAATCAAGAAAAATTATAGTCACATTCTGATTTGAAAATTCATGTTATTGGTAATATCAGATATATCTGATATTCTTATGTATCTCTTTGGAACAAATCCAGCCTGATCAGAATATATCACCATTTTAAAAAAGCCATTTATGCTCTTTGTAAGCATTTCCATAAAAAGCTTATAATCAATCAAGAAATAAGGCATATGACTCTGGATGGATCAAATAATTTCATTCTGTAAAATCAAAAACATGAAAAGTTCTCTCTGACTCTGATTGCCTAATTATTTAACCAAATTTTCTTGAAAGATTCCATAATATATTGCAGAAATACCAATAGGTCCTAGAACATTATTCAGTTTCATTTTTTTATTGCTTCTTTCAGTTATATGTTGACTAAGAGCCTTTTTTTTTTTTTTTTTTTTTTTGGTATCTAAACTTTGTAAGCAATGTTTTTTTCAGATATTTTCAACCTTTCCCAGATGATACTTTACACAATATAATCTAAAATAATAACTGTTCCATCATCTCCTTTGTTGTATAAACATGTCAGGTTTAATCCCAGATAGTTCTGAAATTGTCATTTTATGATGTTCTCTAGAAACTTTTCTGAGTGATGTACAATTCACTAGAATTCAGAAGAAGTTATTAATATGTTCAAGATGGCCTTTTCAATACATTCACAATATTCAACTGAGCTGTACTAGTAAGGGAAGATAAGCATCTCTGCTTCTGTAGTCTAAAAGTAAATCTCCATAATTAACTTCTACAATTGTAATCGATCCTCCTTTTTTTCTAACAGATAGGATATATAGGCAGTAGCACAAGAATAAATTTATTGCCATAAGTCACGTTTAAATTGTATCTAAAGCTAGGAAAAGAATGTGAATTCTGAATTGGGAAATATTGTTGCACCATTTGAGGGTACGCATGGATAATGTGTTTTGTGCAATAGCACAATAATGTTGATTTGGGAATGAGATAAAATAAGCTTAATTATTTTTCTCTGTTATTGGTATATAAAATATCCAGACCCTGTACAGGTAGTAACCCATAAACGTGACAAATATTGCAAAATTAGAGATGGGCATCTTAGTGATAGCATATTTAAAATTCTAATTTTAGAAAAAGTGTTATGTGCCAATATGTTTTGATTTACTGCAGAATTAAATTATATATTTAACATCTTTCCTCCAAAGCTCTTCCATTGAAGAGGTCGTAACAGACTACTCTACAATCTCCATGTTCCTCCCCAGTTTGGAGAAGCTTTCTGCACTGCTCAAAAATACTCACAAAATATTATTTCGGTTTCACTATATGGATATGCCACGAAATGGGAAGATTTAACCTGAGCATCGAATCTAATATTTGAGATATTAGAGATAATATCTATAATAATTTGAGTCTCAAGTTAATTGAGAAAAACCATACTGCATGTATGGAATCATGTAATGACTTTCTACCTTTTCTTTTTCAAGATCTCATCAACTCCATCCAATAACAACTTTCTTCATCTCCCCTTCCTCTCAGCCCATTCACTTGTGCCTCCTCCTCTTTATGATCTGATTCTCATTCATTCTCTCTATATGATCAAACCATGATCCCTTCAGGTCATTCATTTCTTTGGTATTCAGCGTAGATTCACTCAACAGTCATATCTTCTTGCCCTCTCCTTGCTTTACAACACACACAACTTAAGGATGCAATTCAGGTGGCTACTTTTGTTTTTCCTGACATTCCCAACTGACTTCCAAGTGAAGCTGACCCAAGTTCCTATAAACCCGTGATGCCGAACCTATGGCACGCATCCCAGAGGTGGCACACAGTGCCCTCTCTGATGGCATGTGAGCCGTTGCCGCAGTTCAGCTTCACTGCGCATGCGCGTGTGTCTCCTGCCGGCCAGCTGGTCTTCAGGTCTCTGCTGTGCATGTGTGTTGGGCGGGGCGTGTGCAGGGGGTATGCAGGGGGCGTACATATGTATGTGTGGGGCAGGGGCACATGCACATGCATGGGGGCACATGTGAGGGGCCATGCACACATTGCATTTGGGGGGTTCAGGCGTTTTGGGCACTTGGTCCGGGAAAGGTTAGCCATCATTGCTATATACTGTTGTTTTTCTTCTTTCAGGAAACGTTTATCCCTTTCAAAACATCACGTCTATTCACAACATTCTACCAACATTTGCCAACATCTTAAAAGTTCACTTTCCTCATCTCAGTAAATATTTAGTAAAAACAATTCATCTACTTGATCTAGTTTTTTTGTTAGTTTGATTTGAGATTTTTTCAACCAGGGTAAAAATTGCTAGCTCCCCGTCACGAGGCAATAGCTACAATACTGAAGATGGAGCATCTCTACATAGATGTCCCCATTTTGCCGGAGAAACTGCATTTTATAGCTGTGTATTCAATGAAAATGTTTGAAAATTGTATCTCTCTAGCCACATAAATCATTGAGTAACTTTTCTCTCAGAATCAAACTGGTACTAAATATATTTCAAGGTTTTCTCAATAACTTAAACTAATAAAGGGAGGGAAAAAGTCAGGAGACATGAGATAAGGAAGAGGAGATTTTTCTTTTCGAATCCATAGTTTAATGAAAACAGGCAGTAATAATGGCATGTCTTCTCACCTTTCAATATAGAATGCCAGTTTTTGCATTTTTTAGTAATTACAAATAATTACTAGTATATAAGGACAACTGTGTGGATACTAGTTGTGGCTGATGCTTTCTTTTATAATTTCTCACAAACCTTCACATAAATAATCAGAGGCACCTTCAGGGTGTGCTTATTCTCCGATATGCCTATTCCAACACATTTCTTCAACCACCTGAATCTATACTTCTGCATCACCTGCAGAATATGGAACTAGCTCCCATAAATCACTCTCGCTAATCAAGATCAACTTACAAAATAAACAAATAATAAATACTTCTGACATTATGAAAGTGCTAAAAGTGAGGACACCAAGTGGCCACCAACTAACATGGCAGTTGGTTATTCTAACAAGATGCAGTATTACACAAAAGATGAAATGGAAAAGAAACATGAGATTGTGAAAGATTCTTTGCAAATACTTCATAACAGTCCAAATGTATTCCCTAAAAATTTTACAGAAATAGAATTGTGTTAACACTATGCTAATCTAGACTGTTCAAAAAATTCTAAAACCAAAACCATACCCTTTCTATACACCCTTAATGAAATAAAAATGAAATGTTTTATTATATGTTTCATTCATCAAGAGTAAGGCTGGATCCAGATTAGTCAATCTTAGATTAGACTGCTGGAAATCTACAGGAGTTTAAATTAGCTATTATGAATTTATTCCACATCATTGTGTGGATTTAATCTAAGCAAAGCTGATTCTAATTTTGACCCACTGAACTCATATTGTATTATTTGCATCTTCCTGACAGACAATGAGATTTGGCAACCTAAATGCACATATGGATTTTTAGTTTTATACTTGATAAATGTCTATTGAAAATGAAACATAATCAAAACTTTTCATCAATGCCTTTGCCATTGAAATCAATGGAAATAAGATTGTTATGCACTCAATCCTAGGAAGCAGACAATGGCAAACCACTTCTGATATCTTGCCAAGAAAAGTGTAGGACACGTTCAGGAAATCACCAGGAGTCAACACTGACTTGAAGGCACAACTTTAAAAAAAAAAAACTACACTATAAAAGTTTCTAAAGACTTTAAAAAGGCTAACAATATTGCATGAAAATAAAAGTTGTATAAAGCAGTTGCATGTAAACAGAAATCTAGGAGTGAATTGCTTCTCAAAGCATAGATAAGAAAGAGGAATGGATATACTGTTAAAGAAGTGGCACAGAAGAATGCTACATATGTTTTATTCTTTTATTATACCAATACCCCTTCAGAACTGGTGAAAGAATATGCCTGATGTATCAAACAGACTCTGTATGGTGCCTAATAACAATTGATAGCCACAGCTGCTTGTTATTTTTGGTTTAATATCTCAATACACTAATAAAAGCTGCCTATTAGACCCAATTTTGCAGCTAGGAAGGGGCTACCTTTCAGAATCACCCCAGACAAACATAATTCCAAATGACTCACTTTGTTCTCCTGTGTGACAATTATGCTTGCACCACCCGGCTTCAAAGGCACTTCTTCCATTGCTCCAAATACATCCGTTTCCACAGAGAAGGTCAGCTCTAACCCCAAGTCATCTATATCATTGTCTAGAATCCACTGCAAGTTCTTTGCATACTCTGGATCAATAGATGCCACGTCCTGATAGTTTACGGGAATACCTTAGAGACAATGCAAACAAAATTCAGTTCGTCTTAAGACTCCCGCTCTGCTGAAATGGTTTCATTCGTGGTCAACGTCTGCCCTCTACAGACTTCCTGAAATAACACAGGGCGGAAAAAGAAAGGGAACTGATACGGCTGCTTAAAACACAGATTACCTCCAGGCAAGTGATTTATTACAAGCTCTTCTGTTGCCATGAAATTGTTGTTAACTGGTTGACAACTAAAGCTACAATATATGTGCTACTGCTGTGGTTAAGAGCGAGAATGCAGGAAAATGCCTCTTATGAATCTTTCCTAAAGGATTCACTAAAGATGGAGCTTTTGCAGCTAGTCTGTCACTTTCAGCTTCCAAGCCCATTTGTAATATGTCCATGACATTAGCTAACTAGCCCTAACTGCTGTAATATCTACATAAATATTTTCTACATGAAAATGCTAATTGGTATCATCATCAGATTCTTAGCTATCATTATAGTTATATTGGAAGCTTAAACACAAGCTTAAACACACACACACACACACACACACACATATATAAATAAAACTATTCTAAAAATTCGAGTGCCAGGTATATTAGTAAAGAAAGAAGCAGACATTCTGCGAGCTCCAGAACTTAAAATTTTAAAATAACTAAAAAAAATTATTCTACTAAGCTTTCATAAGCCATCTGCTGACATCGTCAGAGTATTAAACTACCATTACAGAGATCTCTGCCTTTATATGCCATTAATCAATTTGACCATTGCGTGTATATGTATACATATACATAGATAGATGGATAGATGGATAGATAGATAAAGTTTATTGTCACTGTACATATATACATAGTATACCCATACAATGAAATTCACATAACACCCAGAGGCCAAACCCAACACACATGACAATCCCCAGACCCACCCCCATCCACCAAAAATTCCCCACCCCTAAACCACTCAAGCATCCACACAGCAGACCAAGTATATATATGGCTGCTTTTGTAGTAATGCTGCAGCTCTCATTAAGTACAGTAATAGAGCATGGAAGAAGCTTAAATAGGATAATACAATTAACTTTTAGAGGGCTTTATTATCCACTAGACATCTCAACAAAATCATTAATATCTTAATAGAATCATACCAAGAATGTGCTTGTAAAATGATCTTGTGAAATAAATGTTGACTAGTTGTCTGTGATTAAGAGCTAAACCCAAGATTTGTCCAGCAAATCTAAAATAGTTCAAGTGATCAGGATTCACAGAAGAGTTGCTATTGGGCTGGAAAGTGGTTCCTTTAAAACAAAATATAGATTCAATTTATGGCTTTTAAAACATTGGTCATTTTATATTACAAACTTTTGTTTTGTTTTGGTTGTTTTGTTTTTGAGATTCAGGATAATGTACAAAATGAAGTAATAAAAAGTACTCTAGAATGAAAAAATACAATAAAGATGAAAACAAATATATTTCAGATGTACAGTTCCTGTTTTCAAATAAAAATTGATTTTCATCACTGGATTTCTAATCATCCCAGTTGTAGCAATAAAAATAGATTTGAAAAGCACAGTATGCAGTTTTGTGGACAAGAATTCCCTCATTATACACATAGACAGTCACTGTCAGTGAACAGATACATATCTGGACAATGTTAAAAAGACTATAGGTAAATGGGATGCAAAATCTATATTTCACAGTAGATGACTAAATTGAAAATATATAACATAATGAATGTTATATATTGAATCAACGCTGATAAACATTATGACATAGTTCATTGATAAATATAATAGAATGAAAGCGTCTTCGGCACATTCCGCAGGTGATAGAATCTTAAAATCCAAATTTTTAAGGCACCACGGACTTTGTAGATTTTTTATTTTCACTTGTCACTATAAAAATTACAATTGCCCCATTTCAGCATCCTAGCAGCAGCAGACATAACTGTGGCTTGCCTTCTCTGCCAAAACTACCGAAACTCAAGATTGGAGAAAGGGAATTATATCTTTAAACTATACAATATTTTTACTTTCTATGCACAAATAACCTCTGATTTTGTCAATATCTTCGGATTAAGAAAAGACCATTCGAGAAATTTTAATAGTTAAACAAAAGTTTGTGATAGTAGTCTGGCAAACTGATTCTGAATCTGAAAGCAGCCATACAGGTAGCCCTCGATTTACAACACTTCATTCAACAATCATTTGACGTTACAACGGCCCTGAAAAGAGTGACTTATGACCGGTTTTCACACTTAGGACTGCAGCATCCACGTGATCATGTGATCAAAATTCAGATGTTTGGCAACTGACTCATATTTATGATGCTGCAGTATCCTGGGGTCATGTGATCACCTTTTGCAACCTTCTGACAAGCAAAGACAATGAGAAAAATAGATTCGCTTAATAACTGTGTTACTAATTTAAGAACTGCAATGATTCACTATTCATTCTATTCATGCAATAGAACTAGCCACTAGAATGTGTTTAAAACTTTTTTTTCTTTTTTCGCATCAGGATTGGATCTTGTAAATATATTTCTGGGGAGAGATTCAGTTTACTATTTTAGATGAACTATAAGTATAGTAACCTAAAGAGAGACACCAACGTACCATCAGCTGATTGTGTAAAAAGGGCATAATCTGGGTTAACAATCTCATTGGAAAGGATATCAAACCACTCACGTACCACACCTTGACCCTAGAAGCAAATATATATATATAGTATTACATATGCATAATTTGAAATGTGTTAAGATGTTCATTATCAGTATAAAATGGATTGTATTTCGGGTGCTTGGCAACCAGTTCATATTTATGATCAGTTGTAATGACCCATGGACAGATGACCACAAAAAAAACGTTCAAAAGAATCGGTTCACTTAACAAGCACATGATTCACTTAATGAAAGCAGTAATTCAATTTATGATTGTTGTAAAAACGTTCATAAAATCAAGTCCAGTCACCTTGACTTACAACTGCAACTGCTTATGTCCAAAATTCTGGGCTCCATTGTGGTTGTAAGTTGATCTGGAATTGGGCTTTGATAACTAGGGATAGGTCTAGAGCTGTCATGGAAGTTTTGAAATTCTGATCCCTCTTTAAGCAGGGGTGTCAAACCCGATCCCATTACGGGCCGTATTGTGACATATTGTGATTTTTTTTTGCCTTTGCGAGGCTGGGGTGGGCATGGCCTGCGCAGGCCAGATCTGGCCCATGGGATGCATGTTTGACATGCCTGCTTTTAAGAAATTATGGCTCAAATCTGATTAACAACTATATATTTCTACCCAATGCTTTGGAATAAGAAAAAAGCATTGGCGCCAGATATAGCACCTTGTAAAGGAACCCTAGTTGGTCAGAAGTAACACAAAATTCTGTTATTAATCTTTGCTTTCAGAAATATTTGTGTTTTGAAATATCAGCTTCAAGCCCATTTCAATTGCCAAGGAGTATTTTTTCCTTCATTTAACACAAATTTTATAACAATTTTTGAACAACTTCTATCCTAAGGAAACTATGCTCGTAAAAACTATATTTTACAGTTATTATTCAGTATATAACATTACTCACCATGCCTTCTTCACCATGGAAACGTACAGCAATTCCTTGCTTCAACTTTACACAATTTGCTTTAGATACAACTTCACAGCTGCTCCTAAAAATAGAATCTAAATATGAAAAACATTAATTTCTCACTTTTGTTCAATAAGTAAGTATTCAATACAAAGAATATTATACACATGAACTTCCCTACCTCTATGAACCAGCAGAATATCACTTTCACTGACAGGCCTATGAACCATGTCAGAATCCGGTTGTCCTGAAAGCAAGTGTTCATAAAACCATTCACAGCGATCTTTAAATGGCTAAGGAGAAAAGGCAAGAACAAATGTTTGATTTATGAGGCAGGGTAGAATTAGAAGTAGGAACACTAAGACATAGAAGATTATGAATTCCATTCAAAAATTCAGCATAATATCTGTTTCTTAGGAGAAGAGATTCTAACAGCATATTAAAACTGTTTTGAAAGAATCCCATCGTGTGGAAGGATATATTTCATAATGCCTAATGCTGCTTTATAAAATATAAAAGTCCAAAGCTATCTTGGACATAGGGAATTACCAAAATGGTTCTGTTGATTCATCTCATTGATTAAACAGCAGGCAAATTTTTCAGAGGAAACTGAAAGAAACTGGGAGAATCAAAGGCCGCAAAGTGAGTTAGGCCGCATCATACAAATAGCTGTGCTTGGTTTAGGAAGGAGGTTCTTTGAGCAGGATTTTTTTTGCAATCTCAATCAGAGGGATCCCAAAGGCTGCAAAGTGGGGGGAGGGTGGTTGGAAGTAATTCCCAGTCTTGAGAATAAATCTAGCCCAGCTACATTTTCTTCTTTAATATTTCTAATTTTGGCATTTCGACCTTCAACCAGAGGCAGCACATTTTGCTTACATCTTCTAACAATTTCAAACTAATAATCAAACTCATCAATCTCCTCTTCTCCTGCATCAGTGTTTAAAGCATAAACTTGGATAATCTTCATAAAGGATTATCCAAGAACTCTACCTGATATTATTCCATCAGTAATTGAATTTTAGTTTCTTGCTAAACCATTCCTAACTGTGAAAACACTGCCACTTCTTCTTTGATTTTCATGTCCTGAGAAATAAACAATGTGCTCTTCTGACTGAAAGCATACAATTCCAGTCCATATCAACCCGCTGATAGCTAAGATGTCAGTGAGTAATAGATGATTTCATCTTTCATTGTGTTAAGCTTTCCCATGCTCGTGCTTCTTGTATTCCATATTCCCACTTTGATTTTATCTTTGCAGCTTCAGATTTTCTTTCCTCAGCTAACAAACATTACAAAGGCTTTCATCTACCTGTGAAATAAATACCACCTCAGTACCATGTTGAGTGCCATCATGCTGAGAAGTACATCATCTGGCACTATAACATCAATCATTTTATATTTTCTATACATTTGGTTTTCTTGACAAAAATACAGGAGTGGTTTACCACTGCCTTCTCAATTCAACTCAATATGAATTGATGCCTTTGCCATTGTCATTAAAGTAATTATCTGCTTCAAACATCTTTCTGTATAGCTGCTGCCCAATATTGGTGCTATTTCCTTTAGCTGGACAGCTGGGATTACCTTTATTCCTTCGGTCACTCTCCTAGAAATATACAGTTTTGGCATGAATATGGCATATACTGTACTAATGACATTCTTCATTCATCCTATCCCAGAATTCCCACCACAATGAGGCTACACAGCAGGACTTGGATGGGGAGGGGAATTTTAAATTAGTCTTTCAATATTTACCTGTGCTTTTATGATATGCATAAATCTGGACATAAGTTCAGGGCACTCAAGAAGAAAATGGAAGTGATCAAATATAATTTCAGGATTTCTGGAAAAATGAGCAAAATGGAACGTAGCTCACTAATTTAGGAAGAATATGGACAAACTCAGGAGACATTAGCTGCTTTAAATGAGAGAGCAATTACAGTGAACTTCAATGTTTAAGTCTAAGAAGGAACATGCATGGAATAGAAAACCTGTGTCAAACTCAAAATGAAACAGCTGAGTTGAAAAAGTTCTGTTGTAAGAACTTCTACAATCAATTCTAAGTTGACTGATTTGAATAGATCAACATTTGGAATCGCTCAGGTTTTCCACCTACATAAAACAATAGTATCTCAGAACAAGCCTCTTATTTCCCAAAATTTTCTCTCATGAGCACAAGAAGTGATGGGACAGTACTGGCTATTTTGCTACCTAACCTACACTGGTTCATCAGATGATTTTTAACATCCCTCTTGGAGTTATTTTAGAAAAGTTTTAAAAGAATAAAAATGTTTCCATACTCTTACTAAGAATCAGATATGCATTCCAACCAGATAGTACAACTACATTCACCGGGCTACGTGCAACTTATGAAGCATGTGAATTTCTGGCGACATACCGGTTTACAAAGCATTTAAGAACATTGTCGTGTCTGCAGACAAACTCTATGAAGCGAGGAGATGTCATTCTGCAACAAAAATCCAAAGAGTATCCAATGTAAAAATAATAATTCATTGCAATGTTTTCTTTCCAAGATATTAAAAAAACTACTCTTGAAGCAGCTTCATTAAAATTACCTGCTCTATATTAAGCATTTTATTCATAAAAGTTTTTAAAAGGATAATTTTAAAAATATGCACAAACTCTTAACTTAATAAAGTAGATAGGGGCAGAAAGTTACAAAAACACTTGGCTTTGGAAGTGTAAAAGCACTCCCAGAGGACGGTTCAAACAGCTTCAATGGTCTAATAATCTAATTTGAACACTTATTACACAACATGTTATTTTAAAATAAGAGCCTAGCACACAATTACATATATGTAGATATTATATATAGTATACATTTTATAACTGTGAGAATTCAAAGACTGAAATGATGTACTGCACTTGCCCATAATCGGTTATGATCCACTGTGATGTGTGAACGTCAATATGATGTATACACGAAGTATAGTTAAACCACCGGGACTTAATGGCATGTCTACCTACCCAGAGTTAATTGTATGAAGTCATAAGAATTATTTGGGGGAACCCTGAATATTCCCCCAAATGCTCCTATAATCTTCGTGGCATCCCTCCACTGGCTATAATGTTCAGAGAGTCTTATTAACGTGCATTCATTTTTCAAAGTTTTCCTACTTAAACTACCTCCTGATAATTATGTGCATTGTCAAATAAATGAGAAACTGTAAATTCCTCTTTTTATTAAAATTTACTTCTGATAATTCTCTTGCATTCTGCTAGGACTATATATGCGTTCTGGTCACAGGACAGAAATAGATATTTCAGTATTCACAGATTGAATATTTAACTACTGTACAGGTCAGCTTTGAATTACAATGGCAATTGGAACCAGGACTGCAGTTGCTAAGCATTGTGATAATAAAGTATGGCGTAACATAATCGCATCATTTAGCAACAGCAATCCAGGCAGTCTCGGTTATCATTGTAACCCCAAGACACGTGGGTCATTAAGTGGGAAGCAGAGAAGAGAAAATCCCAAGTTTTGAATGATCTGGAAGAAGGAAATGAAAAGGTCTGAAACTTACCCCTGAGGCATCTGACAAGAGCAACACATATAAAATGCTTGAATGACAGCACTCAGCCGGTTTGCTGTCACAGAAATAACATCTTGGCAGTCCACATAAGCTTCCTGGGCACTGCCAACTTCATACATTTTAGATTCCTCTCTTTCTGCAGAAAGTGCACTTGTTTTAGTTGAAGCAACTTCAAAGGTCGGTGCAGGGATGCCATCTTCTTGCTGATTGGGTCCTTTTGGCTTCAGCAGGATAGAAGAGATGTTGGTTTTATCCTTCATTAATTCTGCAGATATTAGGGCTAGCCATTCATCTAATGAATGCCAGAGTAATTCCAAAGGCTATCAAATATAAGATAAAGGGGTAAATTTTAGGTGAATGTACAATACTTCATTATATATGTATTTACTTATGTGAACACTGAAAATATTACAATTCTAATCTATTTTTCTTTTTTTAATTAAACAAGTAGGGAAGCCATTTCTTCTGGCATATCTGGCCATAAGGAAAATAACCATTTCCTGATAATTGATAAATAATATTAAAATAAAATATTAAAAATAAATAAACAAAAGCCAGTATGGTGTAGTGGTTAAGTTGCTGGCCTTGAAACCAGGAGACTGTGAGTTCAAGTCCCACCTTATGCATGAAAACTGGCTGGGTGACTCTGGACCAATCTCTCTTAGACAGGGTTCATATCAAGCATGTGACAACAGTAGAGGTAAGGAGTAAAAACATAACTTCAGGAAGAAAGTATTTTAAACCCATTAGGTAATAAAGCCATAAATAAATGGCATAATTATTTAATTGCAAAAAGTGTCACAGCATCAGACAAATGAGAAACAGTTGTCATGTCTTTAGGTAAGAACAAAAATGTCTGTATATGTATTAGAAGATGATAGTCATGGAAATAATGTGCAAAGGGAAAATAATTAACTAGAATTATTTATTTATAAATATTAAGTCTTGCATCAAGACCTATATCTAAGATATCTACTGACTCACACACAAGAAAGAGATTTTCAAAAAAATAATAAAATATATAAAATTCTAATAACCTTATTTCCAAAAGCCCAGGTATTGTGCCAGATAAATTTGGGTAGAAGTAATTAAACTAATCAACTAAAGATATGCAATCTGCATAAACTTATTAACATCTTAAATAGGATGAACTTTAGATACATAAATAGAAAACAGTAATGATTACAGGGAGAGAGAAAAATCAAGGCGGGCCAACTTAAATAGGTATCAACCAAATTTATTTTTTTCTCATGTGGATTAACATACATATACATGATAAAATTTCTCTCTTTATTATCTATTTTTCTACTAATATCTAGTAGCATTACTTTTCTGACCTTGAACACTTGACTTCTTGGAGTTTTATTTCCATTGTAGCCCATATCGATTCCATTATTGGGAGTGGATGGGCCAAGACGAAAGACATGGCAAAAAATCCTCACTATCCTCAACAGACTCTTCATTTGTGCCTCATAATTACTTGACAAACTAAAATAAAGCATATGCAATTGTTTTAATTAACAAAATATACATAGGAAAATTATACTGCAGCAATGCAATAACTCTAAGCCAGGGGTGTCAAACTGGCGGCCCGTGGACCGAATGCATCACATGCAGACCAAGCCTACGTCAGTACGCGAATGGGGAAACCATCGTGAAAGGTCACATGATGGCAATGTGACGTGGCCAGTTTGACACCCATGCTCCAAGCAGTCATATAATAAAGACTGAAGGCCCCATTCTCCAAAGCTATTTACATTTTTAGATATATCCAAACATCAAAATATAGATGAGTTATTTCACAAATCTTCTTATTTTTTGACAGAGACTTTAAGAAATATAGATAAGCCATCCAATCAATTACTGTGTCATATTCCAGTAGTTCTCAACCTTTTCTTCACCAGAGGTCCCCTTTAAATAACTTTTATGGCTGCGGAACATGGCCACGGCCCTGAAGATTTAACTCAAGATTTAAATCAAAACATTTCTTCAAGCATTCACGAACACCTGTGACAACATTGTGGCCCCCACAGGGCTCCGTGGACCACAGGTTGAGAACCACTGTCATATTCTGACTCTAGGGAACAGTGCTCATCTCTGTTTCAAAGCCGAAGAGCCAGCGCTGTCCAAAGACATTTCCGTGGTCATGTAGCCAGCATGACTAAATGCCAAAGACGCACGGAACGCTGTTACCTTCCCACCAAAGGTGGCCCTATTTTTCTACTTGCATTTTTTTTGGGCTTTCAAACTGCTAGGTTGGCAGAAGATGGGACAAGTAACGGGCACTCACCCCGTTATGCGGCACTAGGCATTCGAACCGCTGAATGGAGCTTGGGCCATTTCCTGAGGACTTGGCACACGACTCAGTCAATGACCTGGTAGCTGCCTGGGACCGGGCAGCTGGGGGGGCTCTAGATCGAGTCGTGCCTTTGCGGCCTCTGACCCGGTGCCGATCCCGTGGGGCTCCATGGTTTACCGAGGAGCTGAGGGAGATGAAACGCCGGAAAAGATGCCTAGAGAGTGGTTGGAAGGCCAGTCTTGCTGAATCTGACCGAACACTGGTAAGGTTGCATATTAAGACCTACCTAGTGGCAATAAAGGCGGCAAAGTTTAATTACTTTTCCGCCCTTATTGCGTCATCAGAGAATCATCCAGCCGCCCTGTTCAGGGTGAGCCGCTCCCTGTTACATCTGGGAGTGCAGGAGGACCCCCTGGAAGGCAGGGCTGAGGAATTTGGACAATATCTGCATGACAAAATCGCACAGATTCGGGAGGATTTGGAGTCTAACTGGGTAGATTCAGGCAGGGTGGCAAGGAATAGTCTTGAGAATGTTATCTGGGAAGAGTTTGACTCTGTGACCCCTGATGACGTGGACAGGACTTTGGGGAAACTTAGTGCAATCTCATGTTTATTAGACCCGTGTCCCTCCTGGTTAGTACTGGCTTCCTGGGAGGTTACACGAGGCTGGCTCCAGGGAATTATCAACGCTTCATTGAGTGAGGGTTACCTCCCCATGGCCTTGAAAGAGGTGATGGTGAGGCCTCTCCTCAAGAAGCCTTCCCTGGACCCGGCAGTGTTAGCCAACTATCATCCTGTCTCCAACCTTCGCTTTGTTTCGAAGGTTGTTGAGAATGTGGTCGCACAACAGTTTCCACAATGCCTGGAGGAAACGTCTTATCTAGATCCATTCCATTCGGGCTTCAGGCCTGGGTACAGCACGGAAACGGCATTGGTTACATTGGTAGATGATCTCTGGAGGGCTCAGGACAGGGGTTGCTCCTCTGTTCTGGTCCTGTTAGACCTCTCAGCGGCTTTTGATACCATCGACCATGGAATCATGCTGCGCCGGTTGGAAGAGTTGGGGATGGGGGGCACCGTATTATGGTGGTTCTCCTTTCTCTCGGACCAGTCGCAGTTCGTGTTGGCAGGGGGGCAGAGATCGACCTCGAGACGCCTCATATGTGGGGTGCCTCAGGGGTCAATTCTCTCGCCCCTTTTGTTCAACATTTATGTGAAGCTGCTGGGTGAGATCATTCGTGGCTTCGGAGTGAAGTACCACCAGTACGCTGATGACACCCAGCTGTACATCTCCACCCCGGGCCACCTCAATGATGCCCTTGAAGTGATGTCCCGGTGCCTGGAGGCCGTGCGGAACTGGATGGGGAGGAACAGGCTCAGGCTCAACCCATCCAAGACCGAGTGGCTGTGGTTCCCGGCATCCCAATATAGTCAGTTGACTCCATCACTGACTATTGGAGGCGAGTCGTTGGCCCCCACGGAGAGGGCTCGCAACTTGGGCATACTCCTGGATACACAGCTGTCCTTGGAGGAACATCTGACAGCTGTGGCCAGGGGGACTTTTTATCAGGTTCGCCTGATCCGCCAGTTGCGGCCCTTCCTAGATCGGGATTCCTTGTGCACAGTCACTCATGCCCTCGTCACCTCTCACCTGGACGATGGCAACGCTCTCTACATGGGGCTCCCCTTGAAGAGCACCCGGAGAATACAGCTGGTCCAGAATGCGGCCGCGCGGGTAGTGACGGGACCTGCATGGTGCTCCCACATAACACCTCTCCTGCGTGAGCTGCACTGGCTCCCAGTGGTCTTCTGGGTGCGCTTCAAGGTGTTGGTTATCACCTTTAAAGCGCTCCATGGCATAGGACCTGGATACCTTCGAGACGGTCTGCTGCCACCAACGACTTCCCACCGACCGGTGCGCTCCCACAGAGAGGGCCTCCTCAGGGTGCCATCGGCCAAGCAATGTAGACTGGTGGCCCCCAGGAAGAGGGCCTTCTCTGTGGGGGCACCTGCTCTCTGGAATCAACTGCCCCCAGAGATACAAAGAATTCAAGACCTCGGTGCCTTCCGCCATGCCCTGAAGGCCTTCCTTTTTCAGCAAGCCGGGCTGGCTTAATGCTTTTTAAATGTTTTTAATATGTTTTGTTACTGTTTTTTTAAACAGTAAATTTGGGGCCAAATTTATATATATCTTTTTAAATTGTTTTTAATGTTTGTAGCTATTTTTTTTACTTTGGCTGTACACCACCCTGAGTCCTTCGGGAGAAGGGCGGTCTATAAATTTGATAATAAATAAATAAATAAATAAATAAATAAATAAATAAATAAATAAATAAATAAATAAATAAATAAATAAATAAATAAATAAATAAATCTGCCGACCCTTCAATCGACAAGCTCAGGGTCTTAGCCACTGAGCCACCACGTCCCTTCTTATCCTTTATCAACATAAATATCACTAAGCCATTTTCACATTCAACCCCTTATTTCAGTTTCACTTCCTTTTCTTTGTAAACAATACCCTTCAGAAAAATCCAGCTGCTTCGCTATTATCTTTGAACCTATGTAAGTTCAGTTTGAATGGCAATCAGAATATCCCATCGTAGGAAGAGGAGAAGGAGGAATAACAATAACTATGTTACCTAAGCAATTTATGGCCATTTGTAGTAGCTACTTCAGCAAGACTCGTTAAGATTTTAAGATACTGGTTTTCATTCTGCTGAGATAAGTGTTCTAGGACTTGGCGCAACTAGATATAAAAAGAGAAGCCATTAAGATGTATTATCACATTAATTAACATAAGTAACACTTACCATTTCTGCTACTAATAAGAGTTAGTTTATGTATGCATAGCTATAAACATGATATAAACCCCACTGAGTTTAAAGGTGGTTACTTTCTGCAGATTATCAGGATAACACTATGAAAATGTATACTTATATTACAATAAATTTCACTGAGATGCCTTTCCAGATAAACATATATAAAATCTGACTATAAGCATGATTCATTTAGAATTTCATAGAAGAAAAAATATATTTGCTTAATATAAAGGAAGCACCTACACATCAATTTGTAGGTTTAACACAAGAGGAAAACTGAATTTACCATGTTTTCTCTAAGATCTTCATTTTGTGTCATTTGAATAATTGTTTGAAAAAGTCTAGGATGATGTTGTATTAGAACTTCACAGGTCTCTCCATAACCACCCTGAAAGAAAACAATGTAGACATTTCTACACCTTCAGAAATTGTTTCTTCTATGCTGAAGATCTAAGATATTTGATGAGATCACACACAGGTACAAATTTAAAAGGACCCATTGCTAGGGAGGCAAGGCCATTTTCTTTCAAAAACTCAGAACTCATTGTCATGAAAGTGTTTTAGCTCACATCTCAAAATATTTTTTTAAAAAATTAATTCTTAAAGATACATTACTCTATACACTACAATAACAAATACTAATGACTACTGTGTTTCCCCAAAAATAAGACCCTGTCTTATATTTTTTTTGAACCCTGAAATAAGCGCTTGGCCTTATTGCCATGCATTCAAAAGCCCGACTGGGCTTATTATCAGGGGATGTCTTATTTTGGGGAAAACAGGGTAGAAAAATATATTTTCCACAATTTTACAATATAAAAGCCAACATTAAGCCAATTCAAGACAAATTATTGGAAGGAATGACTATGAATTTAGGCTTTTCTTTTGAAAAAACAGAGATATGAATATGCCCAGGCCTGGAGTCCCAAGTGTGTAAAGGGCCTCATTTCCTGGTTATGCTAATAATATATTAGGACTATATTATTTCTCGGCTGCTATATGTATTTAATTTTTCTTTTTGTATTATGCTTTAATTGGCTTTATTAAATTTTATGGTTATTTGCTGCCCAGACTTACTTGTTTGAAATGAGTGCCATACAAATTGAACGAATGAAGGAATGAATGAATGAGAGAACAAATAACCCAAAATATCTTATGGAATTTCACCCTTTTTTAATATTATTTTAATTGAATACTAGCATGTTTTTTGGAGGTGATATCTGAACTATGTCTTGTGGGCACCATGTCGGCGGCCTCTATAGCAATCGTTCTTACATCACCTATCAGCACCTTCATAAAATGCTAAACACCTGTGTTCACATGATTAATGATTGCAATGGCAATTAACAGGTACATTTAAATTGTCCATATAAAGTTAAAACCAATTTATACCTGTACACAAAGATCAAGTGGGGTGACTCCATTTTTATCTGGCAAGTATTTGGCTCCTCTCATCAGAAGAATCTGTGCAGTGTCTCTTTGACCATGGCTATATAAAATATAGAAATCTAGTAAGAACTGGTTAATAGAGGCTTTGTTGTCACCCATTCTCTTCTAAGCTCCATAAAACATTTGATAAATAAAATGCATCCTTGTAAGGAAGTCTGACTGAGAACTGATAAGGATATCCTTCACACAGAGGTTAGAAGAAAACATCTACTGTACTTGCATTACTGTTAAAATTGCAGATGAGCTTAATTGTATTACAATGATTACATAATCAATTTCATACAAATATTTAATGAAGCAAACAGAAAAGCAACTGTGAGGAAAGCATTTTCACTAAATTATTTGCATGGGCCTACTGTGAACAATTGGCCTAATTTGGCACAAGACACTTTCTTAAGTCCAAGAGTGCAGTTAGGCCAAGACAGTTGACGCAGTTACTGTAATTAAGAACAGGGGTGAGAAGGGCAAAGCCAGCATTATACCCACTTCACCAGTTGGCTGATTGCAATTTTAACACAGAATTTATTTCATGTAATGTTTTAAACTGCAGAACAAGTCATACCTGCAAGCAAAGTAGAGAGAAGTTGCTCCTGAAACATTGGGCCTGTTAATATCTGCACCACTATCTAAAAGACACTGAACGGTCTTTGGGAAAGAAAAAAAATAATGAAATAAATTTACAAATATGATTCAATCCTATGCCCACTCATTTTCAGCCAGCTTTACTAACTTCAATGGAACTTATTTCCGTTGCACGCAAACATCTACAAGATTATGTCTCTATAATACCGAAAACATGTTCTCCAATAAAAAAAGCCTTATATTCTGATATATATATATATATATATATATATATATACATACATACATATATATATATATACACACATATATACATACATACATACAGATGTGTACAGATGTATGTGTATGTCCCAGCATAACTCCGGAACGTCTCAAGCAATTTCAACCAAACTTGGTACACAGATGACTTACTCTCTGGAAAGAAATACTAACACCCGTCAGTGTGAGTGTTCTGTTAAGATACAGCCTGTTGTGCCTTAAAATGGCTTCTACTGGACTGACTTAAAATGGCTTCTACTGTATAGCACAGTGGAATTGCCATGGTAACAGTTTCACAGTACTCCACAAGGGGGCTTTCTCTGGTAAGGGGGAAAATCCAATAATAGAAATTACATTTTGTTAGATATTTTCAACAAGGCTGTGATTGTTCTTGAGGACAAACATATGGCCGTGATCAATAAAACATTACTGCAACTCGGCCTGCCTGTATCACTACGAGACCGACACCACGTACATCACACAGATTACATACAAGAAAAGAACGACAACATCGAACAGCTTAGTGCATATATCATGGACAAGCCACTTCTAAATCAAGATCAGAAAAAAGCATACCAAATAATCATGGATCAGCTAGCAAAACAACAAGGTGGTATCATTTTACTTGACGCTTCTGGGAGCACAGGAAAAACATTTTTAACTAATTTAATTCTCGCCTAAATCAGGGCTCAGGGTGAAGTTGCTCTTCTTGTCTAATACAGGATTGGGATAAATAAATATGCAGGCAACGCCAGATTATCAGCTAGTTAAAATTAAAAGTTAATTTTTCTACCTTAGCTCTACATTTTAGATGTTCTTATTATATAATTGTCAGAGTCACTGAGAGTTGGGTGACACGTAAATTTAGTAATAAATAAAAATAATAATAATCTTCATTAAAATTGAGAGATCAATTAGATTACCAAGAACTAAATAATATCTTCCCAATGAATAAAAGCCCCTTGTAAATAAGTATGTGTATAAATACTGTAAAATATTTTAATTGAAGCTAAGAATGTTGTGTAAAAGTTACATAAGCCTTATTAGTACAATATACCAGATTTCAAGGATATGTTTTCTCTAAAGATGACAGACAGACATATAGACAGATAAGAGAGAGAGTGACAGAGAGTGACGGAGAGTAGTGCCACTGCCATCAACACCACAAATCAAAAAGTGCAACCAATGCTGTCACTGTTCCAGCCTAAAACCTGACTGAAACAGCTAAATTTCTAAAACAGGGCTGGCCAACCTTAGCAACTTTTAGACTTGTGGGCTTCAACTCCCAGAATTCTCTTGGATGACTGTGGAATTTTGGATGTTGAAGTCCACAAATCTAAAAGTTGTCAAGTTAGACACCCCTGGCCTAAAAGATCTAATGTTATGCTGACCTGAAGAGTCCATCATTTTCAAAATCAGCAGTTATTGCTTAACAATATTACCTGCTGAGAGTCAATAAATAATTTTGGTATTTCCTAAGATCGGGGTCCTTGCATATAAAACGTTTACAGTCTAAAGCCAGAACATTCAGGTTCAAGCTATCTTCCTCAACTTACTGTCTTATGGCCATTTTGACAAGCGACGTGAAGGGCTGTCTGCCCCATTGCATCTTCAACGTCTACGTTGGAAACGTGCTGAACAAGATCATGAAGCAGTTCTGTTCGTCCATTAACAGCAAGCCAATGGATCTGGGTCAAAAGATAACAGAGCACACATTCAGCAAGGAAATTTACAGCTTGCTCAAATGCATTTCATTGCCAAACATGGTCTAATGTTCATGGAAACAGAATACTTAAGATCTCTCCATTAACTTAGAAATTTTAGAAAAGTATCTAATCCTTGACTTATGACCAGTCGCTTAACAAATGTTCAAAGTTACAACAGTCTAAAAAAAAAGTTAGTTACAACCCATTCTCAAAGTTACAACTGCCACACCAGCACCCCAATCATGTGATCTTTTGAGCACTTGGAAACCAGTTCACATTTATCACCCGTTGCAGCATCAGGTGCAGGACAGGAATAAAATTATAGCACTTACTGCTGTCAGACCTTCATTGTTACAAATGTTGACATCAGCACTGTACTCCAGTAGTTTGCTCATACACTTTTTCTGGCTGCATAGAAAAATAAATTAAATATCAATCATATGTCCAATATTCTTTTTAGTTTTATTCATTTATGAATGTATATACCCCTCAATCCAACTGGACATTAGGAGGTTTATAACTTATCTAACAAAATGCAGTAACTATTAGTTATTAGTATTCAGTAAAGAAGAGGAAACAACAGGAGCTTAATGATTACATCTAAGCAACAAAAGAAACTTTATTGAAAGAATCTCTAAAATAAGGGCTATTTGTGAAAATAAAATTGATCTATGACTGTCCCAAAGGTGCTTTTTCAGGAGGTAACTGGACTTTCTTGTTCTTTCTTTGAAGACGTTTCACTTCTCATCCAAGAAGCTTCTTCAGCTCTGATAGGATAGTGGGGAATGGAAGGATATTCTGTCAGAGCTGAAGAAGCTTCTTGGATGAGAAGTGAAACGTCTTCAAAGAAAAAACAAGAAAGTCCAGTTGCCTCCTGAAAAAGCACCTTTGGGACAACCATGACCTGGACGACTGAGAATCTCTACAGACTTTTGATCTATGACTACAAAACAATCTTGAAATCAGATTTAAAAAATGGGAAACCAAAGTATTCCATGGATATTTTGAAAACTACTGAAGGGAAACCAAGCAACATCAGAACATAGCAGTGGCTTATGAACAATACATTCAAAAAGGGAAGAGATGAAATGCAATTTGCTAACCAGGAGCAACCACAGCACACAAGTGACATCAAGGCAAAAATACAAAGGATCTGTTTGGATAGTAAATATTGGCTTTTCTGAAATAAGGATGAAACAACTGGCCAGATAATAAGTGGACTGCAAAGCATGGTATGATTAAATTAGGAAGATGTCACACCAACATTTATGTTGCCTGTAGAACCTGAGTCACATTTTTTAAATAGAAAATTAATAAAGTCATTAGGTCTATACATTGCATTTTGTATTGAGCATTTGCTGCACATGTTCTGATGTGTACTTTCAAGGACAAAAATGTATTTCTCTTTCTTCTTCTTAAAGACAAGACAAGCCTAAAACTTAAATCAGAGTGGGCAACGTACAGCCCCCTGAAATTACATAGACAAAATTATGCCCAGTTTGTGTCCGTACATTTTTTAAAATAAATAAAATTGGAAAAGAGACAAGGAGACCTCTGGGAGGCAAATCACCTCTACTGCAGCCCCCACCTCCAAAATGTGTCCAATTCAAGTGATACTCATTTTGCTGCCATATTTAGTGATACGAATAAATTATTTAGGCCATTTGGGATTTTTGGAATATTCTTAAGGGCAACAGCAATGCTTCACCAAACTTAGGAAAAGAAAGAACAGTAGGCTGTGTAAAACCTCTGTTCCACCTTTCTTCCTTTGATTTTAGCACTCAATCATGACATTGCTGCAATTCCCCAATGAGGGGAGCAGGTTACAACTCTTTCCCTGGGTTTAAATTATGGATAAAATCAAACTAAGTTCCATTTAGTTGAAAGTGCAGAGTCCAAAGATCATTGTTTCTTAGGGAGTTGCAAGTCAAATCTTTAAAATGGACTAGCAGGTTAATAGAAACTAACTATATAAATATATTTAAAATTACTTGATAACACTGTAACCATGAAAATGAAATACGGAGCTAAACATGTTATTATAAACTTGATTATATTTAAACATACCCTACATCCTATTCCTAATTTCGGAGGGAAAGAATGAAATTAGATGTAATTAAAACTAAGAAACATCTCTATATTACTTGAAAAATTTTAATGCAGGTTGTCAGTTTCCTTGGATTTAAACAGAGTATCATTTTGCATGCATACCTTTAAATCTCAAAATATGGAACATAATTTGGCAATATTTGCATCGATCACATCCAGAAGATGAACAAAAATATAGCTTCTTATAGTTCTTAAGTATTACTCTGCAGCCTGAACAATCCTCAAATCTGACTAATGTACAGTATCACTATATTCAGTGGTGGGTTGCCCCTGGTTTGCACCGGTTCTATAGAACCGGTAGTAAAACCAGCAGGAGGCTCCGCCCTCCGACCCCTATGTCATCAAAATGCTTTTGCACGCATGTGAGTGAAGCGAGCGCGTGAGCGTGGCCCCATTGCGAACCAGTAGTAAAGGTAAATAGAACCCACCCCTGACTATATTTCAGCAAAGATTCTATTAGGCCTCTTAAAAAGGTTCACTAAAAGATCGAAGACTGTACATTGCTTAGCTATTTTTGTTACAGCTAACGGTGATTACTAGAACTTACCCATTCCGAGCAGCTAAATGAAGTGGAGTGCACCCAGAAATATCCTGGTAATTAGGGTTTGCACCTTTTTTTAGCAACAGAATTAGACATTCAACTGATCCACAGCTATGGGAGAAAGTTTAGAAACATCTTAACAAAAAATAAAAAGTAAAAAAGGATAATTTTCACAAAAAAAGAAGCAACATGATGAAATCACATTAAAATGACTTTCATTTCAACTTATCGTTTTTTTAAAAAAAAATTGAGCTGAAAATTAAGATGATCAGCCAGGATAAAAAAAGTTGCTTACTACTGAGTAACTAAAATACTGAAACTGAAAGCAAAGCTGAACATGTTAAATAAGTACTTAAATTAGGGGTGCTTTGATGTTTTTAAAAATTACTAATCTATTGTATGGAATATGACACAAAGATTTGTCCTCCTGTAAAAGAACTTTTAAGTAGTTCTTTTTTTTTAAAGAGCAAAAACAAGTTGCTCAAAAACAGAAATTGCTTCCAAGGATGGGCAAATCTTACAGACTTCTCAACATACTATTAATACAATCTATGCTTCAAAAGCACCTGAATTACTTTGATACTTAATGAAATACATGACAGAAATAAAACCTGTAATGCATCTCTATCAAAAGCCCAAGAACATTTTCAAAATTGTCATTTCTGGGATATTTCAAACATGTAAATAACAAACTAGAATTTCCATAAAGCCACATTTATGGCTTCACTGAATACTCCTTAAGAAGTTTAAATTATATTTGAAATTAATCAAAAAATTAAATTTGCAGTGTATTGGAAAGAATACATTCAAAGAATGTACTTGAAAGAGCGAACATCAACTTTCCTATGCTAGAGGTGCAAAAACGTTTGAGGACTCACTGACCCACATGATATGGGCAAGTGATCATTTAGCATACGTGCATGTATATGTATTAATGTTTACTAGTAGATTTATAGGGAAATCTTTAAATGTGAAAGATGTCGATGTGATATTGAATTACATAGTAAAGTTTTGGAATTTCACTGTTTATCAAGAATGGTGGTTGTACAGAGGAAGCAGCACACTCAAGGGAAGAATTATATTAACAAATTGGAAAATGGATATTATTTAATTGGTCAAAGAACAGTTGTTGAAAATTTATGATTTATCTGTTTTGGAAAAGACAATATTCTCTACTAATCAAAAGATTCTCTCTCCCTCTTCCTCCCTTCCCCCGCCCTCTCTCTCTCTCTCTCTCAGAGAGCCAATCTGTTGCAATGGTTAAGACCACAGGCTAGAAAGACACCAGGCTGGAGGTGGTGAGTTCTAGCCCTTACTTAGATACAAAACTAGCTGAATAATTTTGGACCAGTCACTCACTCTCTGACCTAGAAAGGAATCAATATCAAACTACTCTGAAATTTTGCCAATCAAACTGAAGGCAATTGCCAAGGGCCAACTGGAAGGCACTCACTTGACAATACCGTTTCCCTGAAAATAAGACATCCCATGATAATAAGCCCAATCGTGATTTTGAGCTCATGCGCTAAAATAAGCCTTCCCCCGAAAATATTTAAATGCAGAGCTGGAAATCAGATAAAATGGCAAGAGAAGCCCCATCTTGCTCCATGCACCCCAAAATAATAAGACCTCCCCGAAAATAAGGCCAAGTGTTTATTTCAGGATTAAAAAATCTATAAAACAGGGTCTTATTTTCAGGGAAACACGGTACAAAAAAGATTCCTATTTTCAGCTTGCATTTTTATTTTTTACATTTTGTTTCTCCTTTAAGATTAATGATTGCTTTCTTTAAAAAATGATTTTTTAAATTAATTTATTAATTAAAAATAATTAATATATACTAAAAATAAAAATAGCATTCAAAGAATTGAAGCAAAAAATAAAACATTATTAACACATTTCACAACATTCTGAGGACTGTCTTACTTAGCTGCAATATGAAGCAAGCTCCTCTTCACACGTCCAAATGCATAATTGACATCAAATTTTGAATTTGACAGCAACTCTGAAACAGATCTAAGACATATTTTAGTTAGTGAGACAGCTGTATTTTCAACTACTTTTAATAGAGACCAGATGGCTGTTGTGTATGACACTTCACTGTAAGTCAAAGAAAACAAGAACCCCACCTTACTGCTCAGTTTAAAAATGAATACCCAGCTGAATATTAATTGCATCAGTGGAATATTTAAAAGCAAGACATGCAAGTGTTCCTTTAATTGTTCCACAGCAAATTTTCAGAGGTGTTGATTGCCATGAAATATACCCACTTACATAATTACTCTCTCCCACCCTGTAATCCAGACAACCTCAACACTTTCCGAAATTGTGGCACACACCATTAGGTAAAGGTATTAAATATATAATTAGAACAGGTGTTCCAACAAGGCATAACCTGATGAATAATCACAGCATAAGATCAATGTAAGGAACAGCCTCAGTATACTTACCGTATTTTTCGGACTATAAGATGCACCGGAGTATAAGACGCAGCTTAGTTTTTGGGGAGGAGAATGGGGGGGGGGGAATCTGCCTACCAGTTATTCATCTGGCTAGCGTCCTTAGTCTGGCCAGCTTCAGGGCATTAGTTTGCTGGTTTTTATCCCCTGCTTGGGGATAAAAAACAGCTTCTAAAGCACAACTGACCTTTGGAGAGAGAAGCAATGAGAAAAGCAGGCAAACCACGGAGATCGCTTCACTCACTAGCGCCTCGTTAGGGCTGAAAAAAAACTTCACAGCTGAGAGTCGGAGGGAGCAGGCAAAGCACTTCACTGCTAGTACTTCCTTAGGGCTGAAAAAAAGCTTCACAGGAAGCAGGCAAAGCACTTCACTGCTAGTACCTCCTTAGGGCTGAAAAAAAGCTTCACAGCTGAGAGTCGGAGGGAGCAGGCAAAGCAGGGAAGTGGAGATCGCTTCACTCGCTAGTGCCTCATTAGGGCTTGAAAAAAGCTTCAAAAAAGCCACATTCGCAGTATAAGACACACCCAAATTTTCAGCCTCTTTTAGGAGGGAAAAAAGTACATTTTATACTCCGAAAAATATGGTAAGTGACTATGAATATGAGAAATAATGAGAGGAGATAAGAAATATCATGAAAACCCAAGGAGAAAAAACTCCCCAAATTTCAAGTAAGATTGAGATCATTTTCAGAATAAGCTATCATAACAGCCAGAATGAAAAGAAAAAGAAAAAAAGAAAGCACAATGGAATATAGATTTTCAATAGCAGTGAAGAAAGGACAAAACAGACCTCTTAATCAACAAAAGAACGTAATAAAAATAGAGAACTTTTAAGATCAGAAGAACCATGGGTTTTGAATGAATACTCGAGAATAATCACAGAAGAGAACGGGCAATTGCAAATTTAAAGGAAGATAGAGCGCTTTTATTAAAATCCTTTTAAAAAGGATTAGAGAATGATGTGTCGATAAAGAATATATTTGAGAAGTGATTTAATTGTACAGGAAAAAGAACTGCTAGCAAGAGAAAAGCACAGACACCGTTAAAATGTCTATTGAACTGGACTTCTGAAGTGGCACCTAATGTACTAACATCAGAGGTGGGTTTCAGCAGGTTCTGACCAGTTCTGGAGAACTGGTAGCGGAAATTTTGAGTAGTTCGGAGAACCGGTGGTAAAAATTCTGACTGGCCCTGCCCCCATCTATTCTCTGCTTCCTGAGTTCCAGCTGATCGGGAGGGAATTGAGATTTTACAGTATCCTTCCCCTGCCACGCCCACCAAGCCACACTCACCAAGCCATACCACGCCCACCAAGCCACGCCCACAGAACCGGTAGTAAAAAATTTTGAAACCAACCACTGACAAACATCCTATGTTAATAAATGCAGAACAAGACTCTGTGGCCAGAAAATTTAAAAGACCAGCCAATATACCTGTACTGGAAAAACAAATGCAAGAGAATATATAGATTATTGAACTCATTAAACAAATAAGGTTTTGTTTAAGATATTTAAAAAGACAAATAAAGCCACATATGGAAAGAAAAATGCCAAATGAACATGTGTGTGACGTTAACAAATGATGAACGAGAAAAAAATGATTGTACTTGGCAAGGCTGAGGAAGTAGAAGGAAAAGAAAATAGATAAGATTCAAAGGGATTATGGGAATATCCCTGAAAAAACCTACAATATGTACGCCACTGGAGATAGGCTGATAGAATAAGCATTTATTCATGCAGTCATTAGGAAATGAACCCAACTCAATGGCATAGTTACAAAATATTTTTCATTCGTTTTCCTCTCTCTGTTTCACTAATAGTGTTTAAAACAGTTCTACAAATTTTTCTACTTTATATAGGAAATATCTTTATAAAAAGTTTTAGTTTGAATTTATTGATGGGAAAGATTGCTACATCCAAAACAGTAGTATATATTTTTTAGTAAAATCTACTGAGTTTAAAATTTATGTATACATTGAGAAAATAAGAGCAATGTGGTTCTAGCTTGCTTACCAGCAACTTTATTAGGTTATCACCTTCAAATAACTAGCTGTGAAAAATTGCTTCATTTTTTTAACAAAAAATGAAATGAGAAAATATAATTTATTCAACACTGACATTTTCTTCAGATTTGGCTAAAGTTCTTGTTAATACTTTCCTGGATCGCAAGCAAGAAACATTTACAAGAAAACTATAACTTTTGTCAACTCTATCATGATTAGGATGGAAACATTTCATAATTTTAAAAATAAAAAATAAGCTTCAAATGACATCAAATGAAAAACAGCATTAGACACAAATATTGCGCCTCCATTATATTAAAAAACAGTTCTTCCTGTGATCCAATATGCAAAGCCTAAAGAATTTTTCTTAAAGAGTTGCTTGTGAAGACTCACCTGTGTTGATCAGCCATAACCATCGGCATTAACGTGTAAACAGCAGTTTCACTATCTGTGTAGAAAAAAAATTATAGCTGTAATACATTTTGAAGCATAAAATGACCTTACTGCTTTGACAATATTGCAGAAGCATCAACAAAGTTTTGCCGGTACTGACATTTTCCTGTTACAGTCAGTAAACATATATATGTTAATCAGTACAGTATAGTATCATGTAGTATATACAGGATATTTGCACATACTTCATTACATAGTACTTGTCAAACAAGTGGAGCTTCTTTCTCATTAGGTACCCAGGGAATTCTTTAAATAGTATTAATACATTTGAAGCTACTTCACACAGCAACTAAACAACATCCTCATCTCAAAATACTGTATTTCTGAAGAAACAGTGGATAAAATGATAATATTAATAAAAAATAGAAGCAAAAGTGCTTCAGCTATTTATCAACACAAAATAATCGGAGCACAAACAGTGCAGTAACATTAAAATTATTCCCTGGTAAGGAATAAATATTTTTTAAAAAAATAAATTTAAAATGAAAATTACACAGAAAGAGGATGTAAGGTTGATTCAGCCTTCCATCCTTCCGAGGTTGGTAAAATGAACAAGTTGTATACAAGTCTAAGTACTATTGCTATGTATATTGCAAGTTAAAATGACTAATGAATACAGAAAAAAAATAATAAACTGAACTATCCAGACCACACATAAAGCTGTTTATTGCTCTCTGGGCCTGGGAGAAAGGATTTTCAGTCATGTCCCCTGCACGATTTTAAAGGCAGCTTGCTGCTTGCTGCTACTGCTTGCTGCTGCATGCTTGCTGCTGACCTTCAGAAATAATTTAATATTGATTTATCCCAAAGGCATTTGGGAAATGCTGCAATCCCCATACTGGTTATGGTACTATTGTTTTTATATTTAGTGCCCATTTGTGATTATCTGCTGTGTATGTTCATTTTGAACAGTGAGAATTGCTTGGAATAAATATCAACAAATAAATATAATTCTGATATAGTGTTATCTGCTGTATCTCAGTCTTGCTCCATTAAAGATAATGACCAGCACTTTCAGTTGGGCCCAGAACTTGCTAACCAACACAAGAAAAGAAGGAGATGAGGTCTAGTTCATGGCCACTGGCCTATAGCTGTCTTAACTGGACCAGCTATGACAGTGGACCTCATTGCAATGGGCTTTTAATGTAAGTTGTATTCTGTATGATTGCTTCCTCATGCTCAAATTGCTCATGAAAATAAACCTCTGATCTTAAAGTAAGATTTATTGCTTGTGGTTTCCTCTTGGAGTTTTTTTATTGGAATATTCTGACGACAGCATTAAGACTACATAACCTAGATAGAAGATCCTTTGCAATTCATCCATTCTTTGACACAAGTTCCAAACTTAATGTCTATGGAGATTCTCAGTCATCCAAGTCACGGTTGACCCAAAGGTGCTTTTTCAAGAGGCAACTGGACTTTCTGGTTTTTCTTTGAAGACGTTTCGCTTCTTCATCCAAGAAGCTTTTTCAGCTCTGACTGGATGGTGGGGGAAAAACTGATTCTTGGATGAGAAGCGAGACATCTTCAAAGAAAAGCCAGAAAACCCTCTTGAAAAAGTACCTTTGGGACAAGTTTCCGAACTTCAGCACCCTTGGTTCTGACTTTGCCTAGCTGAGAAGGAATTCCTGGTGTATTTGATTAGTAAGCGGAAGAAAAGGAAAGGAAAAAGCTTCAGGTCAACCACTATCAAAAAAAAAAAAAAAAAAGCTTTCTGCAACACTTGAGTACATGAAGGCATCTCTAGTTTTAGGAGGAAGTACTTTTCCACCTAGATCTCGCCCCCCCCCCACTCCCGCTTAAGACTTTCCTTTTCACTCCTTCCTCCTTCCTCCTATCCTTGACCTGCAAGCCTCTTCGGACGAGCAGCCCCATCTCGCATCCACTGTCCCCGTAGCGCGCGCTCTTACCCTCCGGCAGCTCGATAGTGCGGGCACGGCGCAGGGACCTGGTGAGACGGTTCAGCTGCTCCATGGCTCTCTCCATCCTCGGAGCCAGGCCTCCTCCAACGCCCTCAACTGCGGCCGCCTTATGCCCGGCCCTGTCACGCCGAAATCCCGGAGCCCGTCAAGTTCAGCCCATGGCCAGCGGCTCCGCTAAGGTTAAACACAACCACGCTCGCCCGCCGCCGGTTCCTGGAACTCGAGCGCCTCTCGCCTTCGCAATACGCATGCGCCGAACGCCTACAGCAGGAACGCCATAGAGCGAAGTCAAAATAAACGGGACCGCTCCGGAGAGGCGCATGCTCAGATAAGATCATGGCATGAGGAAAGCTTCCGCCCTCAGTTCGTCCCTGCCTCTATAAATTCTTGGGCGGGGCGTGTTACATCATGACGTGTCTAGGCAGAGGGATCCAAGTGATGCTACGGAAAAGCTTCGTTTATCAAAGGAATCATCATAATTGCAGAGTGTACTAAACCGGTATTTTTCAAACTTGGCAACTTTATGTGGACTTTGACCCTCAAAATTCTTCAGAGTGTTGGCTTTATGGCAAGATTCTCCGCTAGAGTTATCAGACCCGTAGAGAACAAGTAGATGGCAGCAAAGAGTTAGGAGTTTCCATATGGTTTTGTTGTCATCTAGTGGTGGTCCAGATTTTTGCAGCCAAATTCATTGTGTGAGGAAGGAGTTTATTGTTTTTACAGAAATTGTAGCAGGACATACTACCCTTCGAAAAAAATACACTGTGTACTTATCTCATAAATGCTGCTTGAGCTTAAAGCTGCAGGTAGGAACAAAGGGATGAGAGGCCCTTGCAGTGATGGGATTCAAGTAATTTAGCAACCGGTTCTCTGCCCTAATGATTTCTTCCAACAACCAGTTTGCCAAACTGCTCAGAAAGTTAACAACCGGTTCTCCCGAAGTGGTGCGAACTGGCTGAATCCCACCACTGGGCCCTTGGTATGTTCAAAAACTTACCAAAGTTTTTGGTACCGTTCAAAAAAAGGTTATAGCTACAATTTGCTGACAACTAGAGACAAATCCTAGAAACTAATAGTTATTAGTGATAAATTGTAAATAAGGGGCAGGGAAAAATGTATTCATTTTAGGTGTCTCGGATAGATTGTGATGGCCTGAATACTCGGCCAATGAGGAAAGGGTGGGAGGCAAATCTGCAACGGTGATAGGGAATATAAAGAAAGTATACTGATGGCTTAAGGTGTGTCCACTGGACTTGCGTGTACGTGATACACCCTCTTTGCAAAGTAGTGAAATAAAAATTACCATTGTTTTCTTTTATACGTTTTGGCTGGTAATCATTTCAAAACCTAGACAACGAATCCCACAATTGTCTACTTCAAGTTCTTATGATGATGTGAGGTGATTTACAAATAGATTAAATACATCAGTAAATTTGAGACACCTAAGCCAAAGCGATGAAAATCACATAGTTGGTGCGTGCATAAGCGCACCAACATGCCTACCGTCCCTGTCCTAATGTCCCCTTTAATTCGTAACCAACTCATGTATTCATAATCATGTTTATATATTTCATGTATTCACAATCATGTTTACACTTTAATCTGTAATCTTATGTATGCTTGACAAAATAAATAAATAAATAAATAAACATAAATAAATAAACATAAAGTCATAGCATGAAGAATTTAGGCAATACTGTACAAGTCATTTAGGGCACTAAAAAACAAGCTACTTTTTCAACTGGATTAAAAATATGTATGAAAGGCAATACTACAGGCATAATGCCAGTCACATTATCCGAGCACTTGGCCTTAGGCAAGATCCTAGAGGATTCTGCAGCATCACTAGAACAAGGGAGATGTCTAGCATTTGATCACTGTTTGTTTGTTTGTTTCAACAGTTTCGCTTGCAAAAGAGAATGTTGGAGTTCTTATTTCCAAGGTAGACATTTCAGTTTTTCTTTTTGAAATAATTCATTATAAGGAATAGGCTAACTGCCCTTTTTGCATGAAGCGTCAGCCGAGAAGTGTTACTGCAGAAAATTGCTACTTCTCCTTTCATGTACCATATGTTCATGCTTCTATATTTACTGTGTTATCCTAAGAATTAAACAGCATGGCATTTCACATTGTCTAAGGCTTTTTTAAAATAATGTACTGATTTTTTAAATATTATATATACACCCTCTAATTAATTTGCCTTCAGTTATATTTATTGAATGTTTAGAAATAAAAGGATAGTATTTGTATAGGTGTGTGGGTTCTCATATGTATATGTACAATGCAGGTCATTAAATAGCCTTTTAAAAAAAGCATCAGTGACTGACTGAATTCAACAAGCGATCCTACTCTACTGTTTGCTCAAAATGATGAGGAAAATAATGTCAAGAAAGAAGTAATGCTTGAACTTGTTTTACAGATAAGAAAATAAGAATTCTGCTAGATCAGATCAAAAGCAGCTCTAGTCCATTTTGTCCCTAAAGTGGCCACAGATGGCTATTAGAAGCTCACCAGGAGCAAAATGAGGATATAAAGACACTCTTTTCTTCAGGTTTCCCAGCACTTGATGTTGATCAGGTTCACACATGGTGCTAAGCAGGGGTTAAATGATACCAGCTCACACCAGTTCGGGCAAACCGGTAGTAAAAAAAATGCTACCGGTTTGTCTGAACCGGTATTTCCGATGATCAGCTGTGCCGCGCGATTTATATTCGCTAGAAAGCAGGAAATCCTGCTTTCTAGCGAATCTAAATCATGCGGCACAGCTGATCCCCCCCGCCCACTGTTCTCCTTACCTTCTTAAGTCTCCTTTTTCCGTGTGAAGCGCGCGTTTGGTGTGAACTGTGTATGTGCGCACGTGCAGTGTGCGTTTGGCATGCACTGCACATGCACATGCACAGCGTGCGTTTGGCACACACTGTGTATGCACATGCACAGCGAGCGTTTGGCGCACAGTGTGCATGCACGTGCAGCGAACCAGTGGCAAACCTTGGAGGATTTCACCACTGGTGCTAAACCATGGTTAAGCTCAGACAGAATGGTAAGGTTGGATTATCACTGATTCTAATATTGTGGGAGAAAATGCTTTATTATGTATCATCAAGTTGGTGTTGATTCTTAACAATAACATACATTTACTTTTTCAATGACCGTCTGACCCTAACAAGGTCTTTCAGCAGTGCCTTCTCACTGTAATTGAGCTCATCCATTTTGCTGCTGGTCGTCCGTTGTTGTTGTTTTTTCATTCCAACTTTCCAGCATTAGAGTCTTCTTCAAAGAGCTAGATTGTCACAAAATCTGTCTGAAGTAAAATACTGTAGGTTGAGAACCATGGCTTGGTTGGTTTATATGATGATCCATTTATTTATTTATTTTATTTTATTTTATTATTTTATTTTATTTTATTTTATTTTATTATTTTATTTTATTTTATTTTATTTTATTATTTTATTTTATTTTATTTTATTTTATTTTATTTTATTTTATTATTTTATTTTATTTTATTTTATTTTATTTTATTTTTGACTATTCATTGTATTCTCCAACACCAAAATTCAACTGGCAATTCTCTTTCTATCCTGCTTCTTCAAAGTCCAAATTTCACTTCCATAGAGAAAGTCATTGCTTGCACAATCTGATCTTTTATCTGTAGACATATCACAGGATCTCATATTTTCCAAGGTCTTTGTTGCTTTCCTACCAAGTGGCACATTTCTTGCCTCCTGGTTCATTTACTGTTGATGCCGTAGTAGTAGAAGTAGAAGCTATCCATCATTTCAGTATCTACACTGTAAATATGTCCCCTTATTCCCTTTTTATATAATCCCCAAATACAACATATTTTTTATCAAAAAGAAGCTGTTCTCTATTTATGTTAACATTTTGGCACATTTTCATGCTATACAATATCAATATTACTTGCAAATTAATTCTAAAATATTGTTTCTTTTTGTTGTTTAGGCCTATCTCATCTAGGAGATAAGATGAGATATCTATATCAATATCTATCTATCTATCTATCTATCTGTCTATCTATCTATCTATCTATCTATCTATCTATCTATCTATCTATGAATCCTCCATTCCCCTATCCGGAATAAAATACCTTATGCCACCAGACATCAAATTTTGGGCTTAGACAACTTAGAACTACACCAACTTTGGTCTGACCTAAGTGTAGTACATAAAATTATCTGCCACAATGTCCTACCTGTCAATGACTACTTCAGCTTCAACCACAACAATACACGAGCAAATAATAGATACAAACTCAAGGTAAACCACTCCAAACTCGATTGCAGAAAATATGACTTCAGTAACAGAGTGGTCAATGCCTGGAATGCACTACCTGACTGTGTGATTTCTTTCCCAAACCCCCAAAACTTTAACCTTACTGTCTACTGTTGACCTCACCCCATTCCTAAGAGGTCTGTAACAGAGGTGGGTTTCAACAGGTTCTGACCAGTTCTGGAGAACCGGTAGTAAAAATTCTGACTGGCCCCGCCCCCATCTATTCTCTGCCTCCCAAGTCCCAGCTGATTGGGAAGAAATGAAGATTTTGCAGTATCTTTCCCCTGGAGTGGGGTGAGAATGGAGTGGGGTGGGAATGGAGATTTTACAATATCCTTCTCCTGCCGTGCCCACCAAGACATGTCACACTCACCAAGCCACACCCACAGAAACGGTAGTAAAAAATTTTGAAGCCCACCATTGATCTGTAAGGGGCATGCATAAGTGCACCAGCGTGCCTACCATCCCTGTCCTAATATTCCTTTTTACTCTTCCTCTTTTCATGTATTCAAATTATGTTTATACTTTTACCTGTTATCTTATATATGCTTGACAAATAAATAAATAAATAAACCTCTTGATTTTATAACAAAGCATATCATGAAAGGAAATCTGGTACATGTATTATACAGGTATAATGACAAATTGGAATGTAGGATTGCAGTTCTTTACACGCTGTGTGTTTAATAGCAGGTAATTTTTCTAGGTACAGTAGAGACTTATTTCCAAGCACTCGAGGGAACAATGAATCCACTTTATAGCAGACTTTAAGATTTGTCCTAGTTAATAAAAATTAAATATTTCTACTTTCAGCTCATTGCAATTTAATTTTAAAAATCAATGTTTCAAATACAATGAATAAGTATCTTTTCTATAAGCCTGTTTGGAATCCACACTTTATTAATTGAAAACCATGTTATTATTCAGTTTTCAGAAGAACAATTTACCAATACTTAAGTGAGATTTCTCTCCTTTTTTTTAATAAAGCACTTGACTTTTTTAAAAAATCAGAAAAGTATCAAGCAAAAAACCTCATTTTGTTGAGCAGAAGTATTAAAGGGGTATTAAAATGCATTAGAAATGCATATCAGTTTGAAATAAATAACATTGGTATGGGGTAAAGAGCTTGAGAACTACATTGCATGAGCTAAGAAGAAACAAAACATGTTTAAAGGACTAAGACGATTTTAAAATGTGAGCAGAAGACAGCAAAGGAACCATTTAAGAGTACTTGAACTACTGAAGACATATCAGAACACTTTAAAATTGTATTAGTAATTCGTGTATGTATATATATATATATATATATATATATATATATATATATATATATATATATACATATACATATATATACATATATACATATATATATATATATATATATATATATATATATATATATATATACATATATACATATATATATATATATATATATATATATATAAAGTTAAATATATATATATGAAAATACATTACTTTTAAAGTCTAAGAGCCTTAAGAGCTGTGGAGAGGAAGACCACTCCATTCCCTCTTAATAACATGGCTAAGAAATAAGGGCAGCTTGTAAGTATATAGCAAATGATTAATATTTTCACATTGCCACTAGGTACCAGCATGCTATACATTCAATTCGGGCATCATATATTCTTTGTGCTATCTACTAGTGGTAGTTTTCTAATGCTTAGGAATAGAGTACAACATTTTCACAAATTAATCACAGGATATACAAATAACTTGTTGATATGAGTGCCCTACAGTTTATGAAGTTTGCTTCAACATATTTCTAGTAACTCTTTTAAATTTCTTCAGATGTCAGATTCCCAAATCTGTATCCATCTCTCTCTCTCTCTCTCTCTCCCTCCCTCTCATATCTAGCTAGCTAGCTATCTGCCCATCTCGCAGTTCAGGCAACTCTGAGTGACTTCCTTCTGTTACATGTAAAAATCAAATTAAAAACAAGGCTTTGGGTAGAGAGGTGGGGTACTTTTTCTGTTAGTGTACCAACCATGTCCAGCCAGTAGCTTCCCCTTCAGGATGCCATGCCAGCCAGCACAACCAGGTTTTAAGAGTTTTCCTGAAGATTTAAACTAAAGGAAGGGGATGGATCTCACTTCCTGAGCTAAGATGTTTCAAAGCCATGGCAGGGAAAGATCTTCTGTATCCCACCAGCCAAAATTCCTTGACTGATAAAGTCCGCAGTAGGCCCCTTCTACCAGCACAAGTGGGGCAAAGCCAATCCAGCACCTTGAATTGCACCCAGAAGCAGATCGGCAGCCAGTGCAGTTCACATAACAGTGTTACATGGGACACCACATGAAGTTATGCAAAGCCACAACTGCCACCTGTTCTTCGAGCAGCAGTTGTGACTATTAGGTATTGGGTCTGTCTGGGGTAGTGCTACCCAGAGGTGGGATTCACTTACCTTCCCTACTGGTTTGCAAATGTGAGTGCACACGCCACCTCTGCTCATGTGCATGGCCTTCTGCGCATGTGCAGTAGTCACGCATTATGTCCAGGCAGGTGGGCGGAGCCACCCACAGTCGCCGCTACTGGTTCACACGATCCAGAGAGAACCGGCTGAATCCCACCACTGGTGCTACCCCATACAGAACTAAAGTTGATAAACAGCATATGTGAGATATTGCTGTCACTCAGATTCCAGCAGCCAAATGGCCTCAACATTTTAAATTCTATGTGCCAGTCCCTGAATCTTACCCAAGTTGAATTCCTGGCCAATACCAAAGTGCAGGATATCAGACCAAGAGGCCAGCCTTCAAATTAGGAAAATCTGATTTAGATTAACTTCACTTACATTAAGCATCTTGAACTTGTTAACTCTTCCTTCTAATAAGCCTTTTACATTATTGCAGTTGCAGCTACTAGCTTTTATTGTGGCATTCAGAGTTCTTTTTATGATGTTTTAATGGTTGCATTTATGTTTATATTAATATAGTTTCAAGTACATTATAGCTGAGTAAAGAGACCATGGTTAATCTGGGTTGATCTGTAACTGGTTTGTACTTGAATAGACCATGAGGAATTTCCAGAGTTGTAAGCTACACTGAGGAGTAAAAAAAAAGTCTTCCATAAAGGAGACAGTGGTGAGACAATTGCATAGATGTGCCTGCAAAGTTACCAGGTTTTGAAGTCTACTCAAGAGCTTCTTAATCTTTTAAGTTAATGTTACCACAGCCTAACGCTGTTCCATATCACCTTGGCCCCAATGTGCATATCTGAAGACTCTTTATCTTCCCATCCAATTTTGCTTGTATATACATGGACTCGAGATCAATCATATTTTATTTTCTCCTTCTTTCTTTCTTTTTTTTTTTTATTGAAAAAGTTTTTCAAATACAAGTTTTTCCCCCTTTTCCTCCCTTCTTCCCTAACCCCCCCTCACCACCCATCCCCCCCTGTGACTTCTTCTTCACAACAATAAGCTAATTCATAATTAATTACATAATATTTTACCATGCCCTTACTCACTCCTCAAAGTACTGACCCTTAGCAAAGTATTCTTATAACTCCGCTTTTCTCCGCTTTTCACAATCTACCCTTTTTCTCCTCCCCCAAACTTGTAAAATATTATTATTATTACAACAACATAACCTTTACTTTTATATATATTATATATATTAATTTAACATTTCAAAGCAGCCTTCTCCAAATTTAACATTTGTTCAGTTCTATCCGATTCTTCCACTCCCCAAAATATATGTCTTAAAAATCCTTTTTCTTAAACTAATCAATCACTAAACTAGCCTATTTCAACCCAGTTTCCTGCAAGATTACCATACACTACAATTCTAAATATAATCCACTGCCCACTCTACTAAAATATACATATGTCTATATATACATTCCATTTTATAAAAAAAGACAATAACTTTAAATTTATAATTCATTTAGTATCTTCTTTGATGTCTTTCCACTAGATTGTTAAATCCATCATCCATAATAGGGTAACATAGCATCCTGGTGCAACAGTTTATTCAAAATCTTCAGTCATCTTCTGCCCCCATCAATAATAAATATCCTCATGTATATATAAAAATAAAAACAACCACCCGAGTGACATTATAATTATATTCCATATAGTTGTAATTGTGGTTTTCATCAGGATTATAAATCCCCATCATCTTTGTGGGTAACAGCCAGATCTTCTGCATGCCCCAGCATGACTCTCTTGCCTTGTAACTCAAAATAGATATAATATATTTATCGGTAAAAGAAATCCAAAATAGATAGTTCAAATCCAACAATGTAAGGCTCTTTCCACATCCCAAAATCACGGCATTGCAGAGATCTGCCACTTTCCTCAAGATAGTATTAAACGATAATTCGCCTCCAATATCTTTTCACATGTTCATTTATTTTTTTAAAATCCCTGGCTTCACTGTTGCTTGATTTAGAAACTACTATTTCTACGAAATCTGTTTCTTTTCTTTTTCTTTTGCGGGTTGCATTTCCATCCAGATTTCCTTCCTACAAGTTGTGTATCAGCTGATCGGTTGTCATTCTGCTTTGTAAATTGATCTTGTTGGTTTTGTTTTATTATCCCATATGTCTTTTCCTTCACTTGTATATCAACTGGTTGATTTACGCACTTGTTTGTAAGTTGATAGTTAATCACATTAGAATCAGATGACACTGCTCTCAAATTTATAGACAGTCCAGCTGGGGTATCCAAGGAGTCCAAAGACAGTTTATCTACCACAGCCTCTGTAATTTGATGTTTTCCCTTTATTTCCAACTCCTTTTGCTTGTCCTGTGTTATGCCTAAAGATGTTAAATTTATTTTTAAAATTTTTTGATAAAATTCTTCCGCTTTTTCGACAGTATCCAGTTGGTATCTTACTCCTTGGTGTCTCAATATTAAACCAACTGGGACGTCCCACCTAAATAGAATATTCCTTTTTTTTAACTCATTCACTAGAAAACCAAATTTCTTCCTCTCCATTAACATCTTGGGCGGGAGTTCCTTAAAAATCCAAATCTTTCTTCCACGAAATTGCAAAGCAGAATCATAAGAATTCTGGACAATATTATTTCTAATTTCTTTGTCTGTAAAATAAATCACCACATCTCTAGGCAATTGCCTTTGTTTTGCCAACCAGGAGTTTATTCTATAAATTCTGTCAATCCTGCAAAACACTTCATCAGGTTGAACCTTTAAAATCCCAGCCAGAATTTCAGAAGATATCTTCCTTAAATCATCTCTGTCATCTTCCTGCA
This sequence comes from Pantherophis guttatus, assembly GCF_059756535.1. Lineage (NCBI taxonomy): Eukaryota > Metazoa > Chordata > Lepidosauria > Squamata > Colubridae > Pantherophis > Pantherophis guttatus. The sequence continues at coordinate 244,259,039 of NC_142063.1, forward strand.
AACCTCTCAGTCTAATTGCATATTCTGTAAAATTGTATTGGATCATTAAAACTTCTCTTTCAATCCTCTGTTGTACATTTTCTTCAATAACAGTCTTTTGATCAGCCTCCATTTTAAGTTTGTCTTCTGAACTATTATCCTGAATGTTTGCCAAATCCTTTTTAATTTTTTGGATCTTGTCATCCAAATTCTCCTCAGTTTCTTTCATTTTAGAGTTAGTATTTGCTTCCAACTGAGTCATAAAGTCTGCTAAGCCATTAGCTACTTTTAAAATCTTTCGATCCAGAAAGCCAAACTTAGATTTCACCAATTCACCAATTTCTTTGATTTCCAACTTAAATTTTTCAAGTTGCTGATTCACAATCTCATCCCTTCTTACAATCTCCTCAAGAAGAAATTCTATTATATTAAAGTCAGGTTTCTGTGACTGGAGAGTTAAAACTTGTTGATGTAATTTATTAATGGGGGAATCCCCCCCCCACTGCCTGTTTGTCTAGTTTTATAAGTCTCAGTGCCATTTTTCCACGCAGACAAAATTTACTGGAAAAGAGAGAAAAAAAAACTTTTTTCCAACCAAGATCAATATCAGATCCTCAAAGAGAAAGAAAAAAGAAAAAAAAACCGAAATGAGAGTGAGATTTTGCCTTCAGTTACAGCCAAAAGTATTCATTCCGCTACTTTGTAATTAAAAACGGAAGGAGTTTCCCTTTCAGCCTCTCTTCAAGCCGCAGCAGCAATCGCCATTTTAAAAAAAACTTTTTTCCCTTCACTTCACTTCTTAGGCAAAATAGAATAAAAAGAATACTTGCGCTTCAGAATCAAAGGTCCAGCTCATATCTTCTTTAATTAATTTATTTGACAGATTTACAGGCTTGCTTTTGCCCCCTAGCTCTGCGTGTAGCAGAGATTTCCCAGAGCCCGGAGCATCGGCTGGGGATACGGGGAGTCTCTTCCGCTCCCTCCCAAAAGTAAATAAAAAACTTTTGGGATTAGGCAGAGGACTCTACCCACCCCAGCCGGCTCTATCTCCGTTTCCTAATGGAAATGGAGTTTTTTCGAGCCGCCATTCCGCTGAAAAAGGCGGCTCTTACAGGCAGTGGGTTCGACGATCCCGAAGGAGTGTCCAGCGGGGACAAGCAGCAAACCGGAAGTCCTTCTTTCTTTCTTTTTAGTAACTTGCCCAAAGAAAGTTTCAAAACCTTGCAGTGATTTTGTATAATGTCAGCTGGCATAACACAATTATCGACTCCAAAGATTTTGGATGTTGTTGTTTTGTTTTTAATGTTCCCATATTCTATAAAGTGGCCTAGCATGGATTTATTTGTTCTTCCAACTTTTAGTTTTCATTTATTTTTTAAAATGGCCTATAATATTGCAGCCAATCTGAAAAATGCAAGTTTGGGTTTTTCTCTTTCTTTTGCTTAGTCTACTGAATTTTTGTTAAAAAAATCAATTGACTTGAAATACAATCAATACAATTTCACAATGATGTCAGTGGGATCTTTGTATGCAATTAACTATTCAGCTGGACTCTGTTCACATTGGTGAATACTGGTAATTACAATTCTGCTGCACTGGAAGTCTCCAGTCATGGGACTTTGAATGAAAAGAAAATTTGTATGAGAGCCAAAAACTCTGAAAGTCCATGAAAAGTCCTCAGACCAGTGGTGAAATCCTCCGAAGTCTGACACCGTTTCGCTGTGCATGCATGCGTGGTGCGTGGAACAGCTGTGCCGCACGGTTTAGATTCGCTAGAAAGCAGGATTTCCTGCTTTCAAGCTAATATAAATCACGTGGCACAGCTGATCGTCAGAAATACCAGTTTGGACAAACCAGTAGCATTTTTTTTACTACCGGTTTGCCTGAACTGGTGTGAACCGGTAGCATTTCACCCCAGCCTCAGACTAAAATTATTTATTTAGATAAACATTAGAAAACTAATTATATTAATTGTTATGCTAAACTGCAGTGCACTGGTGTACTTTATTTATGGAATATGTATAATTTCAGCATATCTTAAAGGTCAACCATTTTTCTCAAATTCCTCTTAAAAGCCCCATGATCCACTATAGAACAGTTTCATCAATACTATCCAAGGTTCTGTTAGCAAGTGGATTGTCTCCAGGCATTCCATGCTCAGTTATGATTTCTCTCACTACAAATTCATATAAGTTCAGGCATGACCATCTTTCATACCTCTTGTAAATGTTTACATGTATATCATTTGTGTTAAGGCATATAAATTATGAACTAGGCAATAACAATGATTAAGAAGAAAGAAAGGATTATTGTCGCCTTCCACACTATGCTGCAATATTTCTCAAAATCCCCATAGCTGGAAAATAAAAATCAGATGTTCCAGCAGAAATTTTATACAGTTGCTAAACTTAATTGTCACACTGAAGGGGGGGGGGGCAAATGTTCAGATTATCCCTTCTTTCCCCAATTACCTCCATCACCCTCCAATAGAAATTCTTGCATTGACTAAAAATTTAAAAAGAAAGAAAAAAAATATTTGTTATTTTTTTAGGATGTATTTTGTATTTATATACAAAATGTATTTGTATATAAATTCTATATGTATTTGTATTTATATTCTATATTTTATAGGAAAATATATTTTATATTTTTCTATTCTTCATTGCCACATTGGGAAGATGTTTTATAAAGGAATATTGCCTAAAATTGAAAAAGAGGGAAAAAAACATAAAGGACTCAGATTATATGAAGAGAGAAAGATTAGACTTTCCCTCCTCAGCTGTGTCCTCCTTCTTTATAGAACAATGTCCCTTATAGGGAAATGCTTCTCTTAGTATCAGTAGAGCCTGTTTTCTTTGTTAGGTCCAACTTCATAGAAATGAGAGAAAGAGAGAAAAAAGTATGTGGAAAAAAGTTTTTTTTAAAAAGGAGTTTTTTTCCTGGGAAAAAAAGAGTCTTAGGAAGAAGGTCCTTTTCCAAAAATACAACTATTGTGCTTTTTGCTTGTTTTAGTTCATGTGTTGGGCTAAGCTCAAATAGGATGTCATTGTTGATGTGTTAATGTGTTGTGCAAGATGAGTCACTATGACATGATGGAGTTTTAGATACAAACACATTGTTGACTAAACCGCTACCTTTTTTAGGGGTTTTTTTCCCCAATTTTCCAGCCAAGCCTAAAGGCTGTCCTGTTTATGAAATCTGTGTTGTGATGGTTACATCAGGTGTTCTTGTGTATGTGTTCAATATTATTATGAATATATTGGATTCTTCCATGTCCGGAGAGTAGACGAAGTGGAGATTGTGGACATAATGCTTTGAGACTATTATTTGTCAGTAGTGTTGCCATGGTCACAAAAGGGCATATCTATCAGGATTGCTTGATTGTTCCTTTGTTGTTTGAAGCCATCATTTTCATTTTCTGCTGGAAAACTCAGTTAAGCTACACTTATTTTGTACTGATTTAAAATGAGTGTCATAAAGTGCTTTCCGTATAAGCTTCCTGATTACATTAGTTCCTAGCAAGTACATAATTTGCATTTTGTTCATAATTAAATTTTCTTCCCTGAAGACAAATAAAGCAAATACTTCAGACTCCATGAACACAAGCATTCTCCTGATTGCTAAAATGAAGATGTAGTCTTTATGCTAGATATTAATTTCAGATTTCACAGAGAAGAGGCAATATCACTGAGGCTTTTTCCACCCACTTACCACAAGAGGTCAGTCGTGCTATGGCTTCCATTTCCAAAAAAAAAAAATCTATACACAATAATTTTAGAAATTAGGTTCCTTGTTTTGTATTAGTATTATAGAGTAGAAGTGTTGGATGATGATGATGATGCCAAAAGAGTATTTTTTTTAACTTCAGTTTGAAATGAATAATAAGTAAGCAGGAGAACCAGATTCAACCCCATTAAGTTATACAAGTAGTCCTCGACTTACAACAGTTCATTTAGTGACCATTTAAAGTTACATAACAGCACTGAAAAAAGTGACTTACAACTGTTTTTCACGCTTATAACCATTGCAGCATCCCCATGGTCACGTGATCAAAATTCAGACACTTGGCAAGTGACTCATATTTATAACAATTGAAGTAACCTAGGATCATGTAATCACCTTTTATTACCTTCTGACAAGCAAAGTCAATGGGGAAGTCAGTATTGTGGCCCACCAGCTGCCAGCAGAGCTGGTGGCAGACTTGGGCGATGAGGAGGTTGGGGAGGAACTTGGGCCAGTCCTGGAGTCTGGGGAAGGCTCTGATGGATGTTCTGCGTCGGAAGGAGAGATAGAGCCAGGGCCGTCCAACATTTCCCAGCTGCCTTTGGAGTCAGAGATAAGTGGGGAAGAAGAACAGCTGGGGTCTGTTCCAGATGCACGTATGTGCAGAGCTGTCAGGAGAGGAGAAGAACTGAGGAACAGGAGTCAACTCGGGAAGAAAGGCACACATGGACGCTGAATGGCCCCTCCCTGGCTGGGGAATAAGTAGAAGCAAAAGAGTAGTGGTGGTTGCAGGAGACAACAGTTTGTATTTCTTTTGGAAGATTTGCTTATGGTGGTTCGTGCCTCAGAGACTGCTTGCCAGGAATTAATTTACAGCTTTGAGACTGGAAGCTCTTAGCCTGGCAATTATCCAAGGATTCACACACAGAAAAGTCCAGGCAATAATCCTTCCAAGGGTTACAGTAACAGTAACAGATACTGTAACCCTTGGAAGGATTATTGCCTGGACTTTTCTATGTGTGAATGCCATGAATTCACAGTAGCTAAATAAAGAAAATCCTTGTTTTTCAGGACAAGGATTCTGTTTCTTGGTTCTGCTAAGGCTGGGTCAGAACAGTCAGTTCACTTTACAATAGTGTTACTAACTTAACAACTGCAATAATTCACTTAACAACTGTGGCAAGAAAAGTTGTAAAATGGGTCAAAATTCACTTAACAATTGTCTCACTTAACCACAGAAATAATGGGCTCAATTACGGTAATAAATTGAGGACTAACTGTATCTGGGTAAATACATGTACATTTCTTCTTGTGGATTCCATAATTTATTGTTTAGACGTGTATACTTTCTAAGTTTAGATGTGTATTGCTACCGGAATTCTGTCAATTCTGCTTTTCCTGATGACCCAGAATTTTGTTAATGCTGGAAATTGGATCTTCTGATAAGATTTCCACCAAAAAAAAATGTACTGCCTAACTGGAATATAGAAAGCAAATAGTTGTAGAATTAAATGCTGTGTTTACTGAGTATCTCTATGCGCCTCATCCAATTTTTCTGGGCTCAGAAATGGAGGAGGATGAGACCTTCTTATAGATGAGACCTTCTTATAGATAATTTCTTAATTGCTAGAATGAGACCTAGAATGCTGCTACAAACTAGACTAGTAAAAACTAGTAAAAAGGGAACATTTAAACTGGTAAAAATGAAACATCTCAAAAGAAGGCACTGGCAAACTGTTTTCATGTTGCTAACAAAGGCTGTACATCACCAGGAATCAAATGATATTAGATTGACTTCATGCAGTTACTCCTGAGTTGGCACATATAACATTATCCTCTCCAATTTTCCCTACAACAGTCCTGGAGGGTAGGCTTGCTCAAAGTGACCTGATGAACTTTCATGGCTAAATATGGGCTTAAACCTGGATTTCTACAGGTTCCAGTCCAACCCCATTTTATTAACTTCTCACATTTATGTGGCCAGCCACCTCATAAAAAATGACTCTGGGTGGTGTAAAACAATCAAACCATGAACTGCTACTCCTCATTAACTTGAAAAATAATTTATGCTTTATGCCTCAGTATTAGTTATCCTACCCTCTCCCACCAAGCAGTGGTGGGTTGCCCCAGGTTTAGACCGGTTCACAAGAACCGGTAGTAAAACCGGCAGGAGGCTCCGCCCACTGACTAGGACATCATCAGGAAGCTTCTGTGCGTGCGGTCCCATTGCAAACCAGTAGGAAAGGTAAGTAGAACCCACCCCTGCCACCAAGATGTATTGGATCACTTCCAGATAGAATAGCAACTATTACAACAGGATGGGTGAAAATTGCTGGATTATATTTCATCAGATTAGAGCAGAGTTTCTCAACTCTTGGCAGTTTTCAGATGGGTGGATTTCAGCATCCAGAATTCCCCAGCCAGCTGACTAGGGAATTCTGGGAGTTGAAGTCCATCCATCTGAAAGCTTCCAAGGGTGAGAAACACTGCATTAGAGGGAATGAGGCTAAGAAAGATAGGGCTTTGCTGTTAATACAGATCACAGATAGTGTAAAAACATCAGTGAATGGGGCAGTGCTATCATAGAGTATGCAACTGTGTTCCTTTGCTAGCTATTTGGTTCTTAAGTGTCTCCTTTTCTTTCTCCATTCTTTTTTTTTCTTTCTTTTTTGCAGGGGAAGTGGAAGAGAGCAATTACTGGTATTTCACAGAAGCAATATACGAATTGGTCAGCAGTAAGAAAAAAATTCTGCATGCAAATATAGTTACTGATTTTAATTTCTCTTTACAGAAGGAGAAAGTGCTTTATGACTGCACTCCTGAGCATATTTATCATGTGCAGTGAAGTTTCTGTACAAAGGAGCAAGTAATAATTATTCAATTATGCAGTGAAATGGTATAGACTCTATACAGGCTTATGACCTGAATAAGGACAAACTATTTCTGACTATAGATAATATGTACTTTCGTAGATTTTTCTCCTTATCTGACTGCACTATACATTCTGTTAGAAGCTTAGCATGAATATCCCAGTGTATTAGCAACAGAAGCATTTATGCATGAATAGCTTTAGTGTTTCATATTAAGGAAAGACAACATAGATGCATCAGTTGGTGGGCTGGATTAAAACTGTACAGTCCATAAAAGTGTTGACTGCTGTTTAAAGGGAATGTTTTGGACACATCCTGAGAACCAGTTTAATCTGCTTTCTTCCTGTCTGGGAGGTGATCCAAAAGTATGTCAGCATTATTTACTCTGTCTGCATAGCCAGTCTCTACTGTACTCTGCCACATTAATGAGGGCAGTGAATGGTGCTGCCCTAGCAGTTTATTGCAAGACAAACCAAGGGGCAGTGCTTGGTGGATTTCCTGCTGGCAGGAATTCTTCCACAAATCACCACAAATCTTCCACAAATCTGAAGGAAAAAGCAGATTTTGACTGAAAGGTTCATTCCATCCTTTGGCTCCTTAAAATGATATATTTCTATTTTCTGCCACAACTGTACTGTAAAGGTCAAAGCTAGTATAGATATCCTCCAATTATGACCACAATTGAGGCCAAAATTTATGTTGCTAAACAAAATAGTTGTTAAATGTTTCTTGCCCCATTTTATGACTTTTCTTGCCACAGATGTTAAGTGAATTACTGCTGCTGTTAAGTTAGCAAGTGAATCTGTTTTCCTCATTTTTAAGTGAATTAAGTGATCTGGCTTCCTTATTGACTTTGCTTGTCAGAAGATCTCAAAAGGTGACCACACAACCCCGGGACCAGGGTTGAAATGCTACCGGTTCGGACCGGTTCGGGCACACTGGTAGCAGAGATTGAGGCTGGTTTGCCGAACTGATAGCAACCGATGGCTGGCCACACCCCCAAACCGGTCCGCGACCCACAGTCCTGCCATGCTTGCCTGCCTTCCACGCTGCCTTCCCAGTGTCCTTGTGGCCAGCTTGCAAAGGCAGGCAAGCGGAGGCCACGTGGAAGGCAGGCAAGCATGGCAGGGCTGAGGAGAATGGAGATAGCAGCCTACTCCCTTCCCTGCAGCCCTGTCATGCTTGTCTGCCTTCCACACTGCCTTCCCGGCAATCCCCCATGCCCGCTTGCCTTCCGAGGTTGGTGTCCAGTTAACTCTAACCCCCACGCCCTTGGGGGAGACACAGCGGCTGCTACCTTTGCCTGAAATGCCTCTCGCGTCTTTCAGAAGCAATTGGGGGGAGGAGGGGGGAGAGCACCTAGCAAAGGCCAGGAAGACCCATCCGCCCCATCCCTCCCTCCCCCCCACCTTTCTCCTGGCTGGCTGGCAAGAAACAGGGTGTGTACAGCCGCCACCACGCTATTCTACCTCTTCTGCAAAACTGCTCCACGGCTCCACTCGTCTCCAGTGCCCCAATGCAATGCCCGCGGCTTGCGTGGGGCAGACCACGGCGGCTGTAAGGCCAAAATGCTGCCCATGCAAGGGGGGAGAATGTAGGCATCAACACCAAGCAGCCCTCCTCCTCCTCTTCTCCTCCATCAGTTTCGAGGCTGGGCAGGGCTTGGAGCGGCAAGAGGGAAGGCAAGGCGACTGACTTTCTCCTCTTCCTCCTTGCAGAGTTCATTGAGTTCGTTTTGCAAGCTCGACCGAGGTTTGCAACTTTGCATGGCCTTGGGGGCTTTTGTGCAGCAAGCCCCCCTCTTCCTCCTCCTCCTCCGCAGCTCTAACATGGGTTTTTAATTCACAAGGAAGGAAGAGAAACCCTCTCCATCCCACCCGAGGACCAATTAGATTTTCTTGCCACTCGTGGCAGGAATCCAGCCTTTGCGTGGGAGAGAGTTTCTTCCCGCTGGCCCGGCGGCCCTTGGGGGAGATGCAACCATTGCAGTGGGGATAAGAAGGCCAGCACTGCCAGCGCTAAGAGGGGCTCTTCATTTTCTTCCTTCTCCCACCGCTGCCGCTGGAGCCAAGACTGCTGCTCTGCTGGGGGAAGAAAGAAAGAGGAAGGGAGAGACAGAGGGAAGAGTGACATGATGTCATTTGGCCACGCCCACCTGGTCACATGACTGCCAGGCCACGCCCACCAAGCCACACCCACAGAACCGGTGGTGAAAATTTTTAGATTTCACCATTGCCTGGGACACTGTAACTGTCATAAATATGAATCACTTTCCAATTGTCTGAATTGTGTTCATGTGACCATGGGGGTGCTGCAACAGTTGTGAATGTGAAAAATGGTGGTAAGTCACTTTTTCCAGTGCCATTGAAACTTCAAACAGTCACTAAACAAATGGTTGTAAGTCAAGGACTACCTGTATAATATTTTCAGTTCTACTCAGAAACCTATTGCCAACTAAATGGACAAGGCTCCCTCAGTTGCTAGTTCAGCTATTTATATATAAGATCCATGCTCTTCCTGGCTTATTAAAGTTGTGCTTGGAAGACATGGAATTGGATCTAGGCAGTAGTTAACTTAGTGAAAAAGGACGTAGTTTCACCAGCTCTTAAAGAGATGGTGATTATTCTTCAAAGGAATATTGCTCAACCCAACCATTGGTAGCATACAATGGGAAAAGGTTGATGTTGGCTATTCTTTGTTCTCACCTGCCTTGTCAATGTCAGCGGGATTAGTTGCTGGCATGAAACCAACACAAACTTGTATGATGGGAGGAAACACATTCACAGGGGAAGTAGATGAGGCCTATCCTTAAACGGCACAGTAAGAACCAACCAACTGACATTATGGCATATTGCATGCATATTTTAACAGATTAACAGAGTTGGAAGGCGCTCCATGGCATAGGACCCGGATACCTTCGAGACCGACTTCTGCCACCAATAGCCTCCCACCGGCCAGTCCGCTCCCAGACAGAGGGTCTCCTCAGGGTGCCATCAGCCAAGTTATGTCGGCTGGCGACACCCAGGGGGAGGGCCTTCTCTGTGGGAGCCCCTGCCCTGTGGAATTAACTATCCCTGGAAATGCGTAAGATCTCCGACCTCCGTGTATTTCGTTGTGCCCTCAAGACTCTGCTGTTCCGCCAGGCTGGGCTATCAATGTAATGATTTTAAATTAGGTGTTTTAAATTTGGGGGGTTTTAAATTTGAGCCGAAACTATTTAAATAATTTTAATTATTTTTAATTGATGTTTGTCTTTGTGCTTTTAATAGGCTGTACACCGCCCTGAGTCTTCCGGGAGAAAGGCGGTATAGAAATAAAATTATAATAATCTTGTAGGTCTTCTAATCCAATCCCCTGCCCAAGCAGGAGACCCTACACCATTTCTGACAGATGGCAGTCCAGTCTCTTCTTGAAAGCTTCCAGTGATGAAGCTTCCATAACTTCTGAAGGCAAGCTGTTCCATTGGTTGATGCAGTGCTGAAATCCAATTTTTTTTTTTTACTACCGGTTCTTTGGGTGTGGCTTGGTGGGCGGACGCTTGGAGAAGGATGCTGCAAAATCTCCATTTCCATCCCATTCCAGGGGAAGGATACTGCAAAATCCCCATTTCCTCCCCACTCCTGGGGGAAGGATATTGCAAAATCTCCATTCCCATCCCACTCTGGGGCCAGCCAGAGGTGGTATTTGCCGGTTCTCCAAACTACTCAAAATTTCCACTACCGGTTCCCCCGAACCTGCTGGATTTCACCCCTGGGTTGATGGCTGTAACAATTTACTCCGTGAAGCATAGTTAGACACTGGAGATTTCAGTCGAGGTGTGGCTGTCTGCACAGAAATCGTCACATTTAACCATAGCGATCCCTAGTCTCAAGACAAATTCTGGTTCAGCAGATGCAAGGCTGCGCGAGTTGCGGGTCCAACCACAACAATTGCCGGTAACTGTTGTGGGGCGGGTTCAAACCGTGCTGCAAGCCAGAAGACCGGAGAGAGGGGCGAAGGCGTGCCGTTTTTTTTTTCCCGGCAAGGAATGGGTGGGTGGGTGTGAAAATATCCAAATTCACTGGAGTTTGTTTAATGGTCTCCAACCTTCTGGATTCTCGCCCTGACACACTGACGGGTTTTTGTTTTGGTTTTTTTTTTTGCGCCCCGCACTCTTGAGGCTTCACGCTTCGGTACGCGGGGCGAACAGGGGTTAAAAAAAGCAGCCTTCGAGGAGGCGTGGTCTGGGAAAAGAAAAGGAAAGAAAAGAAAGAAAAAAAGAAGAAGAAACCGAGAAGATGCGCGGAGAATCCCGGCCAAGGAGCCGGCATCGGAGGAGGCCTCATCCCCAGCCGGGACCAGTGTGGCGCGCGGCCGAGAGACCTTATTAAGCAGGTGTTGCTGAAGCGGGGTGGCTCGGCTGCTGCAAGCGCCCCCCCCCCCCGCTCCCCACTGCCGCGGCTCTGCTGAAGCTTCCCCGTCGGTCTGTCAAGGCCAGCCGAGCTTTCTTCCCACCCTCTTATCGGCTCATCCTTCCGCCCATCGCCGCCGCCCCCTTCTCTTCTCTACAGTATTTTATTTTATTTTATTTTATTTTGCTCCCTTTCTGGCAAGCCCTGAGCCTGCTCGGCCTTGGAGTGACCATGGCGCGCGCGAGGTAAGTAGAGTAAATAGCCTTTCCCGCGCGGCCCAAGGGAGGAGCGAGGGCGGGAGGTGGGGGCGCTCAAAGCGTGCTGCACTGCAGCCAGAAGACCCGGGCAAAGGGGCCGAAAGGCGTGTGCTATTTTCCTGGCAAAAGGGGGGTGGGGTGGGGGGGGGAGAGAGAGAGAAAAAATTGCCGGTGGTCTACTTCCGGGTGTGCACCTTTATTTCCCTCCCTCCTTGCCAGCCTGGAAACAGACGGTCGAATCTCTCCTTTTGCTCGCCTTTTACGGCAGGGGAAGTTTTCCTTTCTCCAGCCTTTTTTTTTTTTTAAGCCGAGCTTTTTATGCTTTTCAAAGGCGTGTTGCGCCAAGGTTGGAACCTGACCGGTCCTTCCTTCCGCAGTGCGGCCGCCAGGGGGCGCCGTGTCCGTCGTTCTTTTTCCTTCGCCTTGATCCGCGTGTGCGGTTTCTGCTTTAACGTGGGAAAAGCCGGCGAAGGGATAAGGCTACGGTGATGGGAGGAGGGGGTGTGCATGAGGGAGGAAGGGAAGGAGGGAAGGGTGTTCAAGGAAAGGCCACCCAAAGCTTGGAGGAGAGAAAGCGCGAGGAAACTGGAGCCTAAAGGGCCACGTACGTGGGAAGCCCGAGGCGAGAAGTGAAGGGACGCATAGTTTACATTATTTGCTATGCGAAGGCGCGAGGGTTGCACTGATGGAGAATGCAAAGGATGGAGTCAGTCTTTCGTTAAAGAGACTTTTATTTAAAAAAAAAAAACACCTCCTTTGGGGTTTCTAGGGGGGAAGAATGGGAAGGGAAAGCCTATCATTGTTTATTATATAAATCGGGGTCCTCTGAATGGGATTTTAAAACGTAAGTAATGGGACGCCATCTTGGACTATTTCATGTATTAAGAAAATGAACTCCCGAGATCTTGCTTGCTGCTTTTTAAATTGTTTTGCTCTTCCCCTCTCCAACGCAAACATATTTTTTTTAAATTGCTCCCAAAGTTGCTATGCATGCCGTGGTTTGTTTCTTGCAGGTTATTTTGCAATAATACTATGTAGCGAGAAGTTAATTCTTTGCGAACCAATGTATCAAATGTTTTGGAATGAAAGGGAAAAATAAAGTACCTTAAGCATATACTGTAAACTCTGTCGTCTCTTTTGTAATAATGGCAGAAATCTAGTTAGATTAATTTGACAGTATCACTATAAGGTTCTAAAAATAGAGTATGGTGGGATTCTGTGTATGATTTCTTTTAAACAGAGAATTTTTTTCCTCCTAGTTTACTGTATAGATAAATTCAAATTTATCCTGGAACACATTGTAGCGCATTAAGTAGTTGACTTTGTGTCTTTCTCAGTTGTGAACTTCCCAAAAGATTACTATTTTTATTTCTGGCCAATAAATTATTATAGGCAACAACTGTATTATATAACCTCAGAAAACAGAATGAAGCCAGAAGTGAATTATCTTAGTTTGGCTAATGATGTGTGAGATGAATATCCAGTATAGAGATATATTCTAAGGATCAATATATTCAGTTAAAATAATGGCACATAAGGGCACACGCTACCTTCCAACTATTTTAACTATAGCTTAAAGGCAAAAATGCTTAATAAAACAAATATTGGCACTCTGATAACTATCAAATATCATTTTTGCCAAATGTATTATTTACTATAAATACTATTAGAAAAACTACACATACATGAAAATAAGTTCCATTGTTTAATCATCCTAAATGCTTTTTTAAAAAATTCTTTCCTCTGGAATACCAAATTATGGCTTTAGTATAGAGCAGGATTTATTAAATAAAAAAGAAGTTTTTTTCCCTTCAAAATTTAATAAATAAATGAATAAATATAATAAATAAAAATTATCATAATTCAACCAAGGCTACATACAAAAACTATCTGGTCATAAACTGGATCTCAAAACGCAATGTTCAGAATCCTTTTTAAAAAAATGATATTTTGAAATGTGTCTAAGTATAAACTGAAGGATGGGGGAGAACAATAATCCTTGTCAAAATCTACACTTCATTCTTTAGATACTGATAAAAATTTCAATGCTGCCTCTCAATTAGAAAAATCTCGAACAGAAAAATGAATTGTAAATATTAACAGCAGTATTTTCCAGTTATTTTATTCTAAATCATGTTATATTCCTTACTTTTTAAATTGCCTTAAAAGAAATTATTTTGATGGCTTGGATGTATACCAGAGGAACTTGTTGCTTACATCATTTATTTAAGGTTATAATACAGCTTCTGAAGTGATTTATAATACTCATTTCAAAGCTCACTGTCACAAACACTTGATGGAAGAAGTGACAGCTATATTAAAACTTTTCAAATAAATTCAGTGTTATAGTTTAGCTTTCCTTTATTCATAATTGCAGAGATATAGAAGCATATGTATTTGCATAATAGCTCCTCCTATGACAGGATGTATCTACAAAGTCGCTGGCCAAAGTGCTGAAACAAGACAGCCATCTTGATCATTATTATGTCCAATTGAAAACATTCTAAACTTCAGAAATGATATTTTCCAGTTAATTCCCTTTTTTATTTTTACATTTTCAACATGGTTTCATTTTTGTAAAAGGCAGATTTAGTTGCATGCCACATTGTATCTTGTACCTTGATGCTGAACGAAGTGCTAAAATCTCTTCTGATTTTAAATTAACTTGTAGAAATGGAAAGATTTAATTTATTTTGATACATCCAACCTAAATCCTCCTGTGAAAAGAGACTTTAGGCATGAACAATAACTTTTTGGATTCTGAGGTTTTGAAAGGCATCATGAAAGTTGATGCTGAGACTTTTAACCAAGGGTAAAGAGTTTGCATAAGACCTATATTAAAGTTTCAAGCAAATCACATACAAAATAATATTGAAGAACTTAAAATATGGATGAGTAATTTTGTTTAATTAATTAATTAAATTTTATTAAATTTTTAAAAATTAAATTAAATTTTATTAAATAATTAAATTTTAACAGTTTTAACAAAAATGTTCTTTGAAAGCAGCTCTGTACTAGTTCACTTTAATTTCCTACTTTGGTTTTGAACATAGGATTGCTTGACATCTTGTTTCTAAAAATAGAATAAATTGATCCTTGAATTTTTGGATTTTCAGATTAAAAGCAAAATGTGACAAACTGGGATAAAATCATACAGCTTATAAAGTAATTTTATTTTTGCCAAAACAAATTTGCAAAACAGTAATCTATAAGTTTTAATGAAGAAATATGTTATATAATTTATAAAGGAGCCCAGTAAATGTATGTATATTTTTTCTAATAAGTATTAATATGTGATATAAAATTCATTTATATCAATATTAATTCATATATAAGTATTCTTTCCTATCATTTAAAGGAAAGAATACATACATACATACATACATACATACGTATTATTGTTTCAGCCAGGGTTTTTCCTATGTAAATCAAGAAAAAGCCTGGCTGAAACAATAATGCACATATAGACCTACGAAAAAAGAAGAGCATACATACATACATATAAATTGTTGGCTATTGTTACAAATTTTTTTATATGATCAGCATAGAATCTCCCAATTTATACAATCAAAGATGGAAATTCTATTCTATAAAACTGACCAAAATCACACAAATGTAAGCTTCCAAAATAAATCTGTAAATTTTTAAATACTGCATATTTTGTTTTGCTATAGTAGATCAAAATGTGCATGCCTCTGAAAGCTGGTATTTTCCTTCAGCCCCCCTCTGAAAGCTGGTATTTTCCTTCAGCGCCCCCCCCCAAAATGTAGCAAACATTAATGGTTTTCAATCTATCATTCTGTGCCATATATTAAGTTTTTAAATTAATTATATCTGAAAAAGTGCTAACATTTAATTTCCAGAGATGAAGTTTTTACCAACAATTTCTTTATAGATTTGTGTGAAAATATTTTTAATTCTGCAACTGCTTCATTAACTCAGGGGAAAAAAATCACTATATAAGGTATCTTTTAAACTAATATTTTGCAGCGTCCACAGAGTAAAACTCATAAATTTTAGCTTCCTAAAAGCAAATTTTTACTTGCTTGCAGAAAATGAATAACTTAACATTGTGGACCTAATTTTAATCTTTCATTTTATATGAGTGTAGATAGAATTAAAACCAAGAATCCTGCATTTATACAGTATATCTTTACATAAGTGTTATCACTATAACTAAAATATTACTACTGATTATGAATTTGGGATTAATTTTCTCTTCAATAAAATATTAATGCTTGAATATTTGAATACAAATATTCTATGGGATTGTTTTTGTAACTGAAAATGTAGGATAAATAAATTTCATATAATTTAACTTGAGTTTGTGTTTAAAGTCCTTATTTTATATTTTTATTTGCTTTATTTATATTTCATATTTCTTAACCACCCATCTCCCTCAGACAGGTCCTTAGTAAGAAATGGTATAACAGAAGTTGGAATAAATCATTTACTTAAAAATATAATTCCTATCAAAAATGAAATATACCCTTTCTGATAAAATATAATTATTTTAATTATTACATCATATAATTAACCTTTTCGATTCTGCATTGATTTGTACATTCATTCAGATAAATGGCTCTGAACTTACTATAAATATTTCAGCATTGCTTTAGGTTCTTTTAGGAAGCAAGCTGAAAAGTCTACCTGCACTTAAACATTTTTTAGTGTTTGTACATAATACATTTTGGTAGAAATGATGTAACTTGATACTGTCTCAAAGACATTTAGTATTTTAGACATAGATAATGAAAGACACAGTAATGATTTACCGATAGATGTTAGTATAAAAATATACTAATATTAAAATCTAATCTTCTTAAACTTGGTCATTTTTTTTCTCTGAATTAGAAGAAAAATGTAGTTACATTTCTTTTGGAAACGAGATAAAAACTTAAATTCAATTAATAGAATATGTTATTAAATATTCTAAACAATCGTGGATGTGTATACTTCTGTGTGTGTGTGTGTGTTACATTACATTACATTACATTACATTACTTATGAGGAATTGTAGATAGTGGAATTAAATTTTTCCAGTTAAATAGTGGAAAAATTGGAAATAAAGTACACTGCTCAAAAAAATAAAGGGAACACAAGCAGAAGACATCCGAGATCTGAATGAATGAAATAGCCTTATTAAATACTTTGTTCGTTACATACAGTAGTTTTGTGTTCCCTTTAGTTGTTTGAGCAGTGTATAAACTACTATATGTAAAGAACAAAGTATTTAATAAGGCTATTTCATTCATTCAGATCTCGGATGTCTTCTGCTTGTGTTCCCTTTATTTTTTTGAGCAGTATATTTGATTATTATGTTCAGGTTAAAAGTATAAACTGCATTTTTGACTCTGGAAATAAAGCCTCTCAACTGAGCAAGTAGTACTTTGTTAAGGGAATATTCAATGCTTGCACTAACTGAAAACAGAGAACTATACATAGAATAACAAATATGAAGAGAAGCATTGTTTTTAGAAATCATTCCCCTGGCAGAAGTGACATGAATTTGAGTGACAATCATCACTACAATAGAAACAGCTGTTTGGCCATTACTATGAAAAATTATTGGACATTTATTGAAATTAATGGTTATGGTGAATTGATATTTTTATCTATCTTAAATTCAAAATATAACTTCATTTGGATTAATCTGCTTTAATGACTTTGATACTTAACAACATAAAAAGAGGTAATCATACTCAGTTCTAACACATGCTAAAGCATACTATATTTATCTGAACAAGTAACACTAAAGCTTGCAATCTGGTTAAGCAGAAGTATGTTATAAAATCTATTTCATGAAAAATGTTAAGAATGTACATAATTCTTAATATTCCATCCTGCTATGCAAATCAAGTTAAATTTGGCATCATGGTGTATTAAATCTTTCATTTAGATAACTCAACTGCCTTGAAATGGAAAAAAGCTAAAATATTATTTTATTTTTTAAAACAAATGCTAAAAACAAATTAAAATTTTAGTATCAATATCTGGCAATTGAGAACAATTCTAGATTAGTTCATTTAGTTTAGTTTTTTGTTTAAAAATATAGAAAATATTAGACTGAATTTACTTGCTTGGGAAATATATTTCAAACAGTCTTAATATTTCACTGAATCTTATAAGAATTATGTTAATTCAGACAATAAAAAGATAGTAATTGCTATAATGAAATATATTTTTAAGTAGGTGGCTTGACCATTTTACACAGAAGTGGGGGAAAACTAGACAAACAGAATATTGCTACATTATTTTATTTATACAAAGTTTTCAAATATTAGTGAACTTAAACATCTTATATTTTTCCACAATTCTGTTATTTATGTATCATCTTAGTTTATAATCTGTGTATGGTATGTGTCGATTTCACCATGTAATTTCAGTACATTTTTATTTTAATTGAATTTTAACAGCAATTTTCCATTTGTAATTGATATTTCAGGTAGCTAACTAATTTAAGCATAATTAAGACAGATTAAGGAATTATAATTGGAAATGTACTGGTATTTAAAATATCATATATTTTATATTGCTGAATGAAATGTTAGGACTGGACCCTCCAAACACCTCCAAAACGACTCAAGAATCTTCTAATTTTACAACTGCCTTTTGAGTATTGGAAGAATTTTATAATCAAGAGTATTTTATTTACATTACCATGCCAGCCAGTGCAATTTGAATTAGCAAAGTCTTCAAACATAACCTTATTTGAGGTTATGCTTGACTGTTCAATATTATTCTTTGATGAAATAACCAGTTGAATAATACTGTGCTAAAGACAGTGTACACTTAATAGTGGAATAAAGCAAGTCATATACAGCACTATATGACAACTGCTTTATTTTGTGGAGCAGATAGACAGACATGCACATAGCAATGAAGTACATAGAGAAAAGGAGACAAAATGCGAAGAATATTTAATAAATGCCTTCTGAATATTTTATTTTACTTCCTTCACTATTTATATACATTCTGCCATAGTTCAGCAAAATGATTAATATGTAGGCAGAACATGCTGCATTGTTTGCATTGCCCAATAATGCAGTCAGGATTTCGACTTCATTATTCTTCCTAGTCTGATCGTGCCTGTGGGAAAGGGTCAGTGGATTGTGCTGCAGTTCTTGTTCTCCTGCCTGCTTGCCTTTTTCTTCTTCCCCTCACCTTATTTTGCTAGCAATGGTATCAAGGCAGGCTAGTGTAATATCACACAAACACCAAATAAAACAAAGTGCTAGAATATTCCAAATGTTATTTTTATCTTTTTTCTAGTAACCTTGGTAGTATCTGCTCTAGGCCAAATTTTATAAATATCTGCTACTATTTGGCCAATTTTTGTCTCTTGATGTTTGGCTTCCATTTATGTATCAAAAGGTAAACTTTAACCTGCCAAATGAAACTGAGCTGTTTTGTGGGAAATAGGACCTAGTTTTGAATTATTCAGAACAGAATCTGAGTACTGCATATTTGCTTTGTCAATTATATAAGGGAAGAGATGCTGACCCTTTCAACTGCAATTTAATTATATTTTTCTTTGTATGTTCTTTCTAAAAAAGAAAATACTGATGCCTTGAAGAAATTCATTTTGTAACATTTTCCTTATTGAAATAAAGAAAATCTGTTTCTTTATAACTATTACACACTTGAAACATATCCCAGTATCATTGTCTACCTTCCTAATGATTATCTGTAGTTTTTCTCTTTTGTTTGTACTATTCAAGTTCAGTTTTGTTAAGTTTGGATGGAAAATTTCTGTATGTTACCTTTGTTTAATTCAAGATAGAATTGTTGATTTATAAATTCAATCTATAATTTATAGAATATAAAGCCTAGTGGAAAGATTTACAAAATAATTAAACTTAGTTTCACACCATCTTCCATTTGCAGAGTAACCGAAATGGAAGCAGGTAACTGGGAGACACTTAGCAATGTCTCTACCCAGTGGTTTGTGAATGTCAAAATTTATTTGCTCAATTATTGATATATTGACATTTCTTAAATATTCAGGGCACAATAGGCAAATAATCCCCATTAGGTAATGGAATAATAGAATTAACACATTAACTTCACCCAAATATTATTGCTTCTTATAAATCTCAAAAGACAGTTTGAATAGAAATACATGGATTTATTTATTACCTATGTCACCTGTCTAAAAAGTATGCTCCTATTGCATTTTGCTCATATTTGACCAAAGTGAATGCCATCCATTTCATGTATATTTGTTGATCTGACTAAAATATTTGTAGCATGGTATGGTTAGTAAATGATAAATTTAATAATCCAAAAAGACTTTCAGGTACTTCTGCAGTTCTTCAGTTATTTTCATTAAAAGGTGAACACCTTCTCTGATGTTGCTTTGATGAGAGCCTCACCTATTATTAAATGTGTTGGTTGTAATGAGTTAGGTAAGCCTCAACCTGTTAAAAAGTTTATAGCTCACTTCATAAAGAGCTGGCATTTTACAGCCTTCTAATGACTTGTTAAACTAGAAAAGGGGGAATTAAAGAGAGTGCTCTGCTGGAATTAACATGGTAGTGACTGCAGCTCTCTGATTCCTAGGTCCTTCAGAAGACTATGAAATCCTTCTGGAAAGTTTCTTCCGATCCAGGTTAGTTCTTATTTCACCCCACCCTTTATCCATTCTGACTGTGTGCTTGTCTTAACTGTTTGTTATGAGGTTCAAATAGATAACAGTAGATGAACCATAGCTTCCCTAAAGGAAGAAAGAAAACAAAAATACGATGCCTTAAGATTTGATTGTATCCTCCTTGAATTTTGAAGACATATGAAGCTGAAGATCCTTCCTGTGTAAGTGAAGGCTGTAAATTATGTAGCCTGGAATAATAATAATCTGGAACCTAATCATTGTTCCTGTTTGAGATGATTCCCATTTCTGCAAATTTCACTTTCCCCATGCACGTTAATTCTGTTCTAGGGCATTAGCAATCCTGCTAGAACACTACAGCAGTTGATTTTCCTACAAGTCAAATGTTAGGAGCGCTTATTTTTTCTATTTTGAGAAAGAAACTTTGAAAGATTCTCCTGTAAGACATTTGATATATGTAATGCAACATTAAATGAAACCTCCAGGGTTTTGTTGAACTATTTAAACACCTAAATGAAACAGGTTTTTTTTAATCTAGTGTGCCCTATTCTTTTAAACTATGTAAATGTATTTGGAGAAGCCATCCAAGCAGTACAAGTTCCTATATTTACTCAGAAGGATGTTTACATCCAGCAGACTATCTCCCTTATTGGTCTTCTCTCTCTCTCCCCCTTCCCCCATGATCTGAGCATTTTGATCAAAGTTGAGCTATCAACTCTGTTGATGGTCTTGGCTGAAAAAGAACCCATCTTAGAGTTTGAATTCGTTCTATTCTTCTCTCTTCTCCATTCCAAGAGATGCATTTCTGGCTCAGCTGACTGAGCTTCGGGCTTCAAGGCTGCCCTTTGGTTGCTGAAGATGAACTTTCCTGCTCCCTGCAAGATGCCCTCTCCCGGACGTGGGAGGAGGGCGGCGAAGTTTCAGTGGCGCATGCGCCCTGAACGTCTGAAGGTGTGTTTCCCCCCCCCAAGATGTTAGAAGAATGAGCCCCCCCTCCCCGACACAATTGATGAAACG
This sequence comes from Pantherophis guttatus, assembly GCF_059756535.1. Taxonomy (NCBI): domain Eukaryota; kingdom Metazoa; phylum Chordata; class Lepidosauria; order Squamata; family Colubridae; genus Pantherophis; species Pantherophis guttatus. The sequence goes on from NC_142063.1 coordinate 244,279,884, forward strand.
CGTTAAAATAAAGTAGCGCGTCACTTTGTATGGCGAAATTTAAACACTGTAAAGATAGCCCCCCTCCCTTTCCATCATCTGGCTCCTTTTCCAGGCAAGGCTTTTCCGATTCTTTTGCTGCTTTTCCTTTCCACGTGGACCTACACTTCTCTTCGCAGGGAAAGGAACCGGAGCAATGCGGGGGGTGGGGGGGAGACACCCCTGAGCACAAAGCCCGGAGCAAGAATTAAGATAGAAAGCGTTCTAAGCCTCGATTCCATACCCGGGACAACTCCGCCTGCCTCTATGGGGAGGCGCCCGTAACTGCCCAGACCGCCCTGTCGCTGACCTCCCTCGGTCCTTTTATTGCCGCCTCCTGCATACCGGTTCGCAGAATTCGACTTGGTCTCGCACACCTCTCTGTTCGCCACTGATTGGCTACCAATAGCTGAGAACCTCCACGCCGGGGCTACCAAGGAGGAGACGGTGCCTGGGGAGAAATTTAAGATTTTCGGAGGTGTTTCCAGGTTTCCCCCGCCCCCCCTTCTTCTCCTCGGCGGGACTGTGGAATGAGTCTCCGTCATTTCGCTGAGCCAAGCGCCCCACGAAATCGGTCCGGGACTGCAGCCTGCTTGCCAGCTGCCCCGCGTGTCTCGCTCCCGAAGGAGCTTCTGCCCTCTTTGTCGCAAAAGCCACCGGTAGGAAGTGGCCGCAGGACAGGGAGCCCCCTCTGATCGGCTTCCCTCTAGCTTCCCCAGGGTCCAAACGCCCAGGAGGTTTTTTTTTTTTTTTCCCCTTTTTCTTCCCCCGCAGCCTTTGGGAAGCCGACGGCTGTGGTTGCCCCTTCGCAAAACACTCGTCGAACTGGGCGAGTTTTCTGGCAAGGGAAGGTTTTACGATTTTTTTAAATTAAAAAAAAATGTTTACATTAAATATAGGGTTGGTTGGCACGATTTTTATTCGCTTTCTCTTAACTGAATATATTTGCTGGGCAACAAGTTGCAGGGAATTCGGGATGAGTTAGGACTAGTTGTGCCGGATTAGGATTAAGATTTCTGTTTGCAGAATCCATTGATTTTCTTCTTCCTTGAAGGTTACAAGGCTTCTAAAACGAAGCGTTTCTTCCAGATCCTGTCCTAGAGAATGAATGAAATAATGGTTTTCATTTAAAATTTGCACGATGACCGTACTGTTTTTTTAAAAAAATAGTCCGATGAGTAAACATGAATCGTAAATGAATCCTGCTTTCTTACCTAGATCCATACATTTAGGCAGGAGGCGGACGTTCCCGTAGTTTTGCACCTTTCTTTAACGAGAAACGTAAGTGGGCGGAGAAAAAAGCATCAGCTGATTTACAAAGTTTCTCTGCCGCCCTTTCCTGTTCCTTCGCCGCCGCCTCCTCGCGATCCTGAAATTCGTCTTGGCCATGAAGGTTCCCAGGCTCAAAGGATGGCGGTAATTGGAGCCCTGAGTTTCCACAACGCTGGGCGCGCCCACTTACATTCATTTTGGTGGGTTCTCTCGTATACCAAAAAGTTTTGGCCTGCCATTCAGTTTCCACGCAGCAACTTCTTATTTCGTCTGCCTTCCTCTCCCCCTCCCCTACCCCCCCCCCCGTAATCACAACAAGGATATCACACTTTTTCGAAATGAGATTTTAACACCAGTAATAGCCAAGGAAAAGAACAAGAGCCCACGCGTGTAACTTCCAACTTTTGCTGAAACGTCTCGCGGTTTAAATTAACAGAAATAGGAGTTGCGGGGAACATGTTAGGAATCTTTAGAAGACTGGCTCTGGAGGTCTTTACTTACTATCTAATAGCACCAAATTCGGGGATGCTGCTCCCATTTTAGCAAGTATGCAAAGACATTCCCCTCTCTTCAGTCGTATGAAGGGGAACAGTCGCATCCGGAATTTCAGCGCAGTTCCTCGGTATTTATACTGAAGCGGGAGAGAAGGGGAAATGGTTGGAGAGAAGAAATGTCTTCATATCTGTCACACCCGATCCAATAACGGGTTGGTTTATGTCGTACTATAAGGAAACGTTCAAAACCATGGAAGAGTTACATAGTGCTTTAGTTTTTTTAAAAAACCGAAGGATCACTGCGAGTGATCTACCTATTCCTAGAGGATCACGTGTTCTCCTAAGCCTCGCATTCACTTCGGTGGGATTTCCAAGCAATCGGTAGTCCAAGCTGCAGGCGAACGTCGGATGAGGAAGATTCTCATTTTGTCTTAAAATGTGTCTTTTACTAAGAGCCCGAAACTCCCTCCTTCCCCATCCTTAAAAAACAATGAAACTGTGGACATAATTCAGCAAAAACTGTCCCGGGACTGAATAACGTATATCAACCGCTACTATATGAAACGCCTGCTTTTAAATCGAAGATTAGGACTAGCGTTAATAAAGTCGCACTTTCTCGTCACTCCCGCATTTTCCTTTTGAAATGTGCCTTGGCCATTTGCGAAACAGCCGAAAAAAATGGTCCCCTCTACGGTGTTTAAGGCGTCTTCTCTGGCCACCGTCCTAGAAAAGTGAGCTGTTTGCTTTTTCTGGATTAGAACCGCTGCCGCTACGCTCCGTTTCCGAAAAGAAGCTTTCCAAAGTCAGCAACAAAAGACACAAATACATCCACACGCCCCGCCCGTAAAAACTCCTCTTTATCAGCAAACAGGCTATGAAAACATTATAGATCACTTCAACAAGCCTTTTTTCGGTGTTACATATATTAGTTTGTGGATTAGTGAAGACAAAGTGGATGGGTGGATGGGATAGATGATAGATAGATTAGATAGATTAGATAGATAGATAGATAGATAGATAGATAGATAGATAGATAGATAGATAGATAGATAGATAGATAGATAGATAGATAGATAGATACGGACGGACGGCAGAAATATTAGAAGCCGCCGCTATTTGATTGGTGCCCAAAATAAAGATTCGACACGGAAGCTGCAGGAGATTCCAATGACAGTGGGGAGGGGGAAGGGGGGGGGTAGAGAAGATGCTCTTCTTAGTTAAGACTTCGTCTATTAACAAATAGTGAAAAGGGTTATTTATCCAGAAGAAAATCCAAATGAAAAAAAATGCAGACCCGGAGCAGGTAATGTAAGGTTTCTCTGAAAGTGTAAGATTCTGTGACGACCCCAGACCCCTTCTTGTCAGAAGCCCCTGGAAGTTGAAGGGCAGAGCCAAGTGCTTCTTCCCCTCCGCGATCTTTCCTGCTGCCGGCCCGTCCACATGAGGACCGTAAAACCCCAGGCGACCGCTAGATGGCAGCCAATAGTTACAAGCTTTCTGTATTTCTTCGCGACTCTTTAAATATCCTTCCATCCACCGATCCATTTATTCCTACTTCCCCCAAAAAAGTCTCCTCTCCCCCCCCCTCTCTCTTTGGGACTTCTTCGGAACAGCAGGTGCGGCTGTCGCGTCGGAAAAAAATGTCATAATAACCCGAGCGGCAGGAGTGCAGCAGAAATCTTGAATCTGGGGTGGCTTTTGGAGTACGGACGCTTCTCCCGTCCCCAACCTTTCCCTGCCCAACTTTCGCGCCCTTGCGGTCACACCAAGACCCGGCGAGCCGTTGTTTCGCCAGTCGAACTTTCGCCCGGATTGCGAAACTTTCGCTCGAAATGCGCGCTTTGCCTGGGAAGCAGAACGCAAGGGTGGGGGTCGTGGTCGGTATAACTAAACCTTTACGCCTGAATCGCCGACTTTTTGAAGGAAGAGAGAAGTGCCTTCCTCGCATCGTTCAGATCCGCAAGTCAGGGCAGCGCTTTTGAGGTATTGACTTTGTCGCCCCTTTCCTGCACGCACGTTCTGAATTTGGGGCGGGGAGAGGGACCGTGCTGTTTTGCAGGAAATGTGAATAGATGCGCCGAAAACATCTGACGCTCTTCGTTAGACCGTTGGCCCCGACCTTAATTCTGCTAATACTAGAGGCTTCCAAATTTCAAGGCTGGTGGGCAGTCATTTGAAAACCCGCGTTTTTTAAATACTGTACAACCGCCTGCAGCCTTTTCTTCCCTTTCATATATGACAACGCCTTCAATACTGTAATTGCTTTATGGCATTCCTCCACTTCAAAAAAAAAAAAAGATAATTTAAGTCAAGCCTCTGCAAAACCCAATAATATGGTCTGAACCAAAGGTCACATATCTTTTGAACCGGAGGGAGCTAGCGGGTTCTTTCTGCTTTCTTAAAACTTTCACCTACCTACCCCGTCGACGGAGGCATTGCGTTTCTAACGTCCTCCCTCCGTATAAAGTCTTATGGACAGGTGTATTATGCACACACGCTTCCGATTTTTGGCCAGCTTTTTCTCCATAGCGAGCGTTCTTTTAGACTTGTAACAGAAAGACTACACAGAATGCAACTTGACATTGTATAAACTTCAGTTGCTAAGGAATACTGTACTTTGTGTTATGATAAGGATGATTTTCTCACGTTTGTCTCGGCTTTTTAGAGGTCGACGGAAAATCTGCACAAAGTCGCGCGCGGAACTGATTACCCCTACCAGGTGAATGGATAAGGCAAAACCTCAAAGAGGGATCCAGGCATGCAGCCTCCCGCAATGTGAGGAGTCAAACTTTACATGGGGTGAGGGCTTTAAAGCAAAACGTCTCTTCGTTCTGAAAAGGTGGAAGCCAAATACTTTCTTCGTTGCACAAGGTTCAGGCAGCCATGGTTCCTTAAACCGAAAACTGCCCGAGCTGAGCAAGAAACATTTGGGCGGATTACATCCCCCAAACTATGTTCCATCAGCCGGTTAATTTTTTTAGTTCTCCCAAATCCTTTGAAGGCTCTTTATTCTCTTTGGCAAAGAAAGGTACGGACGTTCTTCTTATCTAGTTTCACCATCCAGCCCCTGGTAATAGGAAGACATTTAGTTAGCCACCTCGGTCCTCTATTTCTGGTAAGTAAAAGCGTTTTAGGGTTTTGCTCTCTCCGCCTCATCTTTTTAGCAAAATCTCTTGCTGCCCTCCAGCCTCAATAAACCTTTAAAGTCTTGGAAAAGCTGCACTCTTTCTTCCTTCGAATGAGATTCGCTTCTTTTCGAGCTGATTTGGATGGAAGTCCCGCTGAATTCCGAGAGTATTTATTTCTACGCAATCGTTTCCGAAGCTAGGGCCACCCGATCCCGATCCTCAGAAGGAGGCGCCGGGGATTCTGCGCCATTTACCTCTCCCCCGTTACCGCTTTCCTGCGCGCTATTTGGTTGTTTGAAAAGCTGTGCCGGAGAGGAAGCGAGGAGGGCGGGTGGGGGAGGAGGAGGAGGAGGAGGGGCGAGAGCTGAGCAAGGCGACCTCCAGCACCAAGCTCACCGATGGGGAGGTGATGGCTGAATTTGCCAGAGGAATGCCGCCGTAAAGAACTTCAGCCCTCCTTCCACACCGAAAACGAGAACAACCCTGGCATCGCTACGAATTAACGCGTGGAGCTGTTCTCATGGCAGGAAGGTACCCTGTCCACTTAAAACGGGCCGTTAGGAAAAGAAGTTTGCACTTTTTCTCTCCCTGCAACAAACTCTTACGCAGTAACCCGGGAGTAAATAGGCCCCTTTGGTTAGTCACTGTTTGTTCAGACTGCCTGTCGCCAGGTTTAAACCAACAACTGACAACCTTGTGATTTCATTAGTGGGAAGAGAAAAAAAAAAAAAGTCCGAACATGCAGGGCAAATTAAAGCACGGCGGGAGGGGCGGGTGGCAGAATCTATCTGGACCTTGCAAATGTTGATCTGGCTTGAGAAACGGGCAGTAGGTATTTTCAAGGAAGGCTGAAACTGATATTTCGGGATTAATCCTGTCCGTATCCATTCCAATGGAATACCGTAGATGTGCTTTTATAAGCGCATCGGCATCTGTGCGGTAGAAGGCGAGCGAACCCAAGCACAATGCTAATCAGCTAAGGAACCGATCTTCAAAGGAGGTTCATTGTTGGGTCTTAAAAGGATCGGAGGCCATTTTCAGTGCAGAGGCAAAGAACGGAGAAAACACTCAGAAAAGTTAAGACTCGCTGGGCTGCCTTCGACGTGAACACGCCCAAAGTTTGGGCTGCTAGCATTCCCGGGAACGTCCGACAGTCAGAGGCGTACACTTGTCATTATTGCCCCTCATCCCCATCCCTCCACCCTTTCTTCGCCCGGGTGTTATTACCCTGAGGATTCCGGGGATGAATTTGGAACTCTACAGGGAGATAAGACGTTTTCTCCCCATGCAATTCGTGTACGGGGTCTATTAAAATGTCAGTTCCGCTGTAAGGTGACGAGACTCGCAGATAAAGCCAGGACTGGACAACACTCCGAACGACCGTCGGCTGTCTAGAAGGGGTCCGTTTCAACAGCAATTTGTGACCCAGCTTCCTCTCTCCTGTCTTTTGTTTTCCGCCTCTCCTCCTGCCGGCCGCTCCGGTGTTTCGCCTTTCCAGTCTCTCTCCCACCATTCTCCCGCCTCCTGGAGAACGATCGGTTAGCCGAGGGAGGTTCGTTGGACGCTTGAGCTTGCAAACTGGCCTCTTATTTAGGAAGTCATCAATCACATCCCCTCCCCCGGATCGAGACGGGGATGGAACCTGCGAAGCGCCATCCCGCTCCCTCCACCACCAACTCCTCGCGTGTCGCTTCCCTAAATGCTTTGAAACGCTCGGCTGCCTCGCATCCTGAACCGAATTGAGATGACACCGCGTTTCCGGTGGGGCTTCCCTAATGGACGAGGTACAGACCCGGCAAGGCGACTTTGGTTCCGATTTGATTGACCGAACCTACGAGGCAGGGCCATAATAAGCAGCTTCAGAATATTACTTCTGCAAAGTGTGCTGCGCGTGTTTTAATGCTCGTTTATCGTTCGAACAGTCGGTGTGTTTCAGTCATGTAAACCCTGTTATCAAAAGAGGCTTCAGTGCTAAGATTTATTCTCTGATATTCCAGAGAGACCTAACATTTTTTTTTTCTTTCCCTTCCAACAAGACATACGACCGAGAAGGGAATAAAATGGAAACACTGCAACGTGATTCACACGGCAGATGGCTATTAAAGAGAGCGGGACCCCAAATAATTGATCTACGTTTCAGAGAAAGCAAATTCCGAATTAAAATGGGAGGGAGGGATCCTAATAATCAAACAGAGGGTTCTTATTCACGGGATGTATCGCCAACAAGCCTCGCCAACCCTTCGTCTGAGATGATTTAATTTGAATTCCTGCAGAGAGAAGGGAGAGGACTTGATCTCAGTGATGGATTCATTACCAATTCTGTTTAAGATTACGGTCATACGGTATATACACTTACATGGCAGAAAGATCCATGAAGTTCAGATAGATTTACTTAGGGGGTGAGCGCAGGCCTCCGCAGCCCAAATTCTGCGCGCGGTCAGTGGAAAGGAAGGCGGCTTACTTCCAGGTAAATGTGTGCACAGGAAGAAGCCAGACTGCGCCCCCTATTTCTTCCTGTCACCGATTCCAACGGGACACGACCAGCGACGCTCACACAAAGATCCAAAGCCCACCTCCCAAGCCAATCAATTTAAATGCAAGAAACGATCCCCAAGTTAAATTAAAACAAAACCACCGATTGCCATTTACGTGAAAAAGAAAGAAAGAAAGAAGCAGCTCTTCTCGCCCAATTTGTGGATCAGCTTCGGCGGCGCTTCCCACCTCCCGGGTTCCGCCGCCAGTTACTCAAGTGCGAGGAGCGAAGGGCGATTTCTTTGCACGCGTGTCCTCAAAAAAAAAAAAAAAGCAAGCAAACAAAACAAAACAAAAAAAAAGCTTTCGCTCCGGAGAGAGCGCTACGCTCGGCTCGCGCGAGGCAGGCCGGCGGCCTTGCGTTCCGACAAAGAATTCCCCACCCTTAAAGAGCGTCAGACGGATCTACGTAGAGAAACGTGCCAACTCGTGGCACGGGGAGCGGATTTTCAAATTTCGTTGTTGGCTTCATAAATTATTCCGGCCTGTCAGGGCCGTTGGAAGCGCCGATTGGCTATTCTTTTTTTTTTTTTCCTCGCCAACTCCCCCCCCCTCCGAATCCCTTCAACTCGGAAGACCCGAGGTGAAATTAGTAGTAAGAAGGCATGTAATTGAGTGAGTCACGTGCAACGGGGGCCCAGAATCCCAGCCAGCCAGAGCATGGACGGCGCTTGGCCTGGGCGGTGGGGGCGGGACAGCCGCAAGCCCCCCCCCCAAAAAAAACACCACAAGAGAGCAGGGACCTAGACAGCCAAAGAGGGAGAAATCGCTCAAAATCAAGATGTTAAGCTAATTCCAGAGACCGCTTCTCCTGACCAGGAAAGGGGGGGATACTTTTCCGCCTCGCTACTTCGGAACAGAAGGCCTGTAAAGCAACATGGCCGAAGGTTATCCCCCCCTTCTTTGCCTGGGTTGCTTTTTTTTTCCCCCTTTCCTTTGAAACATCGCCTCGCTTTCCTTCTCTCTCCCGTCCTTTTTTTTTTTTCCCCTTCTCCTTTCTTTTTAAGGAGAGCCCTTTAACTTTCGTTTTAAAGGAAAGGACCATTTAAAGGACAATTAGTTTTTTTTTTTTTCAAAGGAAAAGCACGACAAACAACGGTCACGAAATCGGAGATATGAGGGGGGGGGGAAAAGGAAGAATCCTATTGTGGCCGAGATCTCCTCTGTGTTGCTCTGCGCCGCCCACCGCCGATTCACCCGAGTTGAAAAGCCTTCGGAGGGACCATTGTTCCTGTGTGATTGAGCAAGCAATTGCTGAAGGCAGAAAGGGAAGGGGAAAGTTTTATACACCTGCCCCCCCCTTCACACTCACTCACACACACCGCCGCTCCATTCGGCTCTAGTGAGAGCGTACAAGAAAGGGGAGGGGGGGTTGCCGGAGGAAGCGCGCGCGAGAGAAATGAGCCTAGTTGGAAAATAACACCCGGAGCTCGCGGCCGCTGGATGGGCTGTTCCAAGCGGTTGTGCAATCGCCTTCTCCCTCGGCTCGGTCGCCCCCCTCCCTCCCCGCCCCTCCTCGCTCCCTCCCTCCCTCCCTCCCTCCCTCGCCAGCCGAGACTCATTCGCCTGCGAATTCCTCTGGGGAGGGATGGGATCGGTGCTCAACCAGCAGTATCCAAGTAAAGTATCGTTTTCTGGGGTGGTTTATGTGGCTGAAAGATGGAGTTAAAGGGCAGGATCGCACGTATGTACAGAACAACGTGGGATGGGCTGGACTGCTGCTGCTGCTGCTGCTAGTGCGAGGCTGTGTGTGCGAGTGGCGGGGAGTGTATGAAAAATAAGAGCCTGAGTCACCGCAGATGCTTGCCTTTCCCTCGGAGATGCCCTTCAGCGTTGCATTATTATTTTTCTTTCCAAACGCAGTTTTTATTTCCTCCTAAGAGATCCGGGCGTGGGTGTGCTTTGAAATGTTGGTGCGCTTTAAAAAAACAAAGTGTGGGTCGGAAGGGAAGGAAAAAGAGCTCGGTTTCGTAACGTTGAGCGTGCGTGTATATGTGTGCTTTCCGTCCTTTTCTGTAGCAATCGCTCTTGTGCAGCCGCCAAGGAGGTGCTAATTAGAATTCAATTCTCTGCCTGTGTGTAAGAGAGAGGGTGTGTGTGTGTTTGTGAGCGCGCGCGTGTATATTTACGTAGTTTTCTTGTGTGTGTTTTTTTTTTCCGCCATCCCTCTCCAAATCAGCGGGGGCGCGTAAAAGTGGAGATGAACCCGGGAAATTGCCGGAACAAGAAGAGGAAGAAGAAGAAGAGGCGGAGGAGGAGGAGGAATCCCAGGTTTTGCACGGAACAGGCCATTGCAAGTGGTTTAATGTGAGAATGGGATTCGGATTTATTTCCATGCTCAACCGCGAGGGAAGCCCTTTGGAATCTCCGGTTGATGTCTTTGTACACCAAGTAAGGACTTTTTGTTAACTTACTTTCTCATCTCGCTCCCTTTTGCTAAAATTAACCGATCCTTAGTTCCGTTTAAGATTGCTTCTGTTTCATAGGACCCAAACAGTGTTTGCATAAATATATATATATATATATATATTGTGCCTGTTCTGTTAGGAACTAATTTCAGATGGCAACAGCAGCAGTCCCATTGAAATCAGTGTATTGAGAAAATACCTTATTAGTTAATAAAAGCTAATAAAGTACCTTCTCAATACAAAAGTGTAGTAGGAAGCCTTGGTGGAGTTTTTTTTGTGCTTCCTGTGTAATTCTGGAGGAATTTTGTAATCTTATTAGTCGTCTGATAGATTACTCTTTACTAAAATTGGAGCAAGAGAAAATTAGGTGTAAACTCTGCAATTTTGTACATGTTGATTTGAACTTAAAGAATCCTCACCCCCCAAAAATAGAACTTACTTTGAAAGAAAATATTAAACAGTGTTACTTTTTGTGATAATACAGTGAAGTATAAATAGTACGTGTATTGGTCTGCTATTTGGAAACAAATGGAGCTCATATTGTAGAATATGACATATCAAAGCCTAATTTATGTTCAGGTATGTGATAAACCATGAGAGGAAAATATCTTTTATAGTGCAACAAGACTGCTCAGTCTTTAAAGCCTCAAAGTTTAGAAGTGTAAATGTAAAAGGTGATATTATACATATTTATGTACAAAAAAGGCATGATTCCTTTAGCATGTAAAAGTCCATTATGATTGTAAAAACAAATAACAGCATAAAACTGTTAATTCAGTTAACTATGTTTGACACGTGTGCCTTTCACTTTCTCTTCTGTCCTTTGATTATCTAAATCCTAAAAATCAGGAATTAAATTTTGAATTGTACTATCGCATAATTAGCTCAGGAGGGGAATGAAACATTCAAATTCCTGAAATTCCTGTGCATTGTTATATTCCTTTTTTTAAAAAAAAATTTTTTAAATCCATTGAGTGTAGTAAGACCTGGGTTTTTGATTGGTTATATCTGCAAAACTTCAGTAATGTTTCATGTGAATACATCTGTTATTACCTGTGGATCTCCTAGCAAACTGAGATATATATTTTTCTGTGTCAAGTTTGCTTTTTATTTTTCTGGTTTGAGCAAAATTTTAAGATGGTCTGTTGTGTGGGGTTATTTTTAATAATTATTATTATTTGGGGAAGGAATTCATTTGCAATAAACAAGATAATAAAACCAGTAATTTCAGGTTTAAAAATATCTTCTGAGGTAATATTTTCACTGAATTCAGTGGAAATGTTCTGGAATAACTGGTGAAAGAATTGCTGTTGCTGCTTCTCAGAATTTTTACTTTGCTTTTTCCATCTTGTTACAAAATTAATATCACTTTAATGGATTGTAAATACGGCATCTTGAAACAAAATGAATATTAATTTAACTATAAATATGGAGAATAACTGTGAAATGAAATATCTGATTTTTTATTTGCATGAATTTGTTTGTTTGATTTAATCTACAATCTTCATAGAGTTTTCAATGCTGATTTCTAATGGCACCTGGCCCTTCCAAATTTTAAGTCCTCCATATACATTTTTTTGTATATATAAAGGAACTGAATGTATATGTGGAGTCATATTATACCTGAAAATCAAACCCCCCCAAATCTGTTAAAATATCATTTATGTAATAGACACCTGTAGTTTGATTACTCAAACATTGTTATGTTGTAAGGTGCTGTGTATCTTGCTAGGCTTTTGGCTTCTGTGTTTACATGTTCACAGATTTTTTAAAAAGTAAAACCAAAATATTGGGGGAGGGGTGAATTGCAGTGGTAAAATCTGGAGAACAAACCTTAGTCTGTTCCATGCACACTTGCATTGGTCAGTGTAGTTATTGATAGGATGTAATAATTAAATGAAGCTACGTAATGATATAGACTTGGCATTTTTTTTAAAGCTTGATTTCTATATTCCCCTTTCATCTACAAGTCTCTGAGCAACTACCATGTTTTAATCTAAATAGTACATAAGTCAAACATACAATATACAAAACATAAATAGTGTACAAGTCACAATCAATCCCATTTCACAGATTTGGACTGTAGAACTGTAGCTGTTCTTCAGAGAAGGTAATTTGGATTACACATACACACCAGAGTGCTGCATAACAATCCTAGATTCTCAAATATTGCTCAGTGCATAGCTGAACCATTCATATGGTACAATTTCTAACAATTCCTTGGAAAAAGAAATGAACCTCCTTTGTTGAACCTCCTTATGTCAGATTGAATTTTAATGTCCTGTCTACTAAACTTGTTGTAGCTAGGTATAAAGAGTAAAGAAAGCTAATAATTCTGTAAGAAACAAAATTAATGAGTTTGACACATGTTTGTAGAATTCAGTAAGCAAAAAAATAATCTAGACAGAAGAAAATTGTAATGTGTATAGGCGTTACTAAAATACTGTATTTACATAATTTGAAAAAAAAAGCATTTTAGGAATACTAAATATGCATTTGCAAATAAGCATAACAAATTTTTCCTGGTAAAATGAGCGAAAATGGGTTTTTATGATAAAATATGGAGCTTTTTTCATTATTGGGTTATAAATAACTTGAAGGATTCATGATTTTGCAGTAAATCTGGGTGAGTTAGAGATTTGGTTAAGCTTTTTTGCCCCATGGGGCAAAAGTTTTCCTCCAGCATTTCCAGTAAGATTGATTAAATCTTGATTTCTGGAAAGAGTTATGTTGTACTCAGTTCTAGCTAGCCCACAGTTTAACTGTGCTGCAGAAATTCATCTAAAATGAAAGGGCGGTATTGAGTAATATTATTGTTTTTGGCAATACAGGCTGATTTCACTTCCGTTACTGCAGTGGCCCCCAACCTTTTGGGCATCAGGGACTGGTTCGGTGGAAAGAGGTTTTTCTGTGGACCAGAGGCTGCCTACATCCAATGGATTGGGCTTTGCTTGTTGGTGTGGACTGGTTGCTGGCATGCTGCGGACCAGTGCTGGTCTTTGGACCTGGGGTTGGGGACCCCTGCATTACTGCACAAATGGGTTACAAATGATAGTGGAAAAAGAGGCCCTAAGGTGTGGGGGGCGGGGAGAGAAAAGCACAAGGAAATGAAGAGGCCATGAGCAGCTTGTAGGCATCTCTGGGAGTAAAGGAAGACTAGAGAGAGACTGAAATTCTATGAGCAAGTAAACTTGCTCCTTGTCTACCTAGGTCACTATTTGAGGCCCCTTTTTCTGAAACAGTCTAACAGGTATCTTTGTTGCAAACTTTTTTTGGCATCTCTGCCGACTCCCTGTTTTTCCATCTGTGTGTTACTGGTGTGGAGTTCCGATTGTCCTTGTGCCTGCAAACTGCATTCAGTGCTGCATGTCATCAAAGAGGAAACCTCAAGAGTTAAGGGCGCCACACTGCAGTCTGTATATTGTGCAGGGAAAGGCTGCCTTTTTACTAACAAACCGCTTGTGTGGCTGATTTTACTGGAGCCACTGTTGAGGAATGTGTCTGAGTTGAGCAGGACAGAAAATGGCTCAGGAGCAAGTATTAGTGGAAAGGACAAATTTGGGCGTATGGGAGACGTTTCAACCTGGCCATTGCAGGAAAATAAAGGCAGGCTGCTGGTTGGCCTTCTTTCCTAAAAATCTGACCAAGGAAGTCACATTCTTTTGAAAGTTGAACATCTAGGTTATAGATCTTTCTTTTGAATGCCAAGCCCAATTGCTGGTAAAATATTTACCAATCGCTATTTAATGCTGAATGGTAACTTCAACCTGGTATGTATAATGGAGACTTAACTCCATGTAGAATCACCTCTGCCAGAAGGGGGGCATTGGAGTTTAATCATAATAAATAAATTGAAGGTAGAGAGGGCACTTCATCTTACACAGTTCTCCACAGTTCTCTGTAATGTAGCAAGCTAGATTTGGACGGCAAGGTTGGGAATCTGGGTTTGGGAGCAAATCGTTGGTTTGTAAGAATTCCAAGTCTGCTAACAAGAAGTTGTCTCATTCTGCCAATTCTGAGTTCCTATCACTGTTGGGACAGTGTTTGGCTGATAACTGTTATTGTATCGGCTACCCTGCTTCATTCATACTTAGAACTAATTTGGCAATGTTAGAGGTGACATTATATTGCAGTTTGTATAACCCTTTGAAAGTGGTGCTATGAAATATGCAAGAAGGCATGAAACACCCCGATGTTTGACTTATTAAAGCAGCTGCGTCTTTCTTTGGGCTTGCATGGAATGAAATGGCTATGCGTGCACAGGCATGTGAAGATAGCCAGAAGCAACAGTTTGGAAACATTTTAATAATTTAAAAACATGTTTCATATATCTGCCATGTGTTCTGAAACATCTGTTTTGAAAGATTTACACGGTTCTGAAAGGTTGTCCTAGGTTTCCTGGTTGGACGATTTAATTGTCCAGAATACTGACCAGTCAGGAGATATCAGTCAGAAATTCTTGCCCACCTAGGTAATCCTTGATTTACAACAGTTTGTTTAGTGACCTTTCAAAGTTACAACCGCACTGAAAAAAGTGACGTATGACTGTTTTTCACACTTATGACCATTGCAGCATCCCTGTGGTCATGTGATTTACATTTGGATGCTTGACAACTGATTCACATTTATGATAGTTGCAGTGCCCCATAATCATGTGATAACCTTTTGCAGCCTTTTGACAAATAAAGTCAGTGGGGAAACTAGATTCACTTAACAACCATCTTACTAATTTAACAACTGCAGTGATTCACTTAACAAATAGCAATAGCACTTAAACTTATATACCGCTTCACAGTGCTTTTATAGCCCTCTTTAAGCAGTTTACAGAGTCAGCATATTGTCCCCAACAATCTGGGTCCTCATTTTACCGACCTTGGAAGGGTGGAAGGCTGAGTCAACCTTGACCTGGTGAGAACTGAACTGCAGAACTGCAGGCAATCGGCAGTCAGCAGAAGCAGCCTGCAATACTGCATTCTAACCACTGCGCCACCACGGCTCAAGAAAAGAAAAGTCGTAAAAGGGGGCAAAACTCACTTAAATTTGTCACTTAGCAACATAAACTTTGGGCTCAATTGTGGTCGTAAATTGAGGACTGCCTGTGTAGATATATCCCCGTTAATATCTGTTCCCTTGTCAATCCACAGTTAAATCAAAACAGCCTCAATTTGGATTTGAGAATTGGGATGGGGTATGATAAATATGATCCAATCAATTATTTTAGCTGTTTTCTATTTGGGGATCTCGAAGTTGTAGACTAATTATCTGGCAAGATGCTTCCCCCTCTTTCCTCCTCCCCTGCCTCATTATAAACTGGACAGGATGTGCTTGCCTATGGAAGGAGGAAGAGAATGGAGGCTTTCTTGTGGAAAGTAAATACCCCTTTCCTATTTAAAATGAGGTGGTTAGAAATCTGTTATTTTAAAAAACCCATCTCTTGATTTGGGAATTGGGAATTGATTGACTGACCTCCCATCTATCAAGACGACAATGATCTCAAAGCACAGAAGGTATCTAGAAGATATGGATTTATTTCAGTAAGTTTCTGGCTGGGTTTGGGTCATCTTAGTAAATGATCTCTGCCTGAAAATGGATGGAAAGAAATGGGTATTAATTGACATAAACATTATAGTGGATTTCATTAGCACTGCATATGATTTACTGGTAATCATTTACTGTTTGCAATGATTCTAGTCCAGGGGTTCTCAAGCTTTTTAAACAGGGGGCCAATTCATGGTCCCCCAGACTGTTGGGGGGGGCGGGCCGGCTTGGGGGCTGTGGCTAGATGGTCATGTGACTGGGTAGGCATGGTCAATTTAGCAGACTATTAAACAATACACCCTCCCGGGGCTTCCGTGTACCCTGTTTTTTGGCCTCCCTCACCTCCAGTAGCACTCCGCCAGCCAAAAATGTTGGCCTTACCTTCCAGTTCCAGCCCGTGGGGCTCATAAAAGTAAGTCCTGCGCTCAGCAAAGGGTGGGGGCCAGCGGGTGGGTCGGGGCTATGTGGGTGGGGCAGCCTTATGGATTAATGGCTTTGGGGGGCTATATCCGACCCGCATGCTGTAGTTTGAGGACCCCTGTTCTAGTCCTTTTTGTTGGATATATTCAGGGGGTACTGCTGGGAACTACTGTTTACATATGATATTGATCTGATGTTGATTTGATGTTGATCTGTGGTGTCTCATGGAATTATGCCTTGTCTTCTTAGTTGGCAGACATCTGTACATAATCTATGGAAATACTGAAGTGTATGCAGTGGTGGGCTCCACATTTTTTAACAACCGATTCTCTGCCCTAATGACTGGCTGGGTGGGCGTGGCTGGGTGGGTGTGGCCAACTCTACATCACTTGTGTGGGCGGTACCTGTATGGGACAGGCAGGGTTGGGAATGGAATCCAGGGGTCTCCAGTGTGGGGGGGGGGGGCGGGAGAAAAGAAAGATCCAACCTGTTTGTGTGTGTGAGAGAGAGAGACTGCATCAAACTAGACTGGGAAAGCTGGCTGTGAGAGGAAGAGAAGCTGTGTAAGCTAGACCCAGGCACTTCCCAGGTCACCTCATCCCAGAAACAGCAACCTCGCACTCTCCCCTCTCTGCTAGCCCCCTTCTTCACATGGGATCACCCAGCAGTGGAGAGGGAGAAGGGGCAGCAGCAGCTGCTAGCATTGAAGGGAAAGTGCCACACAGAAACGGGACGACACAGAAACGCCGCCCCCTTTTCCCTCTCCCTCTCCATTGCTGGGCAATCCCATGTGAAGAAGGGGGCTAGCAGAGAGGGGAAGAGTGCGACGTTGCTGCTTCTGGAATGAGGAGACCCAGGACATGTCTGGGTCCAGCTCACCTGGTTTCTCTTCCTCTCGCAGCCAGGTTTTTGAGCTGTTTTCAGGCTGTTTTTTGGGCCGATTTTGGAACCGGCCCAAAAAACACCCCAAAACAGGTCATTTTCAGACTTTTTTTTTTTTTTTTTTGCCGATTTTGGCTGGAAAAACGACCTGATAACTGCCCGAAAAGTGGGCGGGAGCGGAGCCAGCCAGTGGTTCGATTTGCCGGTTCTCTGAATTGCACAGAATAGGAACAACCGGTTCGGGTGAACCGGTCCGAATCGGTAGCAGCCCACCTCTGAGTGTATGCCACTGATGTGCTGATGACAGACAGCTTATGTTATTGTCTTCCAGCTCCAGAAAACCGTTGACACCTTTTGATTCCTTCCCAAGTTCAGTTGTAGAGTGAACAAACGGCAGTTAAAGCCAGATAAGACAGAGGTACTATTGGTCACCTAATCTTAGGAATTTGGGTTCAGGTTTTTCTGGAATCATATATACGGATCTTGGATTGTCTATTATTTTTTTCACATTGTAAATGTTGAGACTATTTTAATCTTTAGTCAACTGAGCACATAGTTGACAAGGACTAAAAAGTAAAAAGGTCAAAAGGCTGAAAGCTGCCCATTCCAGATGGTTTAAGTAGAAATCAAATTGAGTACTACTTATTTTAGGGGTTTTTTTTTATTTATGAATGTATAAACTGCCTCAGTGAAGGTGATACTTAAGTAGCATAGGAAAACAACACCCAGTGCTACAATAACAATAAAATACCAATATAGGAAACAAAAGCAATACAAAATTCAATTCCAGTTAAAAGTAACAATTCATATAACATTCCTTGGAACCAAGCCTTAGAATCATTTCAGTTATTCCAGATAGATGGTGAAAAACAGAAAAGGCAAGTAACACATGAAGAGGAACTTGGGGAAGGAACTTACATCTACCGTTTGTGGTGATTTTCTTCAATTGTCTTTTTAAATACAGTAATATACTGGGTGTGAGGCAAGAGATGAAGACAAGACAGTTTATCTGAGCTTCTTCTTTCCCAACTGTTTGTAATAAGTAAATGCTCCCAAGATAATTTCACACATAAATTCAGTCTCAAAATTAATGATCAAAATTCTAATTTATTTCCTCTTGATATTAGGAGACTATCCCAGACTCCTACAATTGGCTGGCTGCCCACCCCCCTCCTGTCTCATTTTGTGTGTGTGTATACATCTCTTCCCACTTAAGACTATAACCTTGTTCCTTGCATCTTTATGATTTATATTGTTTTATTTAGTTTCCTAGTATGATTTCATTGCTTATTTAGTATCCTATGACTAAGTGTTGTATCTTACAATTCTTGATGAATGTACTTTTTTAAATGTACACTGACAGCGTATGCACCAAAGACAAATTCCTTGTGTGTCCAATCACACTTGGCCAATAAAGAATTCTATTCTATTCTACTCTATTCTATTCTACACACACATACACACACACACACACACACACACACATGTACATATATACAGTGTGTGTGTGTATGTGTATGTGTATGTGTATATATATATATACATATACACACATACACAATGTGTTTGTGTGTTGTTTTCTATTTGATTTTAATTTTATGTTAGCTGCCCAGAATTGTCATTGTGAGATGGGTGGTCATATAAATTAACATAAACACATTCAGTATTCAAAATCCATTTTACACAAACCTATAACAACATGCAGTTTAGACTCAATTGCAGCATTCTCTCTTTTCTTTTACTTTCTTGGCCTGCGGGGGGGGGGGGTGTCTCAGCTATTGTTTTTCAGTTTAGTTCAGTAAATTATGGGTTATGTAATGTATTAACAAATTGCTATGTCAAGATGTGGTTTGTTTTGCAAAATTATAAATTTCCATTTCCCAGAAATTCATCCCATAACGATTGTCTTTCCATAGCTCCATGCTTTCCATCTGCAGTTTTGCTATGACTCTTTATTAAATGCGTGTATAAAACAGCAGTTAATTCAGTAACCACCTGGAATCAAACAAAACACAGGGCAACTTTCTAATAAAGTTGAGCAGATCATCTCTTTTTCCTTTTGTTGCAATTCTTTCCAGTTTGCAGTACAATATTCATTGCATGCTCTTTATATCCCCCAAAGTTATGTTTTAGGCCATGTTCCTAATTAAGCCGAGGTTAGAAATATTAATGTGATCAAAACACAAAATTTCCTCAGACTGAAATTCTAAACTTCACTCTTGTACGTTGAAATAAAAGCAATTTGCTTACCCCTTAATTAGATGATCAAATAACAGAAGTCTCTCTAGAGAAACAAATTCCCTCTAATAATCTGCTGTGGCATTCTTAAAACAAGCATTTGTATACAGTTGGGCATCCTGAATCTAATGATGGAGTGGGCCATTTGCAGCCCCCACATTTTCTTTTTGTGACCTACAAGCCACCTACAATCATGATTTCTAAAAACAGACCAGAGATTCCTGCTTATCTGAGATGGGAAGCAGATAAAAACTATACTGTAAGTTTCTAGGGAGGATTTTTTTTTTCTAAAATAAAACCTGTCAAATTTCCAACAATAAGCAGCCTTGCTAACATTTATGATGTGGCCCTTTCTTTAGCATCATGATCTGCATTCTGAAAAGTTAAGAGTGACTTTGGTTCATCAAAGCATAAAGTAATATTGGAGAAAATTCTAAATCAGACTCGTTTGTTTTGCTCTATTTCACTGTATTAAAGTTTTTCTACCTTTTAATGCAGTTTCAAATAGTAACAGTGGTATTTTGGCTACATATTGAATGATTGGTTATAAGTTTTGATGTTCAAAATTTAGGAAATGTGTGTTAGGTAAGGGATGGAACAAAAGGAGCCTGGATAGCTTTGCAGACAAGGCACTGCAATTTAACACCAGCTGTCTGCAATTAAAGTAAGTTTGAATCTTGCCAGGCTCAAGGTTGACTCAGCCTTCCATCCTTTCTAAGGTAGGTAAATTGAGGACCCAGTTTATGGGGGCAATAAGCTGACTTTGTATAAAATATACAAAAGTATGAAGGCTATTGCTTAACGCACTGTAAGCCGCCCTGAGTCTCCGGAGAAGGGTGGCATATAAATCAAATAAAAAAAAAGAAAGTCTTGTTTAAATTATTTGTTTTGTAAAAAGAAAGTGCATATTGATATGTATTACATCATCAATGGTATATATAGGAAGGGCAATGAGGTTTCATTGCAACAACTTGTCTTACCACAATAAGAGAATTGTGGTCTTCTTAATTATTTACAAATAATTATTGTTTTTAGCTATGTTATTTAAGTGGTTTTATTTTAATTGTTTATTATATCCTATCCAGAATCACTTTATGTGAGATGAACAACCGTATAAATTTAATACATAAATAAATAAAATGTGTAGCCAGATTGTTGTGGGATATTTAACTTCATATTTAAATAAGATAATTTATGTACAGAGGATATGTAGTTTTGATCCCAAAGCAATCAAAATCAAGCTGTCATGAATGGTATGTACATATAAAATAAGTCTCACGTTTTTAATTGTGTGATTTTGCAGATTATGAACTCTAAGGTCTTTTGCAGTTTTACTGTCTTATCTTATCAGTAGTCATGTGGCTCATATATTGAATATATTTACAAATTAATAAGTCTGACTACAGCTATATAAATGTATGAAGGTTTACATTTTATTGATTTGTACTGTGTTTCCCCAAAAATAAGACAGGGTCTTATTTTCTTTTGACTCCCCAAATAAGGGCTTGGCCTTATTATCGGGGGGGGGGGTGTCTTATTTTGTCGGTGCAGGAGGCGGTGAGTGTGGGACTGGATGTCCCATTGCTGCCATCACCTCCCCTCCCCATTCTTCGCGTTGGCCACTGCCCTGTTGTGTCCCACCGCCGCTGCTTCCTCGTATAGGAGGACTCTTCAAGGCTTGTGCCATTGCATGCACGAACTACAGCACTGCCATGAGCTTCATCATACTGGCACAGTGGCGTCCTGCCGCTCGCAGCTGTGCCAGTATGTCAAACCTCGCGGCTGTGCTGCAGTTCCCGCATGCAATGGCACAAGCCTTGCAGAGTCCTGCTCTATGAGGCGGCGGCGGTGCAATGAGTCTCACAAAGACTCGTTTCTGGCAGGTGGGGCAGGGGAGAAGCGAGATGCATGGAATGAGACATGGCTCCCTTTGCCATCTCTTCTCCCCCCCCCACCAGGCATGACAGGACTCCTGCCTCTCGCTTAGCCACCCGCCCCCACCCGCCCTTTTTAAGGTGCTATTTGGGAGTGGCAGATGGGGCAGGCGAGAAGCATCTTGCTTCTCCCCCGCCCCACCTGCCATTCCTCTCAATAAAGAGATGGTGAGGAAGGGAAGCAGCCAGGCTGCTGCTGCCATTGGGGTGGGACGGGTTGGGCTGCGAGACGCACATCTTACCTTTCCAGTACCATCACGTTCCTCACCTTTCTGTCCAGGGAGACATGTTGTAGAAAAAACTTTCTCGCGAGTTCAAGGAGTTTGGCTGAACTTGCAGGAAAGTTTTTTCTACAATGTTTCTCCCTGGCCAAAATGGCGAGGAACGCAACGGTGCTGGAAAGGTAAGCCGCGCGTCCCGCTTCTCCCCCGCCCCACCTGCCATTCCTCTCAATAAAGAGATGGTGAGGAAGGGAAGCAGCCAGGCTGCTGCTGCCATTGGGTGGGACGTGTTGGGCTGCCATTGGGGTGGGGCGCATCTTACCTTTCCAGTACCATCACATTCCTTGTCATTCTGTCCAGGGAGACACGTTGTAGAAAAAACTTTCTTGCAAGTTCAAGGTGTTTGGCTGAACTCGCGAGAAAGTTTTTTCTACAACATGTCTCCCTGGACAGAATGGTGAGGAATGTGACAGTGCTGGAAAAGTAAGACGCCTATGCCGCTTCTTGCCCATCCCACCTGCCACCCCCAAATTGCACCCTAAAGGGGGCGGGTGGGGGCGGCTGGCTAAGGGAGGGGCAGGAGCCCTGTCATGCCCGGCGGGGGGAGTGGGGCGCATAGTTGGTGGGGGAGCTTATTTTGCGGGGGTGGCTTATATTATCACATGTCCTGAAAAGCCCGATTGGCCTTATTTTCAGGACGTGTCTTATTTTCGGGGAAACACGGTAATAGGCTGCTTGAATGAAGTCCTAATTTTCAAAATAATTATTCCAGCATTGCAAGTGTAGAGGAACCTTTCCCATCTTTGGCTGTTTCATGACTATTTCAAGTCTGGATCTCACCAGACTAGATTACCTTTGAATAAATCTCTCCCACTAATGGGTCCGAACCCCATCATCAGTTAGAGGCGAGGTGGGTTGGGGATGAGAGGGAGTGACTTCCTCAAAGTGGCTTTCACGGTTATGGCAAGACTTGAACTCACAGTCCCTGCTTTCAAGTGCCTTAACCACTAGACCAAACTTTTCCCTCTTTACCTCCCCACCCCTTTCATTTTTAGTCCTCTCTTCCCAACATATTTTGGAAAGGGGCCATAGATATATCTTGCATTTATCTACAGGTTCATTTATGTTTAACAGTGGGTGCTCTGCTCATACGTTCTCCCAGTTATTGAAAAAACAAGTATGGAAAGCAATCCTTGTCTTATGCTTCTGGAATTTGCTTGTTTTATTATGTTTTGTTTGTCTTCTTTTATATATTGCTTTGGGTTTTACTGCCTTGGTATCAATGTTGACTCCTGGTGGTTTTATGGATGAGTCCTTGCAGTTTTATTGGCAAGATTTTGCAGAAGTGATTTGCCATTGTCTCTTCCTTAGGGCTGAGAGAGAGTGACTCGTCTAAGGTCACCCAGCTGGCTTCATGCTTAAGGTGGAGACTAGAACTCACAGTCTCCTGGTTTCTACATTACTACACCAAACTGACCTTCTTACAGTCAGTTACAGTCATTAAAAGTACTTCTGTTAATTGGCCAAAATTACCTCAGGTATAATGGGTGAAAAGTTAAAATAATGGCTGCTTCATCCATTATGGGTGGAATAAGAATTTAATCTGCTTTACATTCTTTCCAAGCTTTCTGAGAAAAAAGTTAAGTTCGTCCAATTTTATGCAATCAGTCTGTGCATTTGGCACAGGAGACTATTGTTTATTATGTCTCATTTTTATTTAATGTGGTCAATTTCCTGCAAAAGAAAAGGTTCTCTTTTTTGCTTTAACATTCAAAATGTGTGTGCAAAAAAGAACCATCAAGGCAGTGGTGAAATCCAATTTTTTTTACTACCGGTTCTATGGGCGTGGCTTGGTGGGTATGGCAGGGGAAGGATACTGCAAAATCTCCATTCCCACCCCACTCGGGGGCCAGCCAGAGGTGGTATTTGCCGGTTCTCCAAACTACTCAAAAAAAAGACCAGGTACATATGCCTAGATTTTTTTTAATTTAAATGGAAAAAATAGGTGTTTGGTTTGAAATTAATATGTATGAAAATATTTTAGGTTCAGGGTTAGTTGTCAAGGTTCTTCTCCATTCACATATTGGGTGAGGTCTTGGAATGCTACTACCATCATCTGAAACTTAGAGGAGTAGCCCAATCCCTAGAAACTGGTATTCAGAATCAAATTGGCAAAAATCCAAACTGTTTCATTGTAGAAAAATACTGTAAAGGAGAAATCCAAGCTGTTGTCTCTATTTTGGTCTAAATTATCTATGGACTGCTTCCCAGTTCCAGCTAGGGCCTTAGTCAATATCCTAACATCTGATCACTTGCTTGCTAATTAGGTTAGTAAATTAAGTTGCACAGGAAAAGGATTCCTCTCAGGGAAAGGTGTAGAAGTAAAACCCAATAAGGACACTTTCAAGTTTATTGATCTGAAACCAGACTAGTGGGGCTTCAGAACTCTTTAAAGTATCCAGACTTCAAAGTATCGTCAGTTTAGCCAATTCTTTCTTAAAACATCAATTCGATAAATGGTGAGAATTTTTGTAAGTAACTCAGTTTAATCAAAGTTGACCAGGAAGTTAATATGTGTTTGCTTCAGGGTCATCTCCCAAAGCTTGGCATTTTGGGTATGTTAAATAATTAGGAATATGAGAATCTTCTTCATGGAAAAAGTCAAACTGCTGACCCATGTATAGTTCAGAATTGTCAGTACTGTTTTTTTTCCTCTTGAGCTGCATCTAGGGTCATGAAGGGTCTGCCCCATTGATCATGGGGGTCTGCCATTAAGCAGTGGCCACTTTCAGGATTTATAACTGGCTTCAGTATCTATTGAGAAGTACATGCAAAAGGCTGCAGGAGCTGTGATGAAACTAAATATATTCCAGCCTTGCTGTAGAGGAAACCCATGTTGTCATGTTGCCATCATGTGATCTATCACAATGTTTTTTCCCTTTGCGGAGCTGGGGTGGGGGTGGCCTGTGCATGACGGATCCAGCCCATGGGCCGCCAGTTTGACACCCCTGCTGTAGAGGTTCTGGGAGAAGTCAACAGAAGAATAGATAGCTACATCCTCTTTTGGCAAACTGAAGTACAGTTATCTTTCTGTCCAAAAATGTTTCAAGACTGAGCTGAAGACCCCAAACCCCAAAAAGTTGGAAAATAAAACAAACCCGGCAGTCATATTCTCTCTTCTATTTCAATGCAATATAACATATGTTGAAATCAGTGTTTGTTTCCTATTGATGGAACAAACGGATCACTCAGTCCCATTGAGTGATTTTTTTTCCTTCTGTCTAGATATCCTTTAAATCAGCCACAAGAGTTTCAGAGACTGCAGAACAGATTTTGTAGGATATTGGATGCTGCAGAAAATCTCACTGCCTGAATGTGTTAACACATATTTTACTTATAGATATACACAATTCACACACATCTAGAAAACATTTTAATGCATGTTTCTGTACCCTTGACCATTATTCCAAATCCTATGGTTCCTTTTGGCCAAGATAGATAATACTTACAAACCTCCCATAAATTCCTAGAGCCCCATCAAAGTAGTTTTTTTTTTTCTCTCCCAAAATATAAGATCAATTATACTTTGGAGTTCTGCTAACTATCGTATTTTCAAAAATTATGTGAAGAAGCTTATATTATACAGTAAGTCTTCTTTAGAAAACTTTAATTCTGGATCAATCTATGAAACAATCAGTTAAATTGATAACTCCCCCATTCTTTAACAAAGTCACATCTCATTTATAGAAAGGTTGAATAGAAAATATAATTGGAATATCGCTGTTTAAACTATACTGTATTATTTCACACCTGATTATAAAAGCAACCTCAGGAGGACAAATTTACTATTCAGAATCTCTTATTCTGCTTCCATTCTGTGTCTGTAAGGCTTAGTTGAGATTAAAAAGGTAAAGGTTTCCCTGTCCAGCCATGACTGACTCTAGGGCACGTTGCTCATCTTGGTTTCTTGGCCAAGGGAACCAGCATTGTCTGAATTCATTTTCTGTGGCTAACAACTCATGTGGCTAACATGCACATAACTAAAGGTGCATGGAACACTGTTACCTTCCTACCAAAGTGGTACCTATTTATCTACTTGCATTTGAATGCTTTTGAACTGCTAGGTGGGCAGGAGCAGTAATGGGAGCTCACCCCATTGCACAGAGCTTGGGTGTCAAACTCAGACTGTCAGCTTTCCAATTGACAAGTTCAGCATCTTTAACCGCTAAGCCATTGCTCCCACTTAGTTGAAATTAAATTAATATTGTAGAGGTAGTTGAAATTAGAATAGAATTGAATAAAATAAAATTCTTTATTGGCCAAGTATGATTGGACACACAAAGAATTTGTCTTTGGTGCATATGCTCTCAGTGTACATAAAAAGACAAGATACATTCGTCAAGAATCATAAGGTACAACACTTAATGATAGTCATAGGGTACAAATAAGCAATCAGGAAATTAGCTCTTCAGTATTCACTTTGACATTAATGAACGCATTGAGAGTTATTTTAATTGTGCCTGCATTGTAGCCTACAGCATTCAGGAAGCCAGTCCCAAGAAGGCTTCTTTGGTGCAGCCATCCAGGTTGCATCCCAACCCAAGTTTGTCGCAAAAGGAAATGACCATATACAAACTGATACCCTCCAGATTTCTCCCAATCCACATTCACTGCTTTTTGAATATTTCTTTTTGTATGTCTTGTTACTTTCGGCCAACTGCCCATATCTTTTGTCCTTCCTTTTTTCTTGAAGTAGGACTTGGGTTTTAAATTTTACCTGGCACGACAGCTGCAGATAACATGCTTTATGGATTGCAAATTTACTAGGAAATTCATTGAAGTCAATGAAGCATTTAAAGGCCATTCAATAATGATTTTATTGATCACTTTTATTCAACTCACGATTTGTTTGTTTTTGTCATATTTACAGATCACCCTTTTTTTTCTGATTATGATCTTTTTAACTATGGTCAGAAGTGAATATTCTTAAGCACCATATAATTTAGATCCCTCTGTTTTGTCCTGTAGTATTTTGAGCAATTGAAATAAATGAGTGGCCTCCTAACCAAAATAATCTACAACTGATTATTAATTTTTATTAATAATTTCATTAATTTTTATGAGACTGTCTTGTAGATTGAATAATTTGATCAATCTTTGAAATACATTATAATTGGTGGAAATTGTATAAAATTATTTAGGGTTAAAAGTGGTATACTTCATGTTATGTCTTTGGTTATTGCCATAATTTGTTTTGTCTGCAATCCTAACTGATCCAGATTGAACTTGAGGATAAAGTGTTTATTTGACTATAGACTAAAGAAAGTTGTTTGGGAACATGGTTTATGTAAAATTCTTTTCCAAGTTTGTTTGGACCTGCACCTTTGATCCAGGTCAAACCTTGTGCTATGCCATGGAATCTATTGAATAAACCATATTAAGCAGGGTTTACATGACATTTATGTTCAGATAATGATGGTTAGTTTAACTTGCCCTCTTTTTGTTGTTTTCATGCAGCATTATTCAGGTTACAAACATCCAGTAAGGCTCCTTGCCATGTTTACTACTTTTCCATTACGGAACTTTCAATTTTCCCTTTTTTTTAGGCTGTTTGAAGTGGTTTCTCCATTTACATAAACCTTTAGTGCCAAAGGCACTTCCTCATAGTTCTATTTTCACTTCCCTCCCCTTCAAAACAATTTGAAATGAACCTGCTGATTGGCTTATTGTATTTTCCACATTCTAAGCAACCTTTAACTGACCAACCAGAGGCTGCAAAAAATGCAGCTCAACCCATGCCCTACCCAAGCAATTGCAAGCTACTACAAGAGAGTAGTATTTATTGCAAGATTCTGTGGCAATAAAAATTCCCTCATCTCCATCCTAGACAAAAAATTTGAAACAAAACAACAATGTGTCATGACCACCAGCCATGCCTCTGCTTTTTGCACAAGAAGCAGTTCCACGCCATTTCCACCAATACTCTACTAAAGTAATCATGCTTCTCCACACACACACAAACACCCGCCCAAATCTTCACTTGCATACAAAAGAGCAAGACATGAAATAAAGCCAGGCTGCCTAGCAGTTTGTCTGCCTATTTGTCCTCTGCCTGACAAGGAGAAGGAGGAAGCAGGCAACACACCTCTCAATTTCACACTTAAGACCCACCAACGTTTGCCAAGGCAATTGAAACTTGGGAACCAGGAAGAGGGCTGAGGCAAAAAATGTGTTCGTGAGGAAATGAGCAATTCCTCACCTCTGCTAGCTTCACTACAAAAAAGGGGGGGGGAGTGAGCTGGGGGAGGAACTGGCAATTTCAGTTACACCTCAGCTGAGTCAGACATAAATTAGCTCATCTGCCAAACTATCTGTCCTACAGATGAGAAGCTGCTGCTGAAAAAAAGTGGAGTCCTTTTGTGAACAAATCCTGAGGTTTTCCTTCAGCTAATATCATTTTTCTCCCGACTGCAAGAATTGCAGTTCTATGCACTGCTTCTAAGAGTCTCTCCTCGTCAGTTGCACAGAGATAAATGCTGAACTGCAGCTACAATGTGAAAATGAAAATGAAATGAAAATGTGTCCAATGGAAGCATACATTTATAAAACAGTAAAGAGGGTCCATTATAAAACCTGTTCTTCTTTTTCATTTATTTTAATTGATTTACTGTAAAAACTTCAAATCTGAAAAAAAACCCAATCAAACATCTATACATAAGGGATGCAAACACTAAAACGAACATTGTCATGCTGTCCATTTAATCATTTTTTTCTCACTCATTCAAGTTTTGGGCCCCAACTGCAAATTTTCTTGATCAAACCAGGGAAGTGATATTTTATAACTCACTGTTTTCCTACATATTAAAACTGTGCCGGTAATTACTCTTTGTCAGTTAATGTGATTATTTTTTTTTATGAAGCCACAATTTATTAAGTTATTTTTATGAAGCCCTAATTTATCGTGTGATTAATGGGATATCAAATGCTTCTAAAATAAGTAGTACACTTTTTTAAAACAATAGTTCATCTTAAGCCCTGTGTCTTTTGCAGGTAATTGTGAGAAATTTACAGTTTTTCATTGGGTCATAACGAATAGTATTCAAAACATCCTTTTCAGTCAGGACTTGAAAAAAATAATTTCAAGATATCTTGTCAGGCACTATCTTTGCAGTGAATGTATTTTGCCTGGGACTTGGTTTACTTGGTGAATAATGTGGGAATAATGTCTATCAAGTAACTGTATAGGATGGCCGGAAGTTTATATAACACTGGGATGGTGAAGCACAGAGCTATTGTTAGCTATTTCTGCCAACTACTGTAAAACATTTTGCAAATTAAAGGGTTGAATCCGATACTGTCATGCTTAGAACAAATCCACTGGAATTAGCGGGATTTACATTAATCACGAGTCTGCTCTATGTTTGTTTAAATCTAAATTTAACTTAGTATTGTATGAAGTGTAAGTAATCAGAGAAATTTAGGATCTACCTTTATATAGGGAACATTATCAGTGCCGGCATAATACAGCAAAGTTAAATTATCTTTTGAAATCCTTTTTAGTCTCAGGAGAAATTTATTTGATTGTCTTAAAATCAAAATATAATTTTGACAGGAAGACTATGTTGGTGAACATTAATGCCTTCTCTCTCCTTTCTTCTTAATATTTATTGTCACATAAGTTCAAATAAAACATGCTCTGCAAAAGCCACAAAGCAGTTTTAACCAAACCGCTGATGAAAACAAATGCTTATCTCTGCATCCCGAACACACAGCCTTGGAGAAAAATCTTTTGGGTCACATGTCTTTCTGGTTATCTGAGCTATCAGATACTACTATTTATTCAAGAAGCCTTTGAAGCGTACGTGGGCTGGGAGGGGAAGAGAGGTGGTTGTGGTGTAGATGCCTCTGTGTGTATGTGTTCTTTTTTTTTTTTTTTAAATGGCAGCACAAGTTGAGGTGATTCAAAAGCAAAGAGGCTGTTTTGTTCGGAAATGATGAATTGATGTCCCAACTGAAGTCTTTGATTGTAGTGCTGGGGTTAGATAAAATGCCTGAATAATTACTATGGCTGTGGCCTGGAGAAGATGCAGTTTCATATGTTTAAAAGATGGAGGCATTTGAAAGCTTGAAGTGGGCCTCTTGGTCAGATTAACTTGCGGCCCCATTATACCAGCCCAAGTCACAAATAGCCCAGAGCTGTGCTAATACCAGGCCTTTGTTTCTTTTTCTGGCCAGAAGTTTATGAAATACCCTCTCCCTTTTCTCCCCCATTCCCCCCCCCCAAAAAAAAAGTAGGAAAGAAAACCTGCTCTTTTCCTTTTAGGGCCTTGGATCACATGACTTCCCCTTTTTTTCCCCAAGTCATGGCGAGGGGTTGAATCAGAGGCTGATTCAGGGATCAGAAATCCTATTTTGACATTCCGAACAAATCTGTCTGAAATGGCTGGTAATTGAATTCATAACACAGGATGCAAGACACTCGCCTACCTTAATGGATGTTTATCTTGAAATCCTAGCACATTCTCTCCGAGAGGAGAAAAGAATATCTTGCCTTCTTTTTCAGCCAAGGCTTAAGCTGCAGAACTCAATAAGATAGTTCAAAGGAGGGGGAAGGGAAGGGGGAGAGTGAAACCCCAGCCAAATCACTGCCCTTCTTTCAAGTATGTGCGTTTAGGGTGGGGGATGGTGGAGGGAGGCAGATGGAGAAATGTTTCCTGCTCTGGTACCTTTGTGATTAGTGAATTTTGTTCAGAATGTGCCTGACTCTGTGCGTGTATGGAGAAGGGGGGAGGGGGCATTGACATTCCCACCCACATGTAGCTTTTGTGGGGAAAATTGGCAATGCTTTTTCTATCAGACCGAAATCTGATCATACAGGTAAACACATTTCAACAATAGCCTTTTGGGTCCCGTCATTTGCTTTTTTATGAAACACAAAAATGCAAAACATTGGGTGTATATATATATTTTTTTTTAAAAAAAAAGATCAATGCTCAAACCAAGTTATTTGCCTGCATAATTACATTATATTTTTTTAAAAAGATGCTTTGTAACCATTTGCAATCCTAGTTAGCTAGTCTTGCCTTCAGTGATTTGGGTCATATTTCACTCAGAAGGATCTTAACAATGTCCTGTTATTTTTGTTTGTCCTTTCTGTTGATGTTTGTTTTCTGAAGATTATAGATAGTAAAGTTAATTAGGTTGCTAAATGATTTGGCAGCATGATTATTTAAATGTTTCATTCACTTAATTCACTCTGATTTAGGGTTGTGGCATAGAATAAATTTAGATGAAAGTCTGTTATAGGTTATCTAGGAAAGATTAATTATACATATAACACATGTTTCATCTCTGGCTTTTGTGTGCAACACAGCACACAAGTGCATCACAGCATACAGGTGGTTGGTGATATCAGTTCATTTTTGAGATGGGATAGAGCCAAAGACCATCAGTAGCAGTTACCTATAGATCTAGTGTTACTTTGCTAGCTTCTGAGAATAAAGATATTTGCGTGCTGCCTTCTGACTGTGGATTCTGCATTCAGGAGACGCATGCATGAAACAAAGCAACTTACCTCGCTACAATAAGAGAATTGTGGTCTTTGTAATTAGTTCCAAATAATAGTTGTTTTTTATTTATGGTTATTTATTTAAGTGGTTTTACAATATGCTTTTGTTTGTTTTATTGTACACCACCCAAAGCCACCTCCTATGAGATGGTCAGCCATATAAGTTTAATAAATAAATAAAAACTAAAAGTTTCGTTTCGGAACAAACTAACCCCATTTGGAATGTTCTGCCAGCTGTTCAACATTCTGATGAGAGAAAACACAAAGCAACTTGTACATTCTTTTCTTCTTCTTTTTTAAAGAATAAAATGCTTCAATTATTTTGTCATTGTGGACAATGGGAAGTTGAAAGATCGTCACTAATTTTTCATCATCACCACAAAAGAATGTGGGGTAGCAACCTGTACAAAATACTATCTTCCTCTCAGCATACAGACAAAGTGGTGAAGAAGATGGGTTTTTTTTTTTAAAGGATTAAACCATGTTTAAACTAGCCTCAGTAAACAATGGTAGAAGCCATTCTGCATGTTTTTTTTGTACCCTGGTTTGCCTGAATAAACAGCAAAAGAAACAAGCCTGACAATGAAACAAACAACCACAATGAATGAACACATTCCAAACCCATGGACAATATAACAGCAACAAAAATACCTTTCTCTGGCAGAAATGTATTTTGCAGAGCAAGCAAAGCAACATCTTTTTAAAATTTGCAATCTTACACTATAATGGCACACCAGTATTCCTAATGTACATTTGAATTGGCAGAACTCCACAATGCAACATAGTTTCTGTATTTGCAATCCTAAAGCACAGCTCACATTGGACCCACCAGAACATGGTTACTTATAATCCATGAACTATTAACTCCCTCCCACCTTGATAAAAACAACAAAAAAATTAAATCGGTAAACTTTCTTACTAGTCAGGCAGGAATCTTTCTTGTTCTTAATCTCGGAACATGTGCTTAACTGACTCCTCTGTAATTTCCGTCTTACCCCAACTAGCTCTAGCCAGGAATTAGACCTTTGCTTCTTTTTTTTTTTTTTAATTAGCTAATGTGTGATTAGAGAATCTCAAGGATTTTCAAGGAAAACGTACCAATCTTGGAATATTAGGTCAAAACAATTTAGAATGAAAGGGCTCCATTTTATCCTGAATTTGGGATGAGCGCTGAGAATCTTAAGGACAATATTTAATTATTTTGGTAACCATGCAAAAGCACTGTCATCATATTTGGCTTTGGTGTTTGTGCTAGCCTATCTACATGGAAGATTAGAAGCTTTAGGTTTACAATAATGGTTCCTACATTTTATAATAACTATAATTATAATATATAGGAGCATTTGTTTTTATATAATAGTGAATGATTCACGCCTACACTTTCTAGAATTGAAGCTGTTTTTTAGGGAGATAAAATGTTTGCTCAGAGTTTATAAATCAGGCTAATTTATTTGTTTATTTCATATATCATATAAATCAGATAACATTAGAAGAATCTACAATAAAGGGAAACTTGACCAAACAAATACAAAGTGATACAATCAGTTTTTGGGTCAGTAATCAAGTAATTTTCTTTTAAAATGTGGTGTATTTCTTATAATTCTGGTTTGAAAAATGTTGCAGTGTAGTTTTAAAAAATTTACAGTAGTATCTTTTTTAGGCCAAATGTAAGTTCACAAAACGGCTAGATTGAAGAACATCAAATCTCATCAGATTAGAAAAAAACATAACTTTACCAGTTATCTTACTTATATACTTAAGCATGATGATGGAATGTAGAAGTACTGTATTTTAAAAACAGGCAAAATCAAAACAAATTGTTTAATTTATTAGATGAAGGCACCTCCAAAAATACATTTCAAATTTCAGTGGTAAATAACATTCTTTTGCTAGTGCCTAGAATTCTACATATTTTTGGAAGGTCTTAGCTGGCCCAATAAGACTTTTGATTTATTTTAATGCCTAGTGCAATTTATTTTTTTATCATTATCCTTGCAGCAGTCTGAGTACTTAAAAAAAAACAAAAAACTATTGAACTACAGTCCCAACATCTCCAGTCAGCATGGCTGGTGGCCAGGAATGGATGAAGTTGTAGTTCAACACAAACAAAGTCACTAGGCTTAGAAAGGTTGAGATAGTGTGCCCTTCTTTTTATAAACTAGGTGACTTTTTAAGTTTTTTTCTCTCTCTCTGCTTACTTTCCTTGTAGAGTTTTGTTATGGGAGGAAAAAACAGAAGACAGAACTGTGCGGGCTTCCTTGATCTCTTCAAAACATTTTTTTAAGTTTATCATAATATAAAATACAAATGAAAATAAAGATACTAGGGAAATGGGAAAGGAACAGAAAGGGGATGGAGAAGTTCTCTGTTTTAATCAGAGAAAAGAATATATCTGGTTTTGTTTCTACTTTGAAACAACTTCTTGGCTTTGCTTGAGACATAAAAAAGAAATACTTTTGGATTTGTTGATTAGATCAGTTTATTGTTACAGAAATGGTTAGTATTTATATGTAAAAGTAAAAAGTTGAGGTAATTTTACTTTGCATTCTACTGTGCTGAAAAAAATTGTAAATCATAGCTGCCTTAAGTTGCTTATGCAGAGGGAACATTTGAATCTAATACACTGACAAACTTCACAGAGTTTGAGTGATATCAGTAGAAGAGGTTTTGGGTTTTTTTGTTTTTGTTTTTAATTAAGATTTGTTGAGGTGGAAAAGCTGAGGAATATTAAACTTTTTTCTTGATTTTAAAAAAGAACAAAGGTATGATCTAAGGTTTGCAAAGTCATTCTTACTTTATATTTTTTACTAGCTGGATACCCGTGCTCCACTACGAAACTATGTGATCAGGCTTGGTAAATTGACACATACAGCTTGAAAATTAATGGAGAGTTACAATCAGCCTCTCCTCTCCCCTTCTCTCCCTCAGGCTTGCCCCACAGAAGCCTCTCCTCTCCTATTCCCTTCTCTCTTTCAGGCTTGCCCCACAGAGGCCTCTCCTATCTTATCCTCTTCTCTCCCTTTCAGGTGGGGAGTAGAATGGCTAAACTCCCAGCCCGCAGGCCAGATGAGTCACACACTGCCCACGCCCATACCCAAGTGGCAGTTGGAACAGAGTTCTTTTCAGGTGGGGAGGGGGAGTAAAACGTCTAACTCCTTAGCATCAGAGCGTGTTAATAATAATCCCCTGTTTCCCCCAAAATAAGACATCCCCTGATAGGCTTTTGAGTGCATGGCAATAAGGCCAAGCACTTATTTCACGGTTCAAAAAAATATAAGACAGGGTCTTATTTTCGGGAAAACACGGTATAAGAAATACTAATGATCTGATAGTCATTTCGAAAAATTCTTTCTTAGCAAGCACCTAGAAACCAAGAGGAACATACGTGCCAAATTTCAAGTTTGTAGGCTTTACGGTTCTGGAAATTTCATGATGATGCGTGAGTGATATTTCACTTTTATATATGTAGATTCCAAGCTGCAGAGGAGATTAATGGGATTTTAAAAGCATTCACAACTAGCTACTGCTTAGTAATATTTTCAAATAATTCTGAATATTTTTGTTTTAGGAGCAATCTAGTATGAGTTTTTTTTAATCAGGGTAGAAGCCCTAATGAATTAAGCAGAATGTCTTTTCAACTCTTCCTGGATTGGACTGCACTGGTGTTTCATGAAACTTTGATGAAACCTTTTCATTGATGTTTGAGATCAATTTGTGGGGTGGAAATGGCCACTATGAGCTATGGCAGTATGGCAGAAATTAGTTGTGGTGGCGCAGTGGTTAGAATGCAGTACTGTAAGCTACTTCTGCTGATGGCCGGCTGACTGCAGTTTGGCAATTTGAGTCTCACCAGGCTCAAGGAGCCTTCCATCCTTCCGAGGTTGGTAAAATGAGGACCCAGATTGTTGGGGGCAATATGCCGACTCTGTAAACTGCTTAGAGAGGGCTGGAAAGCACAGATATATTGCATCTTTTTTTTTTTCTTAACACTTGATTTGGTTCTATTCTCTATTTTCTGGGCCATCTGTTTCTAATTGGTACTTTGCAAATTTTGAAATTTTGCTGGTTCTTTCATCATATTTGCCTTTGAACCTGTGAAACTAGTAGCAATGTAGTCTCAAGCAGGCCAGCCCATTTTGTAGGATTGTTGTAGGAAAAGTAGAAGGAAGAAGGTATATTAGGTATGTTTACAGCCTAGAGCTGTTTGTAAAATTATAATAAAGGCAGATTATACAATGGGGCAAAAAAGTATTTAGTCAGCCACCAATTGTGCAAGTTCTCCCACTTAAAAAGATGAGAGAGGACTGTAATTGACATCGTAGGTAGACCTCAACTATGAGAGACAAGATGAGAAAACAAATCCAGACAATCACATTGTCTGATTTGGAAAGAATTTATTTGCAAATTATGGTGGAAAATAAGTATTTGGTCAATATCGAAAGTTCATCTCAATACTTTGTTATATATCCTTTGTTGGCAATGACAGAGGTCAAACATTTTCTGTAAGTCTTCACAAGGTTGGCACACACTGTTGCTGGTATGTTGGCCCATTCCTCCATGCAGATCTCCTCTAGAGCAGTGATGTTTTGGGGCTGTCGCTGGGCAACACAGACTTTCAACTCCCTCCAAAGGTTTTCTATGGGGTTGAGATCTGGAGACTGGTTAGGCCACTCCAGGACCTTGAAATGCTTCTTACGAAGCCACTCCTTCGTTGCCCGGGCGATGTGTTTGGGATCATTGTCTTGCTGAAAGACCCAGCCACGTTTCATCTTCAGTGTCCTTGCTGATGGAAGGAGGTTTGCACTCAAAATCTCACGATACATGGCCCCATTCATTCTTTCCTGTACACCAATCAGTCGTCCTGGTCCGTTTGCAGAGAAACAGCCCCAAAGCATGATGTTGCCGCCCCCATGCTTCACAGTAGGTATGGTGTTCTTTGGATGCAACTCAGCATTCTCTCTCCTCCAAACACGACAAGTTGTGTTTCTACCAAACAGTTCTACTTTGGTTTCATCTGACCATATGACATTCTCCCAATCCTCTTCTGGATCATCCAAATGCTCTCTAGCAAACTTCAGACGAGCCCGGACATGTACTGGCTTAAGCAGGGGAACACATCTGGCACTGCAGGATCTGAGTCCCTGGCGGCGTAGTGTGTTACTGATGGTAGCCTTTGTTACGTTGGTCCCAGCTCTCTGCAGGTCATTCACTAGGTCCCCCCGTGTGGTTCTCAGATTTTTGCTCACTGTTCTTGTGATCATTTTGACCCCACGGGGTGAGATCTTGCGTGGAGCCCCAGATCCAGGGAGATTATCAGTAGTCTTGTATGTCTTCCATTTTCTAATTATTGCTCCCACAGTTGATTTCTCCACACCAAGCTGCTTGCCTATTGCAGATTCAGTCTTCCCAGCCGGGTGCAGGTCTACAATTTTGTTTCTGGTGTCCTTCGACAGCTCTTTGGTCTTCACCATAGTGGAGTTTGGAGTGTGACTGTTTGAGGTTGTGGACAGGTGTTATCTACTGACAACAAGTTCAAACAGGTGCCATTAATACAGGTAATGAGTGGAGGACAGAGGAGCCTCTTAAAGAAGAAGTTACAGGTCTGTGAGAGCCAGAAATCTTGCTTGTTTGTAGGTGACCAAATACTTATTTTCCACCATAATTTGCAAATAAACTCTTTCCAAATCAGACAATGTGATTGTCTGGATTTGTTTTCTCATTTTGTCTCTCATAGTTGATGACAATTACAGGCCTCTCTCATCTTTTTAAGTGGGAGAACTTGCACAATTGGTGGCTGACTAAATACTTTTTTGCCCCACTGTATATAAAAAGCTGAAGAGGATGGTTTCTGCAGATGAGGGCTGATCAACCTTGGGCACCCAAAGAATTGTGTGTATAAGATCTCTGCTGTGCGAGCTGCACTGTGTACCAGTTTGCTTCTAAATCCAATTCATGATGTTGGTTATGACTTTTAAAGACCTACATGGCACGGGGCCAGGTTGCCCCATTACATCAGCCTATTCAATCCTATCAAAGAATTTCCTCTGGTGAGGTCTAGGAAGAGAGCCATTTCTGTCATTGCCTTGGCCCTATGGAACAAACCCCACCCACCCACCCCAAAAGCACAGTGGGGCTCCATTCTTCTGGCTTTTCAGAAATGTCTAAAAACTCTGCCATCTTGCTTGGGGCTCACAAAGGAGAACACAGCCATAGGACTAGTTAGCATTCTGAACATTCTTCCCACCCTTTTAATTAAATTTTAATAGAAATGGCACTCAGAATTATGGTATATACTGCTTCACAGTACTTTACAGCCCTCTCCCAAGCAATTTACAGAGTCAGCATATTGCCCCCAACAATCTGGGTCCTCATTTTGCCGATCTCAAAAGGATGGAAGACTGAGTCAACCCTGAGCCGGTCAGAATCGAACAGCTGGCAGTCAGCAGAAGTAACGTGCAATACTGCATTCTAACCACTGCTTATAATGCTCCATTTTAACTATTCTTGCCTCTTTTTTTTTTTTTTTTTTTTTGATTTATATGCCACCCTTCTCCGGAGACTCAGGGCTGCTTACAATGCGTTAAGCAATATTTAATTTTTTATAGTCAGTTTTTATATTTTTAATATTTTATTTGTACATCACCAGAGTACCTCTGTGAGAGAAACAGCCGGTTTCTAAATTTGATAGCTAAATAAATACCCACTCAACCCAATCTTATTTGATGGACAGAACTATCAGATTTAGTCAATGTCCCAAATGCCATGAAGGGCTTTATAGGTAATATAAGGGCTATAAATAAGGGCTGCAGGCTTCTCCCCATCAACTGAAATTATCCACAGAGGAAGGAAGAGAATCATTATAAAACTCTGCTAATAGAACAATAGTCATCAATTTTGCTACTTTCTGGGCAGTAAATTACAAGTGCAGCCAGATCCAATTTTACTCCGAACTCACTCTGTTCTATACTAGCTGCAATCTCAAATCCCTGAGACTCCCTTGCAAACCAACATACTGGTTTATTGTCTGTTTTTAATTTTGGAATTTATCATTTACCCCCAGTAACATTGGCTATTGTTTTTAATTGTTGAGTTGTGTGCCACCCAGGGTCTCACTCCATTGAGATGAGTGGCCATATAAATTATTTATAAAGAATTTTTTTAAAAATATACAGTGTACCGAAACACACTGAGGATACTGTTTAATGGTGCACTGATATTAACAATGCTGTTAATGAATTTTGCATCCTGCTTA
This sequence comes from Pantherophis guttatus, assembly GCF_059756535.1. Classification (NCBI taxonomy): domain Eukaryota; kingdom Metazoa; phylum Chordata; class Lepidosauria; order Squamata; family Colubridae; genus Pantherophis; species Pantherophis guttatus. Next base: position 244,317,789 of record NC_142063.1, read on the forward strand.
TTGTTCTCTGTCATGACAAATGGTAAATATTAGTTTTAGAAAAGTAATTAAAGTTTTAGGTCTCAGTGGTATGTGAGTTGATAAATGTAAACAACAATCCTGAAGATCAGAAACCCATTTTTTTAAAAAAAAAATTAGACTAGCCTTTTTATTTATCTTTCTGTCTTAGTAAAAGTTTTGTTTCAGATCATTTTTCTCCCATTTATGGACAATGACAAGGTTTTCATTGAGATAGAAATTTTAGAGCATCGTTTTGAGATTAGGAGATATAAACAATTTCAAATCAGGTTGAACAACTTGCTGTGTTTACTGTGTTGATAAACTATTTAAAAACCATATGGAAAAGAAGACTTTGTTTTGTTTTGTTTTTGCATAGTGTGAAAAGCTTAACAAAAAAGGGGGGTTTTTGAACCTGTGTTTTTTTTTAAACAGAATAACTTTTTTTTTCCTGCTTTCTTTTTTGTATGAGTATTTGCAAACCTAAGATATGAAAAGTTTCCCCGATGTGTAAAACTCTAGTGCTAATATCTGCATGAGAGGAAAGCATAATAACATTAAACCCAGTTTTAAAATGGCAACCTCGGGTCTTCGTTTGCTACCATGTTGTTTCTCTGGTACAGCAAAGCAACAAATGTCTGCTTAATTCAATCAGCAATTTATGGGGTCCTTTGCTAGTGAGTAGCTTAGAAAGTAACCAACCGTTGCTCCTTCTAGTCTTTGCGAAAGAGGTTTGAAGGTCAGTGGTTCAAATCTGGTTTATGTCAGGAAATGTTAAGTATACATGTGTTTTTCATTCTTTCAACTTTGCCTGTGGAAAAAAAAACCCTGGATTTTTCAAAGTTCGGCTGTAATAGGTTTTTTTAATGCATATTGATTGTGTGTGTGCATGTGCAACTGAAATATGTAATCTTTGATTTTCACACACTCAGTGAGTTGTAAAATATGTTGACTTGTCAGTAGTGTGTTAGATGTACAATTATGAATGTGAGGGTTGAAGCCCCTACACAAAAATCAGGGAAGTGTCTGAAATCTGTTCCTCCATATGCAGTTAAAATCCAGATATTATTTCCTAAAACATTTTAGAAAATGTATACCAATATGTTTGCACAATCCCAGCCTCCCTCATTCTATCTCACCTGCAATATTCCAACTGAACAGTAAAAATAATCAGAATTTTATACTGTCAGTGAAATTATTTCTAAAAAACCCACAAATAAACAAACTGTGTATATACTCAGCAAAAGGTTTTCAGTACATCTCATTTTCAACGTCTATACATTCTATTTTTTTCTGATTGTATTTATCTTTTTGCTTTATTGCATTCAGTTTACTTGGTTAAATACACTAACGATTATCATTCAAAAACATTTGAGTATTGATCAAGAATAGTAATATAATATCACTTAATAATAATAGTGTTCTTGGTGGCCGCATGTACAAATACAATCTAGATATTATAAAGATGCTAAAACATGGTTTTTATAAAGAACCAACAGAATTGGATCAAATCTTAATGAGACCACAGGAAAAACTAATTTAAAAATTCTATAATTATCTATTGACTATTAGAATGAAAGAGGAGCAAGTAAAAGAAACCATGTAGCATGGGCTAAAAACTTTGGGTATTCTATAGAATTGGATAAATGGCAAACATTGTGAGATAGAAACTATAAATTGTCAATATCCACTGCATATAAAGAAAACCTATAGAAAATGTTTTATAGATGACACTTCCCTTCAGCAAGATTAGCTAGAATGTTTAAGAATATGTCTGCCAAGTGTTGGAAATGCAACCAAACCCCAGGCCACTGGTGGGTTTCTACCGTTTTTTTTTTTTAATTTGATTTATATGCCGCTCTTCTCCGAAGACTCAGGGCAGCTTACAATGCGTTAAGCAATAGCCTTCATACTTTTGTATATTTATACAAAGTCAGCTTATTGCCCCCACAAACTGGGTCCTCATTTCACCTACCTTAGAAAGGATGGAAGGCTGAGTCAACCTTGAGCCTTGGAGAGATTCGAACCAGCAGTAAATTGCAGGCAGCTGTGTTAATAACAGGGTGCGTAACCACTGTACTATCAAGGATCTTTGCACCAGTCTGGGTGAACTGGTAGTGGTAATTTGGCCTGGGTCACCGAACTGGTAGCGACCACTGGCTGACCATGCCCCGAACTGGTAACCCAGTCGCCGCTCGCTTGACCCACCCGCACGACTGCCGGGAAGCGGCTGGCAAAGAGATGGCAACTAGAAGGCTTTTCACAGTTGCATCGAAAAAGAAGAAGCCTCCCGGTTGCCCCACCCGCCTGCAGGCCTGCCGGGAAGCAGCTGGCAAAGAGGTGGCAGCTGGTGGCAGGCCGCCAAAACTACCAGACATCACCGAAAAAGCTGCTGCTCTCGCATTCCATTGCCTGCTGCACAGGGGCGAAATGCTACTGGTTCGGGCCGGTTCACTCAAACTGGTAGTAAAAAAAAATGCTTTAAAAGTAAAAAAAAAAAAGTTTCAAAGATCAGCTGAGCGACGCACGATCGTCGGAACTTCTTTTTTTTACTTTTTAAAAGCATTTTTTTATTTTTTAAAAAATACTTTAAAAAAGTAAAAAAAAAAGTTCCGACGATCATGCGTCGCTCAGCTGATCTTTGAAACTTTTTTCATCAAATGCAAACACAACTAGAAGAATGAGATTAAAGTATATATGTGAACAAAACCATAAATTAAGTAAAATTAATTAGTTAATTAATTAGATATCAAAAGGACAGGCAAAGGCTTTTAATGGTGGATAAGTGTAATTAAAGGAAATGTGAAATGATACTGCTGAAAGATATGTCATAAAAATAGAAGTTATTAGGGAAACGATGGAATTGCCTCTGTGAAAAAGTTAATAATTAAACCCAGATTAATAAATCAAAAGAGGAAAGATAAAAGGGGGAGGGGAGCAAAGATTTCAAAACATAGCCCTGTAAAGAAAAAGACCAGATATCCAATCTCTCTTGTAAATTATGCTGTAATGATCATTGAGGAAAGACAATATGAACAGAGAGAAGCTTAAGAGCCATCAGAGCAGGGAAGATTTTATCCCCTGACTTTCACTACCACTGTTACTGAATAACCCTAGATTTTCCACATGGCATTGTGTTGAGATTTTCATACCAGTGCCAAAGAAGACTCCTGGCTGTCTAACATAGATTTGGAGGGATGGTGAGATGGAGGCCATGAACTGAAGCATCCAAGGACTTGTGGGGTTAAAATCTGCTATATGGCAGGCTCAGTATCAAAACTAATTCTTCATTACATGTGAGCAACATTGATACACAAAAGAGGCAGGGTTTGAATCGCAGTGCTGCACTGTCTATGTTGCGGATGCCAATTCCCCCTTACAGATGTTTCTGTTGGGAACCTGTCTGGATGTACCCTGTTTCCCTGAAAATAAGATCTCCCTGGATAATAAGCCCAATCGAGCTTTTGAATGCATGCGCTAAAATAAGCCCCCACCCAAAAAATAAGCCTCCACCCCTGAAAAAAAAGCCGTGCCCGAAAATATTTAAATGCACACACGACCAGTCCCCGCCATTTCCTCTGGTTAGGGAGACAGAGCTGGAAATTAGGTAAGATGGCAAGGGGAGCTCCATCTTGCTCCACGTACCCCAAAATAATAAGACCACCTCAAAAATAAGGCCAAGCGCTTATTTCGGGGTACAAAAAAAATGACAAGGTCTTATTTTCAGGGAAACATGGGTATGTTCCCACCCTGTGGAACATCATCTACCACCAGCCCATTCCAGGTAAGCCTGGCTCCTTCTGTTTGAATTTAGCATCCTTCTACTCCTGCGTGCATCTCAAAGGGTTGGTGATGGAGTTGCTTGGCTCATGCCACGTGGGCTCATGCTTCATTCCTATCACATGAGGCTCTTTCACAGTCTTGCTGGAGGAGTAAATCCCACTGGATGCCAGAAATTTTATAATGGCGAGGATCCAGATTGATCTATGTGTAGGAGACATTTCACCATAAAAATGTATGCATTATGCACACACACACACACAAAAAATAGCAAGAAGCAAATGGGAAATTTGGTAGAGGATAGTTTTGTGAAACCAAATAAATGCCTTACAAAATGAGAAAGAGCAAAGCATGGTAATTCCCAATAATGAAAGCAGTCTTAATTGAAATGAGTCAGATGATGTCTCAATGGAAATAGTTCTCTGTGGACCTGCAACTGCCCCCCTCCCCTCCCAAAAAGCATGAAGGTCCATCTTGGAACATTTTCATAACTCTCTATACATAACAGGATATTACTAAAGCTGGAAGGGAAGAACTATAATTCTGCCCATACATCTCTCCCTTGTACTGTGTGGTCTTTTGGCATGGGAAAGAAAACAGTCACTTCTCCAGCATTTCCTAGAAATGCTGTTACAAGATGTACCATCCAACATTGTGCCCTATAGCCTTTCTTCCCTCTTTAATTTCTTGCCAATGCTTTGTGCTGCCTGAACTGACCCTTCCAACTAGCTCCACACCCTCCTTGCCATTAAACACACTTATTTTGCCATGCTGCAACAAATATGAGACTTTTAGTCATGGTTTAGTTTTGCTCATGCTTCAGACTAGATACTTTAGGGGAAAGTATTTAATGGGACTTCCACGCAAAATTATTGATTTTGCTTACGGAATATTCATAGCCTTGGTGGTGCAGCGGACTAAGTGCTGTTAAGTGCTAGCACTTAGTTGCCAGCTGCCTGCAATTAGTGTGAGTTCAAATCTCACCAGGCTCAAGGTTGACTCAGCCTTACATCCTTTCGAGGTAGGTAAATTGAGGACCCGGATTGTGGGGGCAATAAGCCAGCTTTGTATACAACAACATCGCTTAGGGGGCCGAAAGCCTTAATAAGCAGGTATATACATAAAAGTATGCAGGCTATTGCTATAATTATTATTTATTATTTATAATGCATTGTAAGCCGCCCTGAGTCTACGGAGAAGGGCGGCATATAAATTGGACTAATAAATAAATAAATAAATAACTCCATAGAAGTATTTTTAACTCTGGCTGCTAAACATTCCCTCCAGCTAGCCAGGGAGGAGCACGGGTGCTAGCCTCCTAGCTAATGCTTTCCTCTTCTCATTGCTATGTATTACATTGAACTAGGCTGATGCTTTGTGATATATTCTGTGAAAGTTACTTATGACAGTCATCAGGAGAAAAACAAGGTGAATGAAATGCTAATATATGAATGCAGGCCACTTTCCTGTGTAAGTTAATGAAAAATGAATAGCTTCACCAGGCAAATTTAATCTAACTACTAAAAAAGCTGGCTGAGTCATTACAAAAAAATGCACACTGCTACTCAGATTTCTTATGTTACAGTTTTCATAACATTTATATATTAATTCCAGTTCAACTATTCATGTCCTGTTATGTAGAATTACTCTTACAGTAATCACTACTGTGAATTTTCTTTGTTCAGGTACCTGTTATATGTTTAAACAATGTCATTTTAAAGAAGCCAAAATACAAATTCCTGTTACCTCTGGCAAACTTTCAAAGGAATAATTTTGGCAATTTTTGTCATAACACTGCTTGTAATCAGTTTCTGAAATTTTGTTTTGCCCACTGATCAAATGGTCAGTTCTTTCATCCTTTTCGATACAACTAAGGCAATATTTAACTGTTGTTTATTAATATGATGAATTTTTACTTTCATGCAATTAGTCTGCAAAACCTACCCTGATTCCCCAAAAATAAGACATCCCCTGATAATAAGCCCAATCAGGCTTTTGAGCGCATGCGCTAAAATAAGCCTCCCCTGAAAATAAGCCCTCCCCGAAAATATTTAAACGCAGAGCTGGAAATCAGGTAAGACAGCAGGAGGAGCCCCATCTTGTTCCGCACGCCCCAAAATATTAAGACCTCCCCGAAAATAAGGCCAAGCGCTTATTTCAAGGTTAAAAAAATATAAGACAGGGTCTTATTTTTGGGGAAACACAGTACTTCTTTGTTTAATGCTCCTTATGTTAACCAGATCCATGTGGGGTTTTGTTGGCCTTTCCTTCTGTATTCACGCATTGGCTTGTTCTTCCAATTAACAAATTGGTTTTCAATGGTTTATTTCTATACTTCTGTACTTTTACTTTTGTTTTCAAAAGCTTTCCTTAATAGATTTCCTTTAATAAAGGTTCTTTACTTCTGTTAATGCAGTCATTCAAACCATGTCCCAAAAGTGCTTCCCACCCACCCCTTCCAGGAGGCAACTGGATTTTCTTGTTTTTTCTTTGAAGACATCTTGCTTCTCACCCAAGAAGCTTCTTCAACTCTGATAGGATAGTGGAGAATGGAAGGATTTATACTCCTTGCAGACAGCTGATCATTTGCATCCTTTTAGAGGGTTGTTTAAGCACTTGGAGGTTTATCTTGAACTCAGGGTCACACGAGTAGTGCTCCTGGTTCCTGTATTCTGAAATTTTTTCCCCTTTGGAAATCCATTCCTACTCCCACACCATTCAAAGGGTGTTCATCCCAAATTGTTTAGCTAAAAGTCTGTAGAGATTCTCAATCATCCAGGTCATGGTTGTCCCAAAAGTGATTTATTTTTTTTCCTTTTAGGAGGGAACTGGACTTTCTTGAGTGGGGAATGGAAGCATAAATCCTTCCATTCCCCACCATCCAGTCAGAGCTGAAGAAGCTTCTTGGATAAGAAGTGAAACGTCTTCAGAGAAAAAATAAGAAAGTCCAGTTGCCTCCTGAAAGAAAGGTGGGGGAAGCACCTTTGGGACAACCATGACTTGGACGACTGAGAATCTCTACAGAATTCAAGCCATGTTTTTTTTCCTTCCCAGTTGGTTTCACCTGTAGTTCTTGGCCCCCTTCAGCTCTTAGCAAATACAACTGATTGATATTGCTTTTTGGATTCAGAGCATGGTATATCATTACTAGTTTTCTTTTTTCTGATCCAAGTTTTCAAATTTCATCTACGTCCAATCAATTCCTGCTGTGTATTTGTATAATAGGGACTATCTAGGTACTGATTGCTTTGATTATGTTTCAACCCTTTAGCTTTGATTTCAAAAGTTTTTGAACTCATTTAATATATTTTATTTATGTGTATATTCTTTCTAGCCAGGTTTTACCTACGTAAGCTATGATGTTATGCAGCCCTGGTTCTGTGAAATCTCATTCACAGAATCAGGGCTGCATAACATCATAGCTTACGTAGGTAAAACCTGGCTAGAAAGAATATGCACATAAAAGCCTATGAAAAAGAAAGAAAAAGAAATATGTATGTATGTATGTATGTATGTATGTATGTATGTACGTACGTATGTATATTTACTTCCTTTGACTTTGTTCTGTAATAAATTGGTAGCTTTTAAAACTCCCAAATATTTATAATGTTCTGATGCTACTGTCTTTATCGAGTTGTCAAAATCATTATTATCAAGTTGCATTCCACCATCTTCAACAATTTTGCCTGCCATTATGGCTGTAGTTGCACACCTGATGATCCCAGATTGCATTCCAGTATCTTTGTTGAATTTTCATGTGCTTTTTTAGCAAAATATCCAGCTCAGACTTCATTTTTCCAAATAGTTTTAAGTCATCCATAGAGAGCGCATGCAAAATTTTTATTCCTTTTTTTTAACCTTATATTTAATGTTTGCCTTGTTCAAAATTATTGTCAAAATTCTAGTATAAAGTAGCAGTCCTCAACTTTTCTGGCTCCCAGACCGGCAGAAGCAAGGTGGGGTGGGGGAGGGGATGGTTTTGCATGTGCAACCTAACCCCGCAAATGAAGCTTTGCATGCTTGCCCACAGCTTGTGCGGCCTGGTTCCCAACAGGCCATGGCCCAGTACCAGTCCATGTCCTGGGAATTGGGGACCTCTGGTACAGTGATGGGTTCCTCCCAGTTCGGCCCGGTTCTGCCAAGCCGGTAGCGGTGACGATATGATGTCACTGAACCGGTTCTGCCCACCCACCACCCCACCCCACCCCGCATTATTCTTACCTTTTATTTGGTCCCACCCCCCAATCTATTGCTGCCTCCTGACTGAGTCTCAGCTAATGGGCTATAAGGAAAAACTGTTTAAACTCTTGCTGCGGGGCTTCAAAGGCCGCGCTACAGCTGATCAGTGGTAAAAGGCAGTTTGGTGGTAGACAGGTGCCTGCAAAAATAAATGGGCAGACCAGAGCCTGCAAAAATACATGAGTAGACCAGTGCCTGCAAAAATAAATGGGTAGACTGGTACAGCTCTGCAAGCAGTTAAAAGCCTGGTAGACCAGTACCTCTGTTAAATCCTAAAGGATTGTCACATGACCATCAAGCCACACCCATAAAATAAGCCACGCCCACAGAACCAGTAGTAAAAAAATTTAGAACCCACCCCTGGTCTGGTATACAGAATAAAGATGATGATGAGTCACACTGGAAAAATCCCATGTTTAATTTTGATTTCTTCTAATTGTCCCGAATTCGCTATCAGCTTTGTTTGCCAAAGTGTCATTTAAATATTCATAAACTGCCAAATGTTTCTGCTGATTCCAATAATTTTGAATCATTTCCCAATCTAGCTATGTGGAACAGAATCGAATGCCTTTTCATAGTCAATCCAAGCTATAAACAAATTTGTTATCCTTTTTTTTTAATTATAAAAACAAATCAACTTAACCAATCAATAACTGATCCTCCATTCCCCTCCAATCTCTGTAGCACTCTTTTTTGTTCTACTATTTTTATTTGCCAATACTGTCCTTAAGCATTAAATTGCAAGCTTTGTACATTTCTTTAATATTAATGAAATGTAAGATAGACAATGATAATAATCAGGCATCCTAAATGAATGCAGTGCAAATGATGCTTATTTGATTCACTGTATTATATTCCAGTATTTATTATAATAACTTCAGTCTCTCTTTAAAGCAGTACTAACTGAAGTGTAAACAATCACCTTTACACTTTAAAAAAAAAAAAACAAGGAGAATTTCATTCAACAGTATCATTTGGTAACCCTGTCGACAATTTTTTTTTTGGCTTTATGCAAATCTGGGCTAAGGGGGCTTTAATTGACAAGAATCTCGTCAAGAGGATTTTAAAGCCGAATGGCAGCTGCTGCATGGGACCCCGCAGATGTGGCCATATGCAGAAGTGCTTTCTCTTGTTAAGGTCATGAAAAGACTTGGACTACAGAAGAAACCAAAGGAGAGTTTGAGACAGAGGCATTTCTTCCCACCCCAGCTCCAGGCTCTATCCCACACAACATTTACAATTCTTTTCGTAGAAGAGTTCAGATCTGAAGTCTTGGCTGTATCACGATTAAAGTGACTGACATGTTGCTTTCAAACACGACCCAGAATGCTTCCTTAAGTTGTGTGTGGTAAATTGAGCTGTACTCTTAGAAGCTTGATTCAGAAATGTAATCTATGCCTTGTGATGCAAATGGTTTGGTGGTTCATTATGTTTGAATTACGAGGGTTCTCATATGTTGGCTGGAGAAACATTTCCACAGCTAAGCTTTGTGGAATCATAAGTTCACTCACCCGGCTGGCAACTACAGTATTTGCTTTCTTGTTTGAAAACACTAAATCCTTGATGGGGATGTGTGTGACAATGGGCAGGCCATGATAATCTCTATTCCATCCAAGTATGGAGTTAGTAAACAGGAACCTGGCAGACTAAGACTATTAACAAGTCCATAGCTCCTGATGCCATGAATCCTGAACATGCTGGATTGCTTGTGGAGTTAGAGAAGTTCTCCTCAAATGTAAATCATGGAACAGCATAAAACAGAATACATCTTTTGAAGAGCTTTTATGTTCAAAATCTGCATCAACGATATTGTGAAATTGCCAAGCAAGCTTACTTAATAATACGGTTTAGCTTCAGGTCAATGGAATAAGAAACTGAGAGACATATAGGATACAAAGACATTTCAAAGAAAAATCCCTACTTTCGTTTCCATGCTAAACCAGCAGGTGCTTAAGTTTTGACTGTAAGCCCACAAAAGAAAGGAAAGTCCGAATTAAACCTCATTATTGGAGCCTTTTCTCTCTTCCGTGGGCACCTGCTAATAGGAGTGAAACACAAATACCAAGAGGAGAATAGGCTACAAATGTGGTGTTTCTGTGAATTTCTGTCAGATTCTGAAGAACCCCCTGACAGAAGTTCTCCTAAGCAAACATTCAAGTGACCTGGCAGAGTTGGTGGAAAAGATCCTTTTGATAGAAGATGCTAGATGGATTTGCAGGAAAGAAGGAGATTCGGAGACAGATAGAACTGAAAAAACTTGTAAGTTGTTGAGACGCAAAATGTTTTCAAAGGAAAAAAATCCAAGATAGTCCAGTTGCCTTTTGGAAAAAGCATCTTTGGGACACCCATTTTAAATCATGGCTGGCTGGCAAATCTGGGCATTACCACCACACTGTGAACTTGAAAACATGTAATTTAAAGTAAACAAATTATTTGGGGGATATTCCTACATTTACAGTGAAATATTAGTCATGTCTATTCAGAAGGAAGTTGAACTAAGGGTCTTGCCTCCAAGCAAATATGCATAGGATTATAGTCTTTAAATGATGATCTAGACTTTATTTTGTTTGCTTTTACAACAATTTTTGTTCATGCCATTGTTGTTTTGAATCGGATAAAGTTCAAAGAGCTGTTGTTAAATTGAAAATTCTCCAGCGCACTGCTTGGAGAATCCAAAAGCGAAGGTTATTCATCAGTTCAGTAGTCAGCACTGAGTGTATGTGTCTTTAAATTTCTGTAGACACGCCTCCTTTGTACGTCAGAGGCTCAGTTTTTATTCACTCAGTCAGTTAATCAGACTTGTTTTTTTTTTTTTAAATTTGATTTTTTGCTTCTCTCTGGTGTCTGGACTTTTTGAATAAATTCTTCGCTTTTGGATTCTCATATTCTGACCTTGGATTGGACTTGACCTTGATTTTGGATTTCGATTTGGATATTTCAAATTGTTTGGGATTAATAAGGAAATTTTTTTCCTTCCTTCTGTTCCTCATTGTCAACGGCTGGGTAAGTCTTCTGGCCTCTATCCTATCTGGCCATATCTATTTACCCATTAATAAGAAGCTCTGCCTTGCCAGGGTACCTTCTTCTTGATTAATTTGCCAATCATGTCTATTGGGGCGGCTAATGAGTCCCTGCCCTGCTCTCAGTGGCAAACTCGAGTATTTTTAAAGCCTAAATTGCTGCTTTAGAGTCCCTGCCCTGCTCTCAGTGGCACACTCTTCCTGATCGCTTGTTTTCTGGCGCGAGGGCTGCTTTTGAGTAGCTGCACGCCTATTATGCTGTGGGGGAAGGAGCGGATCGTCGCTGAAGCCGATTCCTGTGTTTTTCTCTCTAACGCTTGTGGAATGAAGCCGCCATAATGGCGGAGCACGTTTTCAGCTCTTCTGGCCGAATTCTGCCCGGCAACAGGCTTGCGCATGCGCGGTAAGACTGTAGCTCAATTTTTACCCAGGAAGGTGCTGCACAGCCGCAGACTGCTTCCCGACGATAGTTTCTGCCCAGCAACAGCGCCGCAGCCGCGCAGGGTCTTCCCTGCGCCTTTTTCTGTGCCCCTTACAGCTCTACTATGGCGAGCTGGGGCTGATAAGTGCACCTGCCAGCACGGAAGCCGTGGCTAGAGGTAACATGCTGTTACTTGCTAAGAGCCAGTTTCCTTTGTAGCAGCAATAATAAAGTGACTGCTCTGGCGCCCTCTGCTGTTAGCAAGGCTGTTGCAGGATACTGTCTTTGGGGATTTTATACTATGTCACTATTATTAATGCAGCCCCCTCTTGACGCATGCCTGGCTGGTATATGTTTTTTCCTGGCACAGGTTTTGAGTCAGTCTGTGCTAACAAAAAAAAAAAAAAAAAGGAGGGGGGGAGTTGCTGTCACCAAACAGCCTTCTGTAAATGTGAAAAATTTATATCATAGATATATATATTACAAATAAAATAAAATAAAATAAAGGAAGCTTCAATTAATGAGGCATGTCTAATATATCATTGTGACAAATGCATATTTACCCTTGCTCTCCTCGTGTCTTCAGCATTGTCAACATGTCTGACTGCGAGCTTTCCTCCGACTTGGAGCACAGTTCTGGGCCTTCTGAGGCTCCAGCTTCTCCAGGTCCTGCAAGGAAAAAGACAAAAAAGCGGGATAAGCCCGGGAATACCACCGTTCCTGCCATCTCAACGAGGAGTCGTACATATTCTGCGACTGCCGTCAAGGATGCCAACAGACTCCATAAGGCGCTCGAGCGACAATTTGATCGGGCTCAACGACAGGCTCAGTCAACTGCCTCGCCTACAATCATGCCACCTACCAGCACTATAGTGCATTCTGCTCCCCATTCAGGGATCATGCCTTCTGTGTACCAGGGTCACTCTCCGGCGATCAAATCTTCTCTGATGCCTGCAGTGGTACATCCTCCTACTGCCATCTCGCACGACATTGCAATTCCAGTGGATTTGTCTCAGACTCGACCACCTACTCAGCGCCCTCCTCCGGAGGCTACTTACACCCCACGGCTGCGGGACTCCGCCCGGGGGGAACTTCTCATGTCATGCTAGCTTGTGACATCGAGAATATCATCTCTCAAACTATATCCAAGACTTTGGCAGCTAGCACACACCAACATATATTGTACAGGCAGGTTTCTGTGGCTGTTCCTCCTCCACCTCCGCCACCTCCTCCGGCTCCTCAGGTCTCTCATTCCGATGACCCGGCAGACCGCTATTCGTCTCAGTTGGAATCTGCACAAGCTGAGGACTCTTCACTGGAGGATGAGGAGGCCCCAAGGGACATGGAGTTTTCCGATGATGACGATCTCCTTCCTGACAGATCGGCCTTCACTGGCCTATTTCGACCGTCTCTATTTAAGTCCTTGCTTCACAAGGCAAAAGCTTCTACTCATATGGCTACCTCAGAGGGTCTCTCCGATCCGCCAACCATGTCTCAGCCGCACGACGCTCTGTTTAACATTCCTAAGGCTGAACAGACATTCATTCCGTGTCCTCAACTTTTCACAGAAGTTGTACAGCAATCTTGGAATCTGCCGTCTTCCTTGCCAGCATCTACCAGTCTTGACCGTAAGTTATACTGTTCGGCCCCATCTCTACAGGACATCTTGACCTTGCTAGTGGTGGATACTCCTGTCGCGAACCTGACTTCATCATCCTCTCTCCTGTCTCACGACAGCCTTCGGACAGAGGACCGGAAGGCGGAACTCACAGCCCGCAAGATGCACAACGCGGCGGCCTGGGCGGTCAGGGCGGCGACCTCGGCATTGTTTTTCAACAGGCCAACCCTCATTTGGTTGCGCCAACTTCAGGAACGTTTGCCACTGGAGGACACGAGGGTCCACCAAGACATTAATAAGATTGTAGCGGCCACCGAATATTCTGCTGATGCTTCACTCAGTGCTGCCAAGTTCGCATCTCGTGCCCTAGTCTCTTCGGTGACATCCAGACGTCTCCTGTGGCTGAGGCACTGGAGACATGAAGTCAAAGTGGAGGCTTGCATCGGCCCCATATAAGGGGACACATCTCTTCGGGGAAGCATTAGACCCAATTCTTGTGGAAGACAAGGACAAGCGCAAGGTCATGCCCTCGTCTTACCGGCAGACCGAGCGCAAATTCCCCTCATACAGCCACCAGCAGCCCTTTCGTGCTGACCCCGGACCCAGCGGGTCCTTCGCCAGGAGACAATACTCCCAAGGCTCTGATCGTTCCTATGACAGATCTTCCTTCTGAGATCATGGCAGGCGCTCAGCCCCATCCAAGCGCCCCTTCAGAGGTACGGGGACCCGTGCCTTTCAAAGAGGCAAATGACGCCCTTCATCATCTTCCCATTGGCGGCCGCCTTCAGCACTTCGCAGCCCAATGGGAATCTATGATGTCGGACGCGTGAGTGCTCCAGACAATCCAGCTGGGATTGACCTTGGAGCTTCGATCCTGCCCCCACAACAGGTTCATTCAGTGTCTTGTGTCATCCAACTCAACCAAACGTCGACTGATGGAGGCAGAAATTCAACATCTCATCGACATTTCCGCCATAGAGCCAGTTCCCACAGAACACCATGGGACCGGTTTCTATTTAATCTTTTTCCTGGTTCCAAAACATTCCGGAGGCTGCCAGGGGATCCTCGATCTCAAAGAACTGAACAAATACATACTGTATCACCAGTTCAAAATGCAATCCCTGAAATCTATCTTGGGATGCATTCGGCAGGGAGATTGGATGACCTCCGTGAACCTCAAGGAGGCCTATCTCCATATCCCGATCCGCCCTTCTCAATGTCGGTTCCTCCATTTTTCTTACAATCATCGGCACTTTCAGTACAAGGCGATGCCTTTCGGGCTTTCATCCACCCCAGGACCTTTACAAAGATCTTATCTGCCGTTGCTGCACATCTTCGACAGATGCCAATCAGAGTACTTTGTTATTTGGACGATGTGCTCATCTTATCGTCCACACAGACCCACGTCACATGGGACTTGGCCACGGTTTGCCACTGCCTTCAGCAACATGGCTTTTCCTTGAACCTGCCAAAGAGCCACTTGTGCCCCACTACCAGGATCCTGGGCTCCATCATAGATTCCAGCAAGGGGCTGGTTTTTCTGTCGCCAGATCGATGCCGCAGCATCTGGACATTGATTCGGCAGATTCTCTCGCTCCAGTCTGTCCCTCTCTTGCTACTGTCTCATCTTCTCGGGAAGATGATTTCATGCATCTCCATTGTCCCGTGGGCGCATTTTCATGATCGCCAGCTTCAATGGTTCATGCTCCGGTACCAGCATTCCCGCCGCAGCAATTCCACGGCTCGGGTACCCCTCCCGACGGAGGTCTGCGGGTCTCTTCGCTGGTGGACCTTGTTGGCTCTGACAAAGGGCTGCGCCTTCTTGGAGCCGCATGTCTCACGATAACAACCGATGCCAGCCTGACCGGATGGGGCGCTCACATGCAGTCCCAAGTTGCTCAGGGCAGTTGGTCACTGACAGATCGCCAGAACAAGATCAACTGGCTCGAACTCCGTGCGATTCGCCTCGCTCTCCTCCAATTTCAGCCATCAGTGGAGGGTCATCATGTGTTGGTCCGGACAGACAATGTGACAACAATGGCACACATGAACCACGAAGGGGGCACTCGCTCGAAACCGCTGATGGACGAGGCATCCCGGTTGCTGTCTTGGGCGGAGTGTCACCTCCTCTCCCTCCGAGCACAACACATCTCCGGGACGACGAACATAACTGCGGACTGGCTGAGCAGAATGCAAATAGACAACTCAGAATGGCGTCTTCATCCGGACATCTTCCGCGAGCTGTCCCACCGCTTCGGACTTTCCGTCATAGACCTGTTTGCCTGTCGGGACAACGCCCAGCTCCCTCGGGTCTTTGCTCGCCACCCTTGTCCGCATGCGGAGGGGATTGACGCACTCGCAATTCCCTGGCCTCCGGGGTTGCTATACACTTTTCCCCCAATTCCGCTCATTCCGCGACTCGTCCGCAAGATCCTGCGTGAGAAGGCGGAAGTTCTACTCGTCGCTCCCCACTGGCCACGGAGGGCCTGGTACGTGGACCTGCTGAATCTGTCAGTCGTCCCTCCATGGCGCATTCCAGACGACAGGGTTTCTCTCAGCCAGGGGGTCGTACTGCATCCAGAACCTCAATGGTTGCAGCTGACCACCTGGCGCTTGAGAGGATCCTTCTGAGACAGGACAACATCTCAGGGAAGGCGATCTCTACTATCCAGGCATCACGGCGTCCCTCCACGTGCCGCATCTATAACGCCACCTGGATTTCATTCTGCAATTGGTGCTCCATGGGCCATGTGGACCCTACATCTGCATCTGTCTCTGAGGTGTTAGATTTTCTCCAAGACGGTCTGGACAAAGGACTTGCCCCGAACACGCTCCGTCGACAAGTGGCAGCCTTGTCTACAGTCCTTTCGACCAAAAACGACTTGCCTCTCTCGCACAACGCAAAGATCCGAGGTTTTCTCCGGGGTGCAGCGAACCTGAGACCTCCGGCTGTCCACCGATACCCGACCTGGGACTTGTCCTTGGTCCTTCAAGTACTTACACAGTCTCCTTCGAACCGTTAGGTTCCATCAGCCTACGGTTTCTCACCTTAAAGACTACCTTTTTGGTCGTGATTACCTCAGCCCGACGTGTTTCCGAGCTCGCCGCCCTATCCGTACGAGAGGACCTCTGCACGTTCTACCCTAACCGGGTGGTTCTTCAATTGGACCCATCGTTCCTGCTGAAAGTGAATTCGCTCTAACACCGTCAACAGGAGTTGGTTCTTCCGGACTTCTGCCCGGACCCGAGACATCCGCAAGAGGCCCAATGGCACACCTTAGATGTCCGCAGGGCCTTGTGCACGTATATTCAGAGGACTCGTCATTTCCGTAAGTCGGAAGCGCTGTTCATCTCTTTTCTGCCCGCGACGATGGGACGGAAGGTCTCCTTGTCCACCATCGGGAGATGACTGAAGGCCTGTATCTCCAAGGCGTACATGCTTCAGAACAATCCGGTTCCCGGCAGGATTTTACCTCATTTTACACGAAGTGCATCCACCACGGCTGCTTGGGCGACTCAGGCCACCATTGCTGACATCTGCAAAGCAGCAACATGGACGTTCATCCGCCACTATAAAGTTGATTCATTTACCTCGGCTGACACCTCGTTCGGCCGGCAGGTTCTGCAATCTGTGTGTTCTGCTCCGGTCACGCATGTGCAGCCTTCCACCCCACCCTAATTAAAACTTGCTTGGGCATGTCCCTCGCTTTTGGATTCTCCAAGCAGTGCGCTGGAGAATGGACGTTGCTTACCTGAACATCCCTTCTAGGCACACTGCTGGAGAATCCAACCCGCCCGGTCAGGCTGCTGGAACTGGACCTCACACGTCTCCTTAAACTGTTTCTTCGTGAACAAAAACTGAGCCTCTGACGTACAAAGGAGGCGTGTCTACAGAAATTTAAAGACACATACACTCAGTGCTGACTATTGAACTGATGAATAACCCTCGCTTTTGGATTCTCCAGCAGCGCGCCTAAAAGGGACGTTCAGGTAAGCAACGTCCATTTATTGATGTAACAGTAAGCCATTAATTAATTAATTGGTTCGATTTAGATGCCGCCCTTCTCCGGAGACTCAGGGCGGCTTACAATGCGTTAAGCAATAGCCTTCATACTTTTTGTATATACCTGCTTAGGTAAATTTACTTTACCATTGCATGAAAACATAGTCACATTATAGTTAAACTTGCCTCTACAATTCTTTTAGCAGTTTTATTGTCTGTACTAAGGCAGAAAATCAGTTTATTTCTGTTCTGAAGGTGAAAAGTAATTTTGATTTTGAACATGTTTTTAGTAATTTTGATTTTTTAAAAAATACATATACACACAATATAGCAATATCTACCTATGTCTGTCTAAATATAAAACCCCTCTTGGAACTACAGTCATACATCACACATACAAGTAGTGCTTTTTTGTTTGATAATCCTTGCATATAGTATGTATGATTGTGTAATCTCTCAAGTCAATTTTTGATTTTCACGGAGATAAATGTAAAGTAAATTTAGCCCTTTTGCAGAAGAAAAAGTTTCCTCTGACTGTGATAGCATGTGCAGAGAATAAATTCATCTGACCCTGAATTTCTGTTAAAATTTTAAATTCAGAGAAATAAGAAATTTAAACACACATTGAATTTTTTTATAGGAAGCAAGTGAATGAGTTTACTCATCGATCTCTCCATACTGTATTGTCCCATTCTTTACCTGTAACCTGCTAGTTTTCATCACAGACTATTTTAATTCTTTCCAGTTCACCTATTTATAACTTTGTCTTTCCTCATTTCAGTAGTTTACCTTCCCAAAGAGATATTCTGCCTAATGTGCCAATTTCAATATTTTTGCTTCATTTTTTTCACATTTCATTTGTCAAAGTGACTTTATCTTATTTCTAAGACCATTGTTCACCTCATAATAAGGGAAGGCAGTTTGTGGGAGTGTCTGGTTCTTTACCTGATATTTTAGGGTTCAAATTTCGAAAAGGGAAGGGTATGATTTTTCAAATCTAAGGAGCTAAGGAACTATATTATAGGTTTCTTAAATGTGTGAATTCAGATTGAAAGTAAATACTAGAATTTCATTGCTGATGCTCTTTGTATGTCATAATTCTAGCATGAATATGCACTGTGAAAGTAATCCTCGACTTACAACATTTAGTGTCTGCTCAAAGTTACAAAGTTGCACTGAAAAAAGTGACTTATTAGTTTTTCAGTTATGACGGTTTCAGCATCCTCATGGTCACATGATCAAAATTCAGATGTTTGGAAATTAACGGTTGTAGTTTCCTGGGATCACGTGAACAGGTTTTGTTACCTTCTCACAAGCAAAGTCAGTGGGGAAGCCAGATTCACTTAACAACTGGGTTATTAACTTAACAACTGCAATGATTCACTTAACCACTGTGGCATTAAAGGTTGTAAAATGGGACAAAACTCACTTAACAAATGTCTCATTTAACAACTTAAATTTTGGGCTCAATTGTGGTCGTAAATTGAGGATTAACCATATAGCTCCAATGGGAGGGGGATCTAGAATGTTACATAAAATGATTTTATTTTCAGTAACATTCTGTCTTCATTTTTTTTTTTTTAATTATCACTTGTCCTTTGCCTTCATTCAAACATAGATATTCAGTCTATGCAAGGTTTTTGGCAGTACTGGAGATATTGGTTACCTTCTTTTATGATTTTCCCCCCAAATTTCCAGACTGGCCCAGATTTCTGGAATGCCCGGGTGCTTTGCCATACAAGTCCACACCATAGCTGAACCTGTTTAATTTCTGAGGGAGGGGTGCCACCAACTGTGGAGACAAAGAAGGAGAAAAATTCAGAGAGAAGATTCTTCTAGATTTCTTTCATTTTTGAAATCCTCTTAAATAAATGTGCTTGCGTATCCCATTTAGATGAAGAAGAAAACTAAAAAAACACCTGAATATATTTACAAAAAGCTGTCAGAACAATGACAGCTAGTGTGATACTATGGTTAAAGGGTTGGGTAAAAATCAGGAAGACCAAATTGTAAAAGCCTGGGTGATTTAGTGGCAGTTAAGTATCTCTCCACCAAACCTTTTCACAGTTGTTCAAAAGATTGGGCAGAGTGATGACAGAATGATGGCAAGAAATCATCCTCATGCTTTTTTTCCTGGAAAAAAAAGGAAAATAATAGGAAAAATAAGTAATGATGCTTTCACTTTAGTATCTAATCAGTTATTCGATATCTGGCATCATCCAGATGTCCTGAGACTATTCCTCCCAGAGTTTTTCAGCTGACACAGGCATCAGTTTTGGAAGTGATAATCCAGGCTCTTTAGATTGTGGAAGACTGCCCTAATCTGAGAATTTGGGGGGTTTCTTCTCACGTTGGCTCTTTCATAGGAGGAGAAAGAAACTTGATGTTGCATAGCTGCAGAGATTTAGAATGCCAGCCTATGCAAGATTTAAATAACAATTGTATAACAGGGCTTTATTTAGGAAATCTCACATTCATTGTACATGGCAGGGGAAAGTATAACAGGTTTGCTAATATAATCCTGTTTTGATTTTGACAGCCTTTAGTATTTTGTTTTTCTAAGTCTATGGTAACTAAGAATATTTTTCCTATTCACAGAGCAAGCTTTACATGGAAGGATTTAGAAGCCTAAAAGAAGGAGAACCAGTGGAATTTACTTTTAAGAAATCTTCCAAAGGCCTTGAATCAATACGGGTAACAGGTCCAGGTGGGAGTCCCTGTTTAGGAAGTGAGAGACGACCCAAAGGAAAAACAGTACAGAAAAGAAAGCCAAAGGGAGATAGGTAATGGAGTTACTAACTTTTTCTATATATGCACCTTTTCTGAACGTTTTTATTTGTATTTCTTAATTATTTGTGAATAAACGTATGTATCAGAACCAATTGATAGTATGTTGATCTAGATATATGAATTTCTTTGTTTTGGAATTTACATACTTCTGAGTTTTTGATTCATCCCAGTGATGCAAGTTGTACTTGCTTTAGGTGAGCAAAATGAGTTTTTCAGATGTTCAGAAGCATACTCTCCATGATTCTGATTTGTCCGGTATCAGAGTTAAGTCCTTACAGTGCAAATGGTATTTGAGTATTGTATGTGTTTATAAAATTTGGATGCTGCCCTTCAAAGTCAGTTTTCCCATGGTGGCTGTGTACATATATAATATGTCTCATAGCTTCTTTAAATGTTTGCAGAAAAAGAAGAGATCAGAATATATATATATATATATATATATATTTGTTTTCTCAGGTTTTCGCGGGTGTTTGTATGTAGGTCTTTGGTTATTCGGGTCTTCTCCCACGTAAAATTGGAAGTGTCTTGGCGACGTTTCGACGAAGTCTCATTCGTCATCTTCAGGCTGGTGTTCTCGGCTTCGTGCTTCCAGGGTTGGAAGCACGAAGCCGAGAACACCAGCCTGAAGATGACGAATGAGACTTCGTCGAAACATCGCCAAGACACTTCCAATTTTACGTGGGAGAAGACCCGAATAACCAAAGACCTATATATATATATATATATATATAGAGAGAGAGAGAGAGAGAGAGAGAGAGAGAGAGAGAGAGAGAGAGAGAGAGAGAGAGAGAATATGTATGTTTATATATAGTGTGTGTATCTGAACATTTAATTGAAATTTGGTAATGATTTATACTCTGTATTTGTGGTTCTCTAGTAATATCATAGGGATTTACATGATGCCACAGTGCTATAGATACTGGAAGATCACAACCTGCATATGTCATTAATCTTTCTGCTTTCTTGTTTCAATTTAAAATTGTTTTTTAATGTTACACAACAGGGTAATAACAAATTTTGTGAGTGAAAGTTAGGAACAGAGTTCTTCTGCCCTGGGCTTGCATGAATGAAGAAGGCTTATAGAGAAGGCTAAAATTTAGAAGATGTTGAAGACAGACTGAACTGCAAATGTAGAAAAACAGTGGCATTATAAATTAAACATTCTTTTAAAATAAAAAGAACCAGCAGTGATACTAGACTTATTTGCTTGAGATCTCATGTAGATAATTTGCTAAACCCTTTTACGAGTTTCTATGCCACTTTCCTTTACAACAGAATAACAATATGGTCTCTTGCAATAAGTAACTGTTCCTATAATCTAAAACCAAAAAACGTTTTGGTTTAAGGAAAGAATAATTTCCAAGCTTTCTACCATATAAAAAACACGACTGCAATTAAATTTTTAAACACTTTTAAAATCTTTATTTATTTTTCACATTTATGAACTGCCCATCTCTCTCAAAGAGGGACATTTAAATACTTAGTTCCAATCGTTACACTTTTACACATTTGTTCTTGAGCTCCAGAGCCTTGTCTCCACTGAATAAAAGAAAATATGTTTTGAATTATTATGCTTTACCCTGAATTTGGGCCAATCCAGCAAATACTTCTAATGCATATTCAAAAATGCAAAAGTTTCTTTCATTTTTCTCAAAGCCAATTGACGCAGTGATTGATTGGTTGGAATAGGTTAGAAGAGATTCACTTTTAGGTTCACCATCAGCCATGGAACCTCATTGGGTAATTTTCAGCCAATGAATCTCACCAGCCTGTCCTACTTTGAAAAGATCCCCAGGTGGAATATAAATTTAACTAGCAAAATAAATACATTTGCTGCTGAGCATATTTGCTTCCCATTTTTCCATGCATCTATCCACTTCTCTTTTTATCCTGGTGGTCCAGAACTGTTTGCTGTGCTCCCTGGCATCACTGAAAATATGTATCACAAAACAGAATTAATGGCCATTAAAATAGCACCTGAACTTTAGATGAGAAGGGATTACGAATACTGTATTAGTTTTCTGCCCTGATGGGATATGTGAAATTTTAGGAAAGCATTATAACTAGTAGAGATGCTTAATGTATATGAATTCATCAATGCCACCCATATACTACTAAAATGCTCATTGTCATGACTTTTAACTCAGCAAAATGGTGCATCATATAGCAACAGTTTTTGAACCAAAGTATATTATGGGTTAATTTATAGAATGTGTCCAAAATCTGGGACTTGACTCCCAAATTTGGGACATTGTGGTTGCTTCGTTGCTATTGGTCTGCTGCTGCACTACTGGGTTCCTGCTTTCACCATTTTAACATTTCATGACAGTTTCTCAGCCTGTCTCACAATCCTCACTTCCTTCCTCCACCCAGCAGCAGCCACTTACTTCCCTGCTGGAAAGGGAAGGATGCTCCCTGCCAGATTCCCATAAGGAAACAGTGGGGAAGCCAGTAGGAAATCAGAAGTTGCTCCTGCTTCCCTTTCTTTTTTGCCTGCCATTGGTTATTCTATTTAGGTAAAGAAATATCTCTGAAACAATGACCTAACAGAGCAGGGTTGTCTAGTTCCATATTGTTGCTACAATCACAGCACGGATGTATTCTTATAATCACCAGGAATCTAATTTGACACGAGGAAAACTTTCCTGGATAAAGTGATTGGGAACACTCCATCCATTGAAATTGTGACTGTATACAATCTTGCCAGTGTGAGGCACAAAAACCCAGGCAAACTGAGGGCATGTAGAGCTTAACCTGTAAAGCCGTTATAATACAAGAGTCAGAACAAAATCTTTTCAGAATATAGGCTTGAATTTAAAATACCTGCCTTAAATTGCAGTTTAAATCAAGGATCTTAAACTCATTTAAGCCAAGGAAGTGTATAAATTATAAAATTGTTTTTTATGTTTAAGAGTGAAGTGGGGAGATAGTTTGTAAACTTTGTGAAAGAATATAGAAGTGGAAAATCATGAATAAAACTGGGTGTGGATGAAGGTTTCAGACACATGGTGTCCAAAATTTTATTTATATATCCATGGTTGCTGGAATTATGTTTTGATGATCTGTTTCTCTCCCCCCCCCCCACTTTGTAAATATTTCGTCCCCTTCTATATTTGGTTTGCATGTGACGTTTTGTAAAAGGATTTCTCAAATTGGGACAGTTTTTAGGAAAGTTAAAATAGTCAGCTGTACTACAGAGAAGGTGAGATTTTTTTTACAAGCTTCTAACTTTGTTAAGCTTGCCTGCTCATTGTAGAGAGAAAGGATGTTAGAACAAGTGGGTTGGGAGGAAGAAGAGTATTTTTTCCATTCAGCGTTATTCCTATCTTACCTCTGGAGCAGTGGTGAAATCCAAATTTTTTTACTACCAGTTCTGTGGGCGTGGCTTGGGCATGGTGTGGTGGGCGTGGCAGGGGAAGGATACTGCAAAATCTCCATTCCCTTCCCACTCCAGGGGAAAGGATATTGCAAAATCCCCATTCCCACCATACTCTGGAGCCAACCAGAGATGGTATTTGCCAATTGTCCAAACTACTTAAAATTTCTGCTACCGGTTCTCCAGAACCTGCTGGATTTCACCCCTGCTCTAGAGCCTCTTTTCACACTCTGTTTCTGTTGGTCATCTTTGAGGTGAATCAAAGTACTTTGCAGAAAACCAGTGCATAATTCCTGGTTTATTGGTGGGAATTATGCATTTTCTCTTAGATGATCCCTAAAAAGAAAAGGCAACTTTGTCAATGCAAAATATGGGAAATGAGTAAATTGAACCTATCAGTTTATTCCCATTTAGCACCTTCTGCTATTAGGAGCAGTTACACACACCATATTGTATTGTTGAGGTTTTTTGGTTTTAACTTATTTGCAAACTTGTAATCCTAGTTTATTTTCTCCTCACATGCCAGAATAAAAATCTCTAGTTTATAACTTACTTTTTATAGACTCAGTTTCTGGTATGCATATGGCGTTGAATAAGCCATCTGTTAAGCAGACTGAGGAGCAATTATTATGTATCATTATAGAGATACTAATTATACATATTAATGCATGTACTTACTGACTGTAAATCAGTATTCTTGGTAAACAAGACATTTAATTTTAATTTTAATAGTTCTGCAAAGGTGATTTTGACACTTAAAATAGCCACTCAAATTATGGATGTTTTATGGCTTATAGGTAATATTTATATTTATATTATAGGTAATATTTATAAACATGGACCTTGGTATCTCTAATTATTAAACTTTACATTTACATTACATTTAATAATGCAAATGTATACAATATTAATAATAAAATTGACAGTGATCAGATTATCACTACCAACAATCATCACCAACAATCCCTCTTCAAGGGAGATAGGCAGTTTAAAAATTAGATTAGAGAGAGGGAGGGAGGGAGAGAGAGAGAGAGAGAGAGAGAGAGAGAGAGAGAGAGAGAGAGAGAGAGAGAGAGAGATGGAAGATGCAAAAAGGAAAACAAGGAAAGAAAGGAAATCAACAATACCACATTGATTTACAATTTCAGAAAGATTATCCCTGAGAAAAAGACAATAAGCACCTTCAAGAACAGGTAAAATTGAGCAGATTTCTTAAACAACAACAAAAGCCATAATCCAGTCTTCTGAGAATAAAATACTGATTGTGACATCTTCCTTTAAAAATAATTTTATCAGTGATTTAAACAATGCCTTATATTTGGTCTCCATTAATTTGTATTTTTAAATTTGTTTTGGTTCTCAGTGAATGCACCCCTTTTCAAATATTACACTTATGAAAAAGTTATTTAAATTGAGTTATTTTTAAAAGAGAATCACTTATGTAATTTAAAATCGACTAGATCTGGCTTTAGCTTTGGCTCTTTTTAAAGCCAGTTAATTTCATTCAAGTTGAGAGAGTTTGGAAAACTCTTATGCTTTCATTTCCTTGCTGCCAATTAATGCCCAAGCTGCTTTGCCTTCTAGTGTGATGAATTGCTGCTTAATTGATATGAGAGGGTTAAATTGCTTTGTGCATTGAACGCTTGATTTCATTCTGAAGGAATTTATCTTTTTCCCTTGGTATTAAGAGTTTAAGGAAAAGCATTTTATTAGCATGAGCATCAGATAGGCCACCATTCATCTCTCCTTATCAGCTGCAAAATGCATATTAATATCGATAATTCTGTATTTGGAATTTTTATTTTTCTGATTGCATGTATGGTAAAACAGGCCTTGCCCTAGAATCCAAGGGGGCAAGAAGAGAATTTTTCATTGGGTACAAGGAGCCTTTGGAAGACTGCAAGTCCTATGTTCAGCTGTATTTCCTCCTTTGGAGAAAAGAATAGTAGATTAAAACAATCATAATTTTGGAAAGCAGATCCCCAATTTCTGTATAATCAATCATTCCTCATGTCTTCAACTTAAAGATCATTAAGGGCTGCCTGGATATCGCCAAGCCCCACCCCCAATTCAGCAACAGAGCTCAGTGGGTGGCCTAGATGGCGGTTCCCTATTTATCAAGCTGCTGACTTACTTCAAAATGTTACACTCACACCACACTCCCTTCAGCTCCATAGGAGACAAATTTAAGAGCAAATGCATTATTTCTGCACTTTAAAGTCACTAAGTTAATTTTTTAGATGGTCTGTGGATCAATAAATTGGCTTTTTAAAAAAAATTAAAACAATCTGCAAGTCTTTTTATCACTTTTTCTGAGTCATTTTGGGATTGTGTTTACTGTGCTAGCCTGTTTTGAAAAGATGCTTGTTTTTATGTCCATAACCCTTAGGAAAGAGGGTGAGTATTATTAAAAGGTTTTCCTATTCTTGGCAAGTTAGATCGGGCTTCTACATAAATCTTGTTGGATCGTTGCACATTTCTTTAAAAGAAACTAATGTTTGGAAAATTACAGCATGGAAGTTATCTGATATACAGCTGAATACTTTAACATTAATGGGTGAAAGAAAACTAATATATTATACTCTGGAAATAGTTTTAAAGATACATTTACACATGTGACCACTGTATCCTTCTAATACTGGTATCCACTCAGAGAAACTAATGAGAATTGAAACTAATGTATTGTTTTAAAAAATTTAAAGGTAACTTAAAAAGTAACTTAAATAATAATATATACTAATGTTTCAAATTTTCTCTAACTTACTTCTGTTCCTCTCCAAAGGAGCTGTTTGATAATTTGTAATGAACAAATTATAATACTATGCAAGTCACTTTAAGCACGTTTAAAACTATAAATGGTTCAGCACATTTCTGTAAATATAATGGGTTTGTTCTATTTTAAGACTTGTTTGGTCAGATTTTTGAATTTGCTGTTTAGTAGCTTCTATTGTAGAAGAGAAATCTTTCAGGCATGAATTGGTAGTCCAGATATTCTGCAGCCTGTCTCTTCTAACCTCTGACCTTTGTTCCTACAAAGGTCAACATCTTAGGGCAGGAGATTAAGATAGTTTCAAGACTGGAATATAGTTGCAGAGGGGAAAAAAATAGCACATTTTGGTTAGAAATAGTCTCTGACCAAATTTTTAATAAATAATTTCAGACTTAATAAGCTAATTGTGATGAATTTTTCAAAGATTTCTATATCAAATGAGATAGATAGAAGTAATTTTGCTTCATTTTAGATAGTTTATTAGCAGCATCATAAAGAGAATTTTCTCTCTGTGTGTATGTTTGTGTGTGTGTGTGTGTGTGTGTGAAGCAAAGCAATGGGCAATATAGTTAGGAATCTGGTCTTGCAACTTCTTGTTACCTAATTATTTTCCCTGTCATTAGCTGTAGCGTTAACACTAGTCTCTACATTTCCAGGGGTTCTTAAGATCGTGGCTGTAATTGTTTAAATGTCTAATAATTAAACTCAAAGTTTTTTAAATTGCTGCCATACAGATGCTTTCTGTGTAATCCGGTGTTTATAAGAAACATTTTTCATGAACAAGTTGGGAAAAAACAATGCCTGCTTTTCTGTAGAAATTTAAAAATTAAAAATAATTGTTCACCCAACAGCATAATTGTGTTTAAGACATTTTCAGCAATTGTGTGTGTATGAATGCACATCAGCACACATGTCCATGTCAGAAGAGGTTGTAACAATCAAGCTCCTTTTTACATATCTTAAACGTGAATAAAATATATTGCAGTTTTGCATAACTAAATAGGCAAATTATATGCAAAAATGTATCTTTTTTTCCCCCTGTCTCTCGGAATTTGAGTGACATCATTATAGTGTACAGTGGCTTGCCTGCTGAAATGTTTGTAAATGATTTTAAGTTACATAAATTAAAGCTGATCTCTTGTGCACATTAAATATCTCTGTCATAATCTTGCTAAATAGCCTTTGGGAAGCTGCTGTTTCCCTACAGACTTCCTGTTTCCGTCTGATTTGCAATATAGTGTGATGAAGACAGTTGAAAGCCTTTCAAGAGAATTACAAGGATTAATGCTATAAGATACATAAAGTGGTCTGAATTCTTGGAATGTTCCTTACATTTCCTCTTTTGCTGTGAGTAGAAATATTTGTGTTAGTCCCACCATGTAGTGAAAAGCCAATTAAATAGAGCTGAATTACATGGTAGAATGGGATAAATCAGGTCTCATGGAATAAATACATTTTATAAATAACTGTAAACAACTACCTTTTTAAAATTGCTAATTAAATCAAGCTTCAGTTTTTATATGCACCTTTCCTGAACTAATAGGCATTACAATAATTGGTTGCTGTAACAACAAGTGTCTTTGTGGGTTTGATAGTGGTCATAAGCATTCATAATCTGATAAAAACATAAACTGCAGAGCTTCCATTGTTAAAAGGAATGAAAAAGAAGCACCAGAGGATTCTGAAGAAATACAGATTTATATCATAGAACCTAATGCCAATGTGCCATTCCTGGAGTCTAGAAAAAAGTTTGCAGTGATCGCTTGTAGGTGTAATAAATCACTGGGTGATTTCCAGTATAGTTACGTTATATTTTAAAGTAGACACATCCCTTCTTGTTAATTATTATTCTCCTTTTTTAAGAAAAAGTCTCTTAAAAGTTGCTATTCATAAATAGGTCATGGGTTTAGTTTAAAAGAAGTGCAGAATTAAATGTAAATCCAAATGTTTGTGTTACATTTGGATTTAACTTTAAATCAAGGTATTTTTTAAAAGAAATCATTACAATAATTAAAGTACTGATTTTCCTAACAAACTTTCCACTGTATGGTCCTCATTAGTTTATCCTAAACCTCTTTTTCAAGATGTCTTTAAAGAAGCTGGTTCAGTCAAGTTATCAAAATGAGGTTAAACATTCTTCAAATAATTGAGTATTTTTTTCAACAATCGGGGGTGGTGACTTGGTTTTCTTATGAAAGATGTATGGAGAGTAAGAGATTAGCTAAATTTTACTGTTTCTATTTTGTGTAATGTTGATATCTTTCCATTGAGGTTTATAAAAGGTTAAACTCTTGAAAATGGTTTCAGGAAGCCTTATAAGCTTTATAGGTTTAAAACTAAAACCTAAGCATTACAAAAATGGGTATTTGAAGAGTATTTATGAAATTGCAGAAAAATGCCTTAAATATCTTTTCTTACAATATATACTGTACATCTCAGTTTTTGATCCCACCAACACATTATAACTGTGTACTATTTCCAAAATGTCAATTTGCCTTTCTTATGCCATGTACTTGGGCATTTTAATTTAGAAAAAGAGGGCAAGTAAAACCATTTTGGTTGATTTTGGTGAACCAGCACTTTTTTTTGGTTGATTTTGGTGATACAGCTCTTTTCCTAGTATAACTTAAAAACACAGGGAAGCATGATTTGTTACTGATTTGTTCATTTTTTAAAAATGATTTTTTTACAATAATATACATTTCCAAGCTAAATATAGCTGAGGTTTGTGAAAGCATGGAGTGCTTCTCACTTCTAACAGAAGCATATTGTGAAGATCTATAGAAAAAAGTCTTAATAAGCCATTCTGAATCAAGAGTTTAAAGAAATTTTCTCTTTACTCATGTGCCCAACAGTACCTCCGGTTAAAGCTGGCATAGAAAAGTATTTTTTGAAACTGAAATAATTACAAAAAGGGTGGGTGACATAGCAGAGAATTAATGAAAACTAGTGATTAAATGCAAAATGTGCTTTTAAAAAGTATTTCTAGTTGACTGCCAGCATGGAATTAGGTTAAATTAGAATAACATTTTGGGTATGCCCCACTTTATTTCTGTAATAAATATCAGTGAAACTAAAATGTATTTGTGCTGCATGCAAGCATAAAACAAACATGGAGGGAAATACTGTGATATATGGCATGCTAGATCGTGTATTTGCACTGTTCATTCTACATACAAATATATTTTTCCATCTTGACATCTCTGCAACTGTAAAAAAAAAAGCCTACTGAAATAACCACATTTAGAGTTGCAGAACTGGTAATATAAAACTATGTGAAAAGTAAATATAAATAAATAAATGGAAAACAGGAGCTCCTTTGGGTTCCCCCCCCCTTTCATATAAACTGCTTAAATGTTAATCTATTACCATTTTCATATATTTCACAAAATAATGAGCACATAACAGCCTAAGTGTGATGCTAGATCAACATTTTTGGATTGACTTCTCAAATTATTAAATACGGAGTTTTGTCTTTTGATATCTTCACAACTGAACCAATTTTAATATTCTTCAATCTTGTGTGTGTATAATTCATTGATCAATAGACAAATAAATAAAAAAGCCTGTTGTAAGTCTTTGAAGTCTTTTGTTAAAATAAAATCATTTGAGATGCTGATTGGTTTCAGTATGGAGGGCTGGGAAACAAAATTTCCTAGAACATTTAGTATTTGCTACATTTTAAATACAAAGATTCTTTAAACTTTTAAGCATTCTAAATTCACGACTTTCAAAATATGATAGAGAGAAAAAGACAATAGAAGTTGCATATAAGGGTTTCAATTTGGTTTTTAGTATATGCGTATTTATTTATTGCTATTACTTGCTGTCTAGGTTTTGTTGGTTGTGAAAGTCATTTATGAAAAGAAAAGATAATTAAGATCAGGAAACAATTTTCTCAGCAAGATTGAAGACCTGAGCATGGGGAGATGTAGATAAGGCAACTTATAGATTTGTAGGAGATGCTTAAAGGCAGCAGAGCCTGATAAGAACTTTGTTGTTGTGGTTGAATGTGGCTACAACACGAATGTCTGGTCACAGACAAAATATGTACATTAGCCTGGAAATACTATAATGTAAATTTTTGGCTTCTTTTGGGAGGGGAGATACATGTTTCTCAAAAAAAAAAAAAAACCCAAGGCTGTTTATCACAACCCATAGTTTCTAAATTGTTTCAGTTTAGAATTAAGAGGATGAAGGCAATTGCTAATGGGCCACCGTTGGCAAACAGATTCAATATCCCTCTGTTCTCACTGGCCACACTGGGAGTTTGGGTCAGGGCAGGGCTGAAGGGAAAAAAGAGGGATGAAGAAGTCTTGTGCAAAGAAAAGTTTAATTATAGGAAATGGGAAGAAACAGATTTTTAAAAACTGGTATTAAACAAGGAAAGCATTCCAGTTTTTCACCCTATCTTTGTTCATTACATCAGATTAAATAGTTTTGGCATGTTCCAGGTCCCGTCCTTTAAAAATCAGCAGACTCTAGGAAGTATGTCTTTTCCATGGAAGCCCCTGCCCTATGGAACATCCTTCCTCTTGAGATCTGACAGGCCTCCACTTTCCCAACCTTGTCAAAGGCAGAGTTTGGTCTAGTCTAGTGGTTAAGGCACCAGGCTAGAAGCTGGGAGATTATGAGCTTTAGTCCTAGTGACTTTGGGACAGTCTCTCTTAGCCCAACCCAGGTCTCAGGATCGTTGTTGTGGGGAAGATAAGAGGAGTATTAGGCATGTTCATCATTTTGAGTTATTTATAAAAATAATAAGGGCAGGACATGTGTATGGTATGTGCTGTATTTAAATTTAAAGATTATAAGATAGTGGTGTTGCTTGCAGGAAATGTTATACTGATTATACTGCAGGTTTAATTGCCTTTTTAAAAATGATGCTCAGTTTTATAAAACTGTTGTGAGCCACCCAAATTGTGTTTCCCAAGACAAGAGGTCACAGAAGTCTTTTAAGTAAGTAAGTAAATAAATAAATAAGTCGCTAAGTTCTGATGTCCTTAAGAAACATCTACAACTATTTACTTAAGTTGCCATATTCAGATCAATAAGGTTTAATAGCATTTTTCATAAAAACCTAGTCATTGACTTGCAAATTTGATTACTTATTCTATTTTTTCTGCAAGTCTTTTTTTTAATAGGAAAAAAAACCCTAAAAAAGGTGGACAGACATCAGTAACCTTTGGTCTAAAGCAGAAACAAATTCACAGCTATCAACTATAGGCAGGTATTCCAAATAAGAGACTACCAGCCTGGCCTACCAATAAACAGAAAAGAAGGTAGGAAAATATATGCTAAATGAACATTTGTCATTAAAGCTTTTAACAAAGTCACAGTCACTCTGGGAGGGGAAAATTGGCAGCTTTTTTGAGTCAAGCTTAATCTCTGAAGGCAAAATTGAAAACAAGGATAATATTTCATGGAAAACAGAGTTATTAGTAATAAATAAGGAGACAAGATTGTGCCTTATTCAGATCATTCAGGGTATTAAAAATGCAAGCAGATGGTATGTCCATGCAGGAGAATAACATTTTTTTTTTTTTTTAAAGAAGATTGCAGAATGGGAGGTCCATGATGAACAGCAGTAGAACTCAATGTTAATAAAAGGGAAGGAATTCAGCCATGTAAAAATGCCACCAATTTCCTGTTACATCCAGCACCCTTCACTGGAGGGATCAGGATTTTGAAACAATGCAATTTTCACAATGCTTTTTCGGTTAGTAAGTACTGCAATGTCCTTGCAGTATGCTGGGCCAAGGACAGAAAGCTTAAAAGTTACTGTGCAGATTCTGATTAGGAAATCATTGCTTCTTTTGCTGGAAGATTCTCATCTCCTTTTTGCCTTACAGAATAACTCTGTTTGCTTTATCAGGAAGGAAATTTCTGCTCACGGATCTCTTTGACATAATAGATGGCAGACCTAATAACTTGAGTCTGGATGTATTTATTTACTTATTTATGAAAAATATAAAAAAAAGAAAAAGAAACCTGGTTTTCAATGTCATGTTTTTATGACCTATTGTTTAAAAATGTTGTCTGGCAGTTGTCAAGGTCAGTGGTTACTGCAAAAACACCAAGAATAATTTTGAAAGTAAAATATCAGTGCATATTTCCTATAGATGGTTGGACTGTTTTTCTCTCTTCCAAAAAAAAAACCCCAAAACATATTTTGTACTGTTTGAAGAGTAACTGCTTGCTGGGTCAGCTGAAACAGATGTTGTTGTACAGTTGGGTAACCTACCATCAAACCAGTTGAAAGAAACAGCAGAAGGCAGTCTGTCACAGATGTGGATAGTTTTTTTAAAAAATTAACATGAATTTTTTGAAAAGTGGGAAAGGGAGAGAGACAATGTGAAATGAAATGTTTAAATGGAATGTAGCAATTACAGAGTCAGTTCCTGCTACTAGCTACCGCAGTAGCACATGGATTCTAAAATGCAATAAGTACAGATAGAGACAATTGTTGAGTTGTGTCCCATTTTATGATCTTTTTGCTACAGTTGTTAAGCGAATCACTGCAGTTGTTAAGTGAGTGTTAAGGGAGTGTTAAGCTTGTTGGAAGCTTGCTGACAAGATCACAAATGGTCACAAATGGTGATTGCGTGACTTCAGTATACTGCAACTGTTATAAATACATCTCTGTTTCCAAGTGCCCAAAATTTTGATCATGCAACTGTGGAGATGCTGCAATGGTCATAAGTGTGAAAACCATAATTCACTTTTTTCAGTGTTGGTCACTAAACAAATGGTTGTAAATCAAGGACTTCCTGTAGTGGAGGACTAACAGCATACATGACACAAGTAGGATGTATGGCTTATTACTTCTGATCCCTTTTCATCTTGGTTTTCTTCCTTTTTAAATTAAAATTCCCCTTCTATTAATTATAATTGGGAAAAGATAATAATGCCCATGGACTGGTATAGATTTTTCCCCTCCTAATAAGGGCGGGATAAAGATTTAATAAATAAATAACTGTATACAGATGTATTTCTAGCAGAAAACTCTTCTTGTGGACCAAAGAAATGCACAACATTATTTAAAGTTTTGTTCTTCCACATTTTCCAGAAAAGTTGTTTATTTTTGATAGGAGTAAGTAAAAAAAGAAGCACTATTTTGGTAGAACTATTTTTCATTTTGTATAGCACTTTCTACTAAGCATTTGATAGCTTTCAAATTTACAAATATTTGTTTCCTTGTATCTGCTGAAACATGCTTTTGATCACATAGAAGTTTCTATCAAGTCCGGTGGAAATATCTAAAGAGAGAATCTTTTTGTTTGAAGGAGAATGACGAGACAGTCATCCATTGTTTAAGCTATGCTTTTGTCTATAATGCCATAGTATCTATCCATAGGGCAAGAAGGATATTTGTCTGTGTAGTGTGTGTGTGTATGTGTGTGTGTGTATTCACTCATTTGCTCCTTCATTCATTATGACCTATGGACCTGTGTGTGCATGTATGTTTAAGTATTCCTGCCTGACAAAAAATAGTGTACAAAAAAAGGAAGAAAAAGTGGTCAATTAAATTTAACATGTAGGATCCACACTTGCTGAGTGCTGAAAGAAAAGAAAAATTCTTCCTCCCCTTTTACAAATACACACACACACACACACACACAGAAGAAAAATCAGTCAACAGTCTTTAAGTCTTAATGCAGATAAGATTGTACACAACTATTTGCCTGCACGTTTTGACAGATTTGGTCACTATATGTCAAATTAGAATAATTCTATATAAACTAGATTGAAGGGAATAGATTTCTTGTAAGGCACATATTAATAGTTCTGTTATGTTTTGGAACACACACACACACATATATAATAGAACTATTAATATAATGAAAGTATATAGAGGAATATATTAGAACACATAAAATGAATTTAATCCCACAGAGAGGAAAAACGAAAAGTTAAACGATTCTGTTTTGTAAAGTACACCTAGATTAATCCTTAATGGATTAAAGGGTTAAAAATACATGCAAGATCAGGGACTGACTGAATCATGAAAATGATTTATCTATCATGTAATACAGAGATGAAGAGATCTAAAACACAAAGACTCTACAAAAAGGTCACAGGTTTAAAATGCTGAAAATTGTATTTACTACAGGAAATGGGTGGGGGGGAGAATGTGATAGTTATTTGACTTTTACCACTATAATTCTTAAAACAGGTAAAGTTTGCTGTTAAAAAGTACAACTATTATTTTAATCCCCTGTAGCTACAAAAGGGCAGTGTGTTGCCAGCTTCTTGCTTTTGAACCTATAAATTCTTTTTTTTTTTAAAGTGTCTATTAATAAAACATATTTATCTCCATCTTTTTTAAAGCTTTCCTTTATTCCATAAACATTTAAAATGACTTTATAAAAAGGGGGCAAGATGAAAAACCAGGTAAAATCTGCATGCCCATCAGTTTGTGTTCTGTATTCCATCTCCCTTTTTCAACTACTGTTTTTAAGATGGAACATTGATTTTGAATAGAGGAAGGCATTTCAGTAACATATTTTGAGATAGTATCTGAGATGCCTGGATTTAAGAAGGACCAGTGTGAAAAATTAATAGCCAGCCTCAAGTGACAGAAAAACTATAATACCATTTTAAAGGCAGGGGGAAATATCAGATTAGATGTGGTCAGACAGTAAAATCTCTGTAATGTTAATTTGACTGTCAGTAACCATGAAACATGAATTACTAAAGTCTTTTTTTGGAAACTTGTTGTTCGATGTAAAATATATATTACTTATATAAATATAAATATACCCTGTTTCCCCCCAAATAAGACATCCCCTGATAATAAGCCCAAATGGGCTTTTGAGCTCACGGCAATAAGGCCAAGCACTTATTTCAGGGTTCAAAAAAATATAAGACAGGGTCTTAGTTTTGGGGAAACACGGTATATATATTTACAAACATATATTTACATTTTTATATTTACTTAGCACATAGATAAATAGCACCATGGCATTTTTGAAAAAAAATTGTTCCTCCCCAAATTTTTTTTGGAACATTTGAATTATTTGTGTTCCAGACATGGCATTAAAATCCTAAAATCTCCTTCCACAGAGCTTTTACAATCCATTTGCCAGTCACAGAAACTGAGGAAGTTTTTATTGGTGATTTTCCTACTGTTCATACTATTAGGGAACTGTTTGCTTTTAAAAAGAAGAGAAAAACATATCTGAGAAGGCAGGCAACTAATTCAAATCTTTCTACATATTTGTCAGAGGAAGGAGATTTCGGAAAGATTTTCTGGAAACACAAAATTGCAAATAGGGCTTACCATGTACAGCGATTAATATAGGTGGTCCTCAATTTACAACGGTTCATTTAGTGACCGTTCAAAATTGCGACAACATTGAAAAAGTGACTTATAAACATTTTTCACATTTATGACTGCTGCAACATCCCAGGACATGTGATCCACCTTTTGTGACCTTCTGACAAGCAAAGTCAATGAGAAAGCCAGATTCACTTAACAACTGTTACTAAATTACGGTAACAACTGCAGTGATTCACTTAATAACTGTGTCAAGAAAGGTCGTAAAATGGAGCAAAATTCACTTAACTGTCTCACTTAACAATAGAAATTTGGGGCTCAATTGTGATCATAAGTCAAGGACTATCTGTACTGAATATTTGGTGGAACTTTGTATCTTACCATCTACAGTATTCTATATTATTTTTGGGGGGGGGAAGGCAATAACACAAAAGGTTTTCACCTGTTTATCAATCATAAAATACCTATTTTAGTGCTCTGCTACAGCATTAAGGATTTTTTAAGACCAGAAATAACTTTGCCATGTCTGAAACATATTTTGTAAAGTATATCAAAAGTCATACTTAGGGTTTTGTGTGTATAATAAACTAACTCAGCTAAACACACTGAGAACTCTGCTGTTTTAAACGCTTTAATTTTCCAATTTGAATTCACTTTCATGAATGGTGCTTTGTTATTTGTAATATATTTGTGGTGATGTGTGCCTATAATTAGTTCTCTGCTTTTTAAGATCCTTAGGTTCACGGAGAGGCAAAGTGTTTTGAAAAGGGTGTGATTGGATAAGAAGTGCATGATGGATAAGACTTTTATAAACAAAATTCAGGGGAACCAAATTACGATTCTAAATCCATGAAGTTTAAATGTATACAGATAAGGACATGCATAGTGTAATGCAGAGGTCTTCAAACTTGGCAGCTTTAAGACTTGTGGACTTCAACTCCCAGAATTCTCCAGCCAGCATAGCTGGGAGTTGAAGTCCACAAGTCTTAAAGCTGCCAAGTTTGAAGACCTCTGGTGTAATGGAATGCACTCACTACAAGCTTGCTTCTTGGTAATAAACTATAGGCTCCAAATCTTAATCACAATATTCTTTAGGTAAAAGTGAAAAGGAGAATTAAACTCTCAAATGAATTTAGAAAGTATGTTCCTTTCCAAGCAGTGCATAAATAGATGATGGATAACTCATATATACCCGTCTATATGTACAAAATGAGGAGGCCCCCTGGGCTAACTGGCTTTTGATTAATTGGGAAGGTAAAAAATTAAATTGAGTAACATAGTGCCTACCCTAGTGACTTATTAAATGGATTTATCTATGGCTGCTAACTGATCTGCTGATGAAGCCCTTTAGCCTACTTCAACACATTTAAAGAAAAATGTGTGGAGCAATACGTGTGCTTAAGTCTGTATGTAGGCCTAACAAAAATGAGCTCGCCTCCTTTAAATTCATTGCTAAGTCTTTGTTTTGTTGAACCTTGTATATTTCTTCCTCCTCCTGAATAGAATTCATTTTTAAAGAAGGTAATACCACAAGCTGGTTTTTATTTTCTTCCATCAAGAAGCCCAACAAAACAGAATTTTTTACTTATATTGTCTCAACTCGGGTTTCGGCAACCCGCGGCTCCTGAGTTGCATGAGGCTCTTTGGGCCTTCTGCTGCAGCTCCCTTCACTGGCTGGCCCCAATCCTCGCCCTCACCTCCCAGTCACTCCTCGCCTGGCCTGAGAAGGTAAGGGCAACGGCGGGGGGTGGAGAAGCAGCTGAGGCTGATTCTCCGGCGCCTAACTCATCCTGGAGTTTGTTGGTGCTGGGTGTACCTTGGTTGCTTGGGAAGACGCACAACCTGCTCTCCGCCCCAAGACACTGGCCCGACCCAGCCGTGACCGATGTCGGCCTCACTAACACTACGGCTGGCGGGGTGGGAATGGGATCTGGGAGGAGGGGAGGATGACGGAAAGGGGGATGGGCCCACAGTGCCCAGCCACGGTTTTAAAAAGCTCAGGAGGGACAGGGGAGAGAGAGATACAGAGGGGGGGGAGAGAAGGGAAGAGAGAAAGATACATAGATACAGAGACGGAGAGAGAGAGAGAAAGAAAAGAGAAGAAAGAAAGAAAGGTTTTATGGTTCCCGGTGTGTTTTTTAACAACCAGCTCTCTACTCTAATGACCGGCTGGGTAGGTGTGGCTAGGGGTCATGTGACTGGGTGGGAGTGAGTCATGCCCACCCAGGTTTTGTGGCTCCCGGTGTTTTTTTTTCCCCCTGTGGAAAAGGGGTCCAATGTTGGGTGGAGTGTTTAATGTTGCAGACCCCTGTCTTAACTGAATATACTTCATCTTATTTTAATCAACCTAATCAGGTGAATGGAAGGGGTGTCTTTAGGTGAACAGAGATATAGAAGCCAAAGTAATAAAGGTCTGATGCTGACCTTTATATAGAAGGTACCCTATAGAGGTTGATAGATATCCTGACTTTATTCTTCCCATTCCCCTATAAGGAAAATACCCAAAAGTCATTTTCCTTAAGTGGGATGCAACCAAGCATCAAGCTTGGCTGTTTGGCTATCAATTTTTGCTCTGTTTGACACAAAGGTTTTCATGAACATGGTCATAATCTCCTTTGGGGCAAAGGTTTATACAACTGTGGAGTTGCACAGTTCCAGATTAGCACTGTTTTGGAATAGCGGTAAGCCTGTGTTCACAATTAGCTCACAATCAGCTGATAGCCAGGCTTCCTTTGAAAAGGATCACAAAAAATTGCTGATCCGGACCTGATCATCAAGTTTCATTTAAACTCATAGGTGCTTCTGTGTTATAGAAATATTTCTTATTTCTGTAATTAACTTTATATTACATACTTATATACTGCCCAACACTCATCAGTCATAATGAAAATGACACTTGGTGTACCTCACTGGGTAGGGAAGTCTAAAAGGACCCCCCCACCCAAAATGAGTAAATATGTGAATTCTCTGTGAATTCCCAGCTGGGCTTAGCTATGGCTCTCAACCTTCCTAATGCTGCGACCCTTTAATACAGTTCCTCATGTTGTAGTGACCCCCAACAATAAAATTATTTCTAAAATCATTGAAAATATGTGTTTTCCTATGGTCTTAGGCGACCCCTGTGAAAGGGTCATTCGACCCCCAAAGGGGTCCCGACCCACAGGTTGAGAACCACTGGCTTAGAGGGAACTTCCAATAGAAGCATGTTTTCATCCATTCACATCCTTCTGCCAAAATGGGAGTGAAAAAGAAATAAACTAAACTGAATGATTTAACCCAAAACATTCCTTGGTGAAAAATCACATCCCAGAAAAGATTGAGGAGGAACTTCAGGTTTCAACAAACCTACCCTGTTTTGACAAAAATAAGACTTCCCCAGATAATAAGCCCAATCGGGCTTTTGAGCGCATGTGCAGCTGGTCCCCTCCATTTCCTCTGGTTTTAGGGTAGGGAGACAGAGCTGGAAATCAGGTAAGATGGCAAGAGGAGTCCTGTGTTGCTCCACATGCCCCAAAATAATAAGATCTCCTCGAAAATAAGGCCAAGCGCTTATTTCAGGGTTCAAAAATATAAGACAGGGTCTTATTTTCGGGGAAACACGGTATGAAAGGAATCAGAGCAACTAAACTAAAACTTCATCTAATAGTCAATCTAAAAAAGTGAATCGACTATTACCAGGCCACATTTGGGTGAAAAATTAGATTATTTTAATCTCTTGTTTCTATTTCTTGTTCATACAAAAATTTACCTAGTCATGGCTATATTGCGACGTAGTTTCTTCTCCCCTCCCCCCATTAGTTTTGTAACTTTTGGTGTAATGTTGTTTTATTATAAAATACAAGTCTAATCTGCAAAGTCCCTTGAAATAAATGGGAGGTGGGAAAGCTGCTTTTTGGAAAGCTCCTATTGTTTCAAAAGCATTTGCTTAGCAATGTTTGGAGACTTACAGCTCTTAGGTAAGGGTAAAGATAAAGGATTCCCTCACACATATGTGCTAGTCATTCCCGACTCTAAGGGGCAGTGCTCATCTCTGTTTCAAAGCCAAAGAGCCAGCACTGTCCGAAGACTTCTCTGTGGTCATGGTGGCTGGCCAGAGGCACACGGAACTCTGTTACCTTCCCACCAAAGGTGGTCCCTAATTTTTGCCTTGCATTTTTAACGTGCTTTCGAACTGCTAGGTAGGCAGAAGTTGGGACAAGTAACGGGAGCTCACCCCGTTATGCGGCACTAGGGATTCGAACCGCTGAACTGCCGACCTTTCGATTGACAAGCTCAGCGTTTTAGCCACCGCGTCCCTATTTACAGCTCTTACAGGAACATATGAGGCTGGTGCTATCTGAGCTTGGTTTTCTTGCAAATATTTTATTACCCAAACTAGGTAATGTCATTAGTGTTGCTAAGGACTGTGGTTTGTTTTCAGTTTATATTCCTAGTGTCAGTGTTGGTGGGCGTGGTTTTGGTCTTGGAGAGTCTTAGGTTGGGTTGTTTACTACCGTTGGCTTTTTTGGTAGTTCCTTGATTGGGGAATTGTTTACTTTTTGATTGTTGAGTGGATGTTAATCTTTGAGTTAATCTATGCTCATCTGAGTGCTGATTGCTCGTTTCAACCCTCATTTCAACCCTGAGCTACAAATAATTCTTCTTTAGAGGCTGATATTTTTTTATCTTATCATACCTTTTTTCATCTTTAAAACTGTTGTTAAAATGACCTGGTTTTCCTCTCTGACAATAATTTTTGAAATAACAGTTTAAAGCACTTCAAGGAAGAGGGGAATGATCAGATGGTTGCTGCCCTCTAGTGGGTTATTCTGAAACAGATAAAAATAAAATCACACAAAATAATTATTTATTGAAAGTACGTTTCTTTTATCTTCTTTTTTTCCTGCATGATTTTTTCTTTCTGCATTGCATATATGGGTTTTACCTAGCACAGAATTCCTTATAGTTGAGACATAGTACACAATGTCCCCGACTTACGATCGGTCACTTAGTGTCTGTTCAAAGTTAAAAGAAAAAGCTCCCCACAATCCAGATTTGATGTGCCGA
This sequence comes from Pantherophis guttatus, assembly GCF_059756535.1. Taxonomy (NCBI): domain Eukaryota; kingdom Metazoa; phylum Chordata; class Lepidosauria; order Squamata; family Colubridae; genus Pantherophis; species Pantherophis guttatus. Next base: position 244,358,126 of record NC_142063.1, read on the forward strand.
CACCCACCTACGTTCTCCTCCCAGTATGGCTTTTTTCATTGGCCTGCAGCCATATGGCTGTGGTTTACCCTTTCTGGAAATGCAGAGAGAAGAGCAGGGGTCTTCCTGTCAACATTCTTAGCTCTAATAAGCTCTGATGAGGGATTCTGTACAGATGCAAATCCATATCTGTAAATGCACAGATAATTGCTCAATGAATCACAGCAACCTGTCCTTCGCATTGCCATCCTCTTGATCACAAGAAAATCATTTCCTTTATCTTGGTTTAGATATTTTCAAAACACCCACAACCCACACATATTTGTCTTGAGCTCTGTAATGTTCTCACAGTAATACTGTTCCTGTGACTAATTTGCACAAAAATTTACTTTGCTTTAATATACCTCAAATGCTGGAAAGCATTTGAGATACCAAATTAATTTCGCTGGAGGTTCTTAAAAGTGTTCCTCCCTTTCCTTTGGAAAAAAAACTTTTCTGTGAGATCTCAGTATCCCCCCCCACAAGATACAATGATGTATTGGTAGTTCCAGCAAAAAGGGAAGGAATGAAAAGCATCAGAATGAGAACCAGTTTGGTCTACTGGTTAAGGCACCATGATAGAAAGCAGGAGGCTGTGAGTTCAAGTCCTGCTTTAGCCATGAAAGCCAGCTGCTAGGTGACATTGGGCCAGGCACTCTCAGCCCAACCCACCTCACAGAGTCGTTGTGGAGAAATACCGTAGGAGGAGAAAGGGGTGTTGGATATGGTGTGGCCTTGAGTTATTTGTAAAAATAATAAAGGTGGGATACAAATAAATTTAAATAAATAAACTTCAGGTTATCTCAAAATCCAAGAGATGGTAACTGCAGACTGTTGAGTTTCTTGCCTTTTGCTTACAGGTTGTTCTTATTCTTAAGATTTTTTAAAAAAAATATGTGAAACAGAAATCAGCAATGACAACAAATTGATGCATGGTTATCCTTCATGAGTCTCTTTTGAGAAGCAATACCATTCATAATAGTCTCCAATAAACTTTCCAATGTTTCTCAATATCAGTACTATTGTGCACCCTAGCCAGGACTATTTTTTTTTTTTTTTGCATATTTTACATCTCACAACTTTATTGAGTTTTCTGAGTAGAATCCAGCATAAATTGACTATTGTTCATGTTTTAAGAAAGATTCTGTCATTTTTTTCAGTCAATATTAGACTGTTATCTTGTTACTTGTGGACTAAAGGAGACTGAAGCAAATGTGCAAATCTCCCAATAATAGCACTGTTGTAGTTGATAAGAATGTACAGACCAGTTGTAGTGAACTTTTTCGCCACTGAGTGCCGAAACGGGAGCATGCTGGACACCGGAAGAGCAGCTGCCCGGTGCACATGCGTGTGCCAGGCAGCTGCTCTTCCCAGTTTCCAGTGTGTGCATATGCACCGGCCACTTGGTCTTCCAGTTTCTGGCACGCATGCGCGCGCGAAGATCAGCTGGTTGGCATGCATGCACATGCTGGAAACCAGAAGAGCAGCAACCTGGTACGCATGCGCACCCCGGGAAGATGATCTTCCAGTTTCCAATGCGTGCATGTGCACCAGTAACCAAAAGACCAGGTGGCCGATGTGCGTGCTGGAAACCAGAAGAGCAGTGCGCTGGGCAGTTTGCTCTTCTGGTTTCCAGCGCTCCCGGGTGCGTGAACACAAGCTGGCCAGCGTGCCAGAACCCAGAAGAGCAACGAGCAATGGCTCGTGTGCCCGGAGAGATGGCTCTGGATGTGCCACTTCCAGCACATGTGCCATAGGTTCGCCATCACGGGTATAGACTAAGCCTACATTGATGGATGTTTGCCAGGCTGATGTAGTCAGTTTCTTAGGTATTAAGTCTTTTATCAATTGCTTTTGATGGTCATTTAGAAACAACAAAGAAGTTCCCTTGTACTGCTTCTTTTCCTTTCATTTATACTTCATGGTTCCTATTCCAAAGTAGTCAGTGTTGTCCTATCCTTTGAAATACCCTGGAATATTAGAAAGCAGCTTTCCAAAATAGTGTCAAAAAAGCATCAGGTAATTTAAGAATTCCAAATTTGCACTGATGAAGTTATCTAATTGGGTAATGAAACTTCTGTAAACAAACAAACAACCTCAGACAGCATCAAGGACTTTTAAGTTTGGTGATTTTGGTCTCCTCGGCACCGGCCCCTTGCTATTTTTTTTTTAAAGCTGAGGATCAAACACTTCTCTTGTGAGCCTATTCAATTAAGGATATATCTCCCCGTTTGTGTTTTGCAGATGCTACAATTGTGGTGGCTTTGATCATCATGCTAAGGAATGTATTCTACCTCCACAGCCAAAGAAGTGCCATTACTGTCAGAGCATCATGCACATGGTGGCAAACTGTCCGCTTAAAACTGTTCCACAGCAGCCCACGAGTTACCTGGGAAGATACGAAGCTGATACCCAGCCCTCCACATCAGCCTTCTTGAGGGAAGGAGGAGGAGGAGGAGCCTATGGCTTCACTTCTCCATCCTATTCTCTGGAAGGAAGGCCAGATAGCTTACCGCCTTCAGGAAAGTCACCTCAAGAAGCTGCTTCAAGTAAGTTTTCTCCGTCACCTGAAGAGCAAAGCCGGAAGGGACCGTCAGTTCAAAAAAGAAAAAAGACTTAAAAAGCTTTGTCACCGCCTTTCATTACCTCTTGGGACGTCTACCTCATTCAAGCACAAGGAGAATTAATCTCATGTATTATCCTGCAACAAACCTCAACTTTTAACTACTGTTGTGGACCAGAGGTCTTTTGAAAACAAAAAACCAAAGCAAACCAGTCACTCCAAGTAAATTTCAGATGGGTTTAATGGCTAATGGGTTTCTAAACAGTTTGGGCATCAGGATCTCATATGATTTTTAAACTTAGCCTAAATTATTGTTGGGCATATATTCTTTGCTTCTTCCCCACTTTTCCAGAGCAGCCCTATAGAATTATGGAAGATTATGCTTCTTTAGCTGCTTGAGTTCTCTGTGGTTTATCTTAACCCATGTCTTGTTTGGGGGAAAAATAGTTATAGTATTCATTAATTCTAAACAGCAATTAATAAGAAATGGAAGTGTTTTTTTTTTCTTCTTCATAGCCATCCAAGAGCTGGGAAGCAGAACCCACTGTGCACAGAAACCCATTCCTGTCACAATAAACCATCTGACATTTTGATGTACAGACTAGCCCATTGCCTGAATGTATACCTTAAATACTATGTTTCTTGAATTCATGGGAAAGTAATAGTTTGAGTTTTGAATGGATTTTTTTCTTTAATGTTGCCTTTTTTAATTATAAAAGAGGAAGAAGGGGAGGGAAAGAATTGTAACCATACTTTCCTGAGTATAGAGTCATCATGCCCACGGTACTGAATAGATCAATACATCCTTGTAGAATTCAGGGAAATTGTAATTCCTCTCTGTGGAAAAGATGGAGGATGGAAGTTTTTAGTCCTTAGCTTGAAAGGGTAATGCCTTGGTTTAAAGATGCCTCAGAATTGCCACAAAGTTTTAAAGAATTAAAGGCAGCATCCCCCCTTTTCCCTGCCCTCCCCTTAGACAATGAATGTGTTATCTGAAATACTGTATCAACTCACTATGACTTTAATATAGGTTAGGTGATTCTATGGGAGAATGTAGATGTTAAAATAATGGTTTAAAGTGATATTGAAATGCCATTTGGACTCCCCTTTTGCAAAACTTGATTGGACTCATCTTGTGCAAATCTTGAGTATTATGAAAGCGATGGTGATGGCAGCAGTAGCATCTTCCAATTCAGTGTTCATGTCACTGGACAGATTTCTATAGGTCTTTCTAAGAAATGGGTCTTGGCCTTTTAACTTCCCAAAGATCAATATTTGATATTTACAGTGCAATCCTGTGTAAGATCTCACTGGCCTCGAGCTCAGGAAAAATTAGTATATAGGATTGCAGTCTTAAATTTATTTAATTGCTATATTACATAACAGTAATTTCAGTCTGTGTACATGCTGAATTATTTAAAAGCCTACGGAGTTGTCCAGATGCTTGGAGTTTGGGGGATTGATTTTATAAAAAGAGATTAGAAAGCCAGTTAACTGGCAATACATTTGTCCTGTCCCGCTCATATGTACATACACTACAAGGGTTTGAAATCTTTACTGAGGCTTCATCATCCCTGAATAGTATTCCCCAGGATTCACCTCACACAGGAATCAGTGCAAAACCCAATGAGTCCAATTCTCAGCTGCTTGTCCGATCACTTCTCCAACTTTCTTGGCCTCTCCTCCTGCTCTTGCCAATCCCTTCCTGACTCATAGTCCCTTAAATCTTCCAGACTTTCCTCAGAGCCCCAATCTGAAGTTCGTGAAGCTCTTCCTTGTTGAACTAGCTTCTAAGGCATCCATTATACTATCCCCCACCAGCATGGCCTTCCCCCCTATGATCTCCATGGACCAGTTTCCATGGGTCCCGGAGGAGAAACTAGCAGACCAGATAGGGGGGTATGCATGGCCTCAGCATCTTCCCAGGATATGTCCTTAGGGCCATACCCCTTCCAGTTGATCAGGTACTGCAACCAGTTCTGACGCCATCTAGAGTCTATGATAGTCCACCTTGTACTCCGGCTGGCCCTCTCTGACTTTCCTGAAACTGAATCTTCCTTGTTATCCAAGGTGGGTTCTGCGCCATCCATTACAATATTATTTGATCAGGATCAAACTGTTGTCAGGGTTCTAACCCTGCCATCTTTTTCGTTGGATCTTCAGGCCTGCCAACTGTCACAATTTTTCCACTCTCCCAGGAATGAGCTAAAATCAGTTTCTTACCCATTTCACCAATTTTGGAGCAGCTGCTGCTGTTGATACCTTCAAAAGACCCATGAGCCAGATGTTAATTAAGTCCTATGGACCATTGCTTCTTTCTTTTAAAATTAATCTTGAAGAAATACTTTACCCCATTTATTTGGCAAATTAATGTAAAAGCAAATATGAGTAAAGACGATCTGATTTCAAAATATAGTTTAGTTTGAACCATATCTTCAGATTTTTCTTCGATTAAGTCATGGGTGTCCACCATTTTGGCTTGCCTGGGCTGCATTGAGTGAAGAGGAATTGTCTTTGGTCCCATATAAAATAGATAGCTTATATAGCTTAATGTATATAAATCACATAATAATGTTAAAAGTTTACAATTTTGTGGGGCCGCATTACTTGTTCTCCAGGGATGCATGTGGCCCATGGGCCATGGATTGTGCACACCTAGGTTAAGTCATTGAGAATCCCAGGGCTTGTTTTTGGTAGGTTCTGCACAATCTGAGAGGATTATTATCAGAAAAAATTCCTCTCTAAATATTGTTGATCATACTGCTGTCACCACTATCCCACTTTCCTTCAGGAAAATGACTCAGTGGCCTAAAGGTGGGCCCAACTCTGATTATGGAAATTTGCTTGGAATCCATGGCAGTGCTGGAGAGAAAGAAGAAACTTGGTTGTTCATACTGAAGTTTTCAGTGAATTTCAGTGCAAAATGGGGTGTTTTGGTTTTTTGGTTTTTGTTTTGTTTTTGTTTTGACGATACTGAATGTGATGTATGTATAGAGAACTACTTCCTTGCCTTATGCAAGGATTGTAAACTTATTTAAGTTATGTAGACAAATCGAAGTGGCATTGCCTAATCTTTTAGTAGGTATAATAACTGGGTTATAAAACAGCAACAATGGCAAGGGTAAGGTCACTTTGAAAATATAAACCAAAGTTTATTGACCTTTTTTTAGAGAGTAATATGGAAATGGTGGATTTGAAAACTGGCCATTCTCTGTTTAGCTACTTTAAAATTCCAGAATTACTTTTTTTTTTTTTGAATGAAATTAATAATTCCAGCAGCCACAAACTGAATTGCTAAGAGAGCCTAGCAGACCTATCTTATTATTAAAAGTTTACATGTTATTTTTGTATATTGGAGGATGGTCACTATTGCAAAATATCCTTCTCAGGACAAAGAACCTTGCTCAGGGAAAATGGTATGTAATTATTATTTTTCTTTTACAGATTGCTTGCTTGTTCAGAACAAACAAAAATGCTTTGATACTGCTATGTACCGTGCTATTATATACATATTATGTGCTAATGATAATAACTACCTCTGTTTACTAATGAGTTTCTTATGACTCAGATATCAACTTTTTGCATTATATTTCCCATGTACTGAAGTGAACACAGTACAAGCATGGCTGATCTTTAGGGTTGTGGGCAGGGCAATGTCTCCCCGTTCCTGAATTTCTAAGCCACATTGTTAATATAGGGAAGAATATAATTATTTCTGTTTACAGCAAACAACTACCTCATTACTGACCACAGAAGCAATATCTGCGTGTTGCTCTGGCCTTAAATGTGGCTTTTGATTCTATGGTACATACCTCTACTTTAAAAGAAAAAAAAATGCTTGTGCAACATACACATATTACAATGATATTTAGTTTTGAAAACGATGCATCTTGTTTGAAATGATATGAGAGTCTCTCTTGAAATTTTAACTTTTTCTACCTGGTTGACAGAGAGAGAGGTGCTGTTGATGTACCAGGAGGATTTCCCCACCCCACCCCCCTCTTAAGAAAGAACCAACATGTGGGAATTAACTAATTATCTCATTATTCCTGGATGGCAAGAGAATTGTTAGTTTTTTTCCTTGCTCTGTTTATAAGATATAATTATCTGATGAAAGTAAATAATAAGCAGTTATAACAACCAGCAGTTATATAACAACCTAGCAGACTGCTAGTGAGAGCGATACTATATTTATCCCATTTCAGTATGTTTGCCAGTTTGTAAGGAACATAGAACAACCATATTGTTCCAAAATAATACACTCCTGGGTTTCATTGCTTTGATAATGGGCAGACTCCAGCAAGACTTGGCTGCCCAGCCCTGGGTTTTTGTCTGGCCTAAATAATCCCGTGGCCCAAATCAGGCAATCTCAGAGCAGAAAAAGCTTTGGATTTCAGCACGTCTCCCTCATTCTCCTCCTCGCCCCTGTCTGCAGACCCACACACGAGGGAAGGTGAGTGTGATTTGTTAAATCATGCTTCCCATTGACATCCGAACCAGGTTAGCTTGTAAAACGAGATCCATTTCCAACTGGTGAACAGCAATTAGACTGCAGTCTGGTATGATGTCCGAATAAGGAGACTGATTTAATAAATCACAGTCGCAGTTCCATTGACTGCAAGAATGGCCTGATGCTCCAACTGCAACCATTCCTGGCCACCCTGAATGTGATGCGAATAGGGAAGCATGATCTGTGCACAGAGGTCTCCCAGCAAGGTAGAGACAGCTGGGCAATGAGATAGCCCAAGGGGAGTGCCTGGAGAAACCTCTCTTCCCACCTCTTTGCCCTCGGAGTCGTGGTGATGGTTACAGCCAAAGGCCAAAACCCCCAAGATGCTGGGAGCACAACCCTACTTTCTCCCCTCAGATGTAACTGCACAAGGTCAGTTTTACCAAGCTTTGGTTTAAGGACCTGCAAGCTTTAAGGCATTTGCTTTGCTCTTTAACTTGCCCACACTCAAAGCACAAGTGCAAAATCCTAAGTATTTTGCCCCACCCACTTTGAGCATCACTAAACAAATGCTAACGGCATGTGTGCAAATCCAGTTTGCACTTTTTAACCCCCAGCATAAATAACATAATAGCTAAGTAGACCAACACTTAACTCTGTGAAAGGTTACTAAGTGGATAAGAAAAAAATAAAATAAAAATACATGAGCACAATTCATGCTTGAATGATAGATGCCAATACCTTTAAAGCTTTTAAGATTTACAATTTTACTGCAAAATTAAAATACTTTATTTTAAATTGCCTCATTTAGGAATCACTGTTGCTTTCAACAGCATCCTGAACTCTTGTTGGCACTGAGCTTTATGAAACCTTTTTTGAACTTTCTAATGTGACTAAGCCAAAACTTGAAACAGCAAGTCTGTCATATGAATTGCAATGGGACTTCACTTGCACAAATGTTTTCTTTGTCTCCTTGCCCTAGAATTGAGGCCCTTGTGCTCCAGAACTGGTCTCATATAGTGAAAACAGTAGGAGCTGTGCACACTTGACTAGCAACTTTAAAAAAAAAATCTCAGAGGGAAAAGATAAGAGGACAATTACTTAGGTGTTATTTGATTGTACAATTAGCTCTGTAAGGATGTGATTCTTTTGCTAAATACAGGCTACTCAGTTAAAAAGATCTTAATTTGTCTTAGTACTACCCCAAAGTTACTTCCTTTGTGTAATTTTGTGGATAGAGACCCATAAAAGTGTTATAGATCTGGTGACTTTTGTATGAAAAATATAAAGGGGAAAGATCGCATTAAGTCTTAAACTAATTTAAATTAATTTATCTGTGAGAAATGTTTATCAAAAAGAATATATGTGTGTTTTTCCTCCCCTTTAGTTATGATGGAAATGAATGTCATTGGGAAAATGTGTGCGGATGCGCAGGATTTAATTTTGCTAGATGTCTTTAATGAGATTTTATGACTTTGTCTATGGTCACCTTTAAAGACTTGTTAAATGTATCTTGTTCTGTTTTATATCATTGGCCTTTTAAAGATAGGCTAGTAGTGTTATTCTGCCATCATGATTGGTTGGCGACAAGATGCTGACAAAGGCTTCAACAATTTTTCACAATGCCCTACATCAGGCCAAAGAAGTTGAAAATAAGCAATGTTGTGAATATAAATTCAGTCCTCTGATGCAGATGGATCAGACCCCTGACTCTGCCACCCCTGTACTGTGGTTGAGCAAATTCGGGGTTTTAAGCTCCATTTTCAGCATCAATAGTTCCTGACTAAATATTTGTATCTCGGGAAGGAAGCATCAAGCTTCTTTCCCAAGCACACAGCTTGCTCACGTGAAGATCCAATGCAATGTCCGTCACAAGAAAATGAGAATGAAATTGAATATAAGAAGTTAGGACATTTGCTCTAAACTATTGCTAACTTACCGTGACAAACTAAGAAAAACCATTACAATAGCGACTACCTCTTTCAGTTTCCTACTTCTTAACAGTATGGCTGACAAGTATTAACAGATTGACTTGAATTTGTATATTACTCTAGTGAATGAATTAAATAATCAGAGACCAAAGTGAACACAATATCTGTGTGTCTTGAATATTGACTTTTTATCTAACATTTTTAAACCTGTCCTCCATAGAATATAGATTACCTCATGGTCCATTTTTAATTCATTATGGTGTTTACATATAATAAAAACAAGTCACTTGAATTTTGGGGTCTTTTAAAAGAGAAGACAGTGATGAGCGGGTTGGGAAAGATCATGTTTCCACCTGTTTACTGTCTCTGTCTTGTTGGAACAAAGCACTGATTGTCTTTCTATATATCCTGTATTTTATACCTTCATTTAATGTCTATTGCTGAATGTTTATTTCTATCAATCATCCATTTGTGACTGAGGTTTAAAAGGATTATGTGATGAAAAATAAAACATTGGCATTTACCACCAGTTTCTGGGTGTTTAAATATATGCTGGGTGGGAAAACATTGGGCACAGCCCTAAATGATTTCTGTCCCGTTTACAAATCATTCATTGGCATGAATTTTTCATGTTTGAAATTGAATACAATGCTGACCCTTTTAATATTTTCAATACATGTACAATAGTCATCATCCTATTTTATTCAACTTTTATTGTAATCATTTTTCTCATACATTGCACAAATAACATTGTTAAGCAAAACAAGAAATCCAATGAGATCATAGTCCCAATTCCACCAAGAATGGATTCAAGGAAAATTGGCTAGAGAACCTTATTGCTTTATATATGTGCATACTGCTTAGATAAAACTTCTGTTATTAGAATACAACAAATTACAAGGTGGATGGATTGTTTTTATGGCATCCAAATTAATCCAGTAAATCCTCACCAGTTGGATTTGTATCTGACTGACAAAATATACTCAACGAGTAGTCCTTAATGGTACTACATCCATATGGAGAGAAGTAAGCAGTGGGATACCACAAGGTTCCATCTTAGGCCCAATACTCTTCAATATTTTCATAAGTGACTTAGATGAGGGAATAGAAAGGGAACTCATCAAATTTGCAGATGACACTAAACTGGCAGGAATAGCCAACACCCCAGAAGACAAGCTCAGGATCTAAAAAGACCTTGACAAACTTGAACAATGGGCCCTATCCAACAAAATGAATTTTAATGTGGAGGAAAGCAAAGTTTTACATTTAGGCAGGAAAAATCAAAGGTATAAGTACAGATTAGGCAAGACATGGCTCAAAAACAGTAACTGAGAGAGCAACCTTGGAGTCCTAGTGGATGAGCACTTGAATATAAGCCTGCAGGGTGCAGCAGCAGCCAAAAAAGTTAATACAATCCTGGGTTGTATAAACACAGGCATAGAATCAAAATCACGTGAAGTATTAGTACTGCTTTATAAAACCCCAGTAAGAAGACCACACCTGGAATACTGCAACCAGTTTTTGTCACCATACTACAAGAAAGATGTTGAGACTTTGGAAAAAGTTCCGAGAAGAGCAACTAACATGATCAAAGGCCTGGAGTCTGAAACATGAACAGCTGCAGGATTTGGACTTGGCTAGTCTAAAGAAAAGAAAAATTAGGGGTGACATGCTAGTAGTCAGTATTTGAGGGGATGTCACAAAGAAGGGGGTGGGGGTGAAATTATTCTCCAAAGCACCAGAGAGCAGGACAAGAAAGAATGATTGGAAACTAATCAGAAAGAAGCAACCTGAAATTAAGAAAAAACTTTGTAACAGTGAGGACAATTAACCAGTAGAACAGCTTGCCTTCAGAAATCGTGAATGCTCCATCACTGGAGGGTTTTAAGAAAAGACTAGACAATCACTTATCTGAAATGGTATAGGTTCTTTTGCTTGAGCCTGGGTTCTCCTACTTGAGCTGGACTACAAGACTTCCAAGGTCCCTTCCAGCTTGTTCTGTTCTGTTCTGTTCTGTTCTGTTCTATTCTATTCTATTCTATTCTATTCTATTCTATTCTATTCTATTCTATTCTATTCTATTCTATTCTATTCTATTCTATTCTATTCTATTCTATTCTAATTTTATTCTATTCTAATTTTAATTCTAATTCTTATTCGTATTCTAAATCTGGGCAGTTAGTTATAAAAAGAGATTTATATAGGAACAATATAAAAAATACTATGCCAGATAAAAAACTATGCCAGATAAAACATCTTGCTCAACAAGGGGAAGGAAACACTGGGCTCCATTAACATTCTTATTATAAACTAAGGGAAAAAACAGATTTGTAGAGTTTCAAAGAGCCAAGAGGTTCAACACTATCCAACTTCATGTAGATTGTTCACCTCAGATCTCCAAAAGGACCTGGTGTATGTTTACCCTGCCAAATTTTGCAGGATAGGTGGAAACCAGTGGTGGGTTCCTCCCAGTTTGGCCCGGTTCGGCCGAACCGATAGCGGTGATGATATGACATCACTGAACAGGTTCTCTTTGTTCAGGAGCTGGGCCCTCCCCCCCCCGCATTATTCTTACCTTTTATTCGGCCCCGCTCCCAATCTATTTATTGCCTCCCGAGTTCCAGCTGATCGGCTAGAAGGAAAAAAATGTTTAAACTCTTGCTGCGGGGCTTCAAATGGCTGCCCTACAGCTGATGAGTGTTAAAAGGCAGTGTGGTGGTAGACCAGTGCGCTCGAAAAACAAACGGGTACACTGGTGCCTCCAAAAACAAATGGTAGACTGGTGCCTCCAAAAACAAATGAGTAGACCGATACAGCTCTGCAAGTAGTTAAAAGCCTGGTAGACCAGTACCTCTGCTAAATCCTAAAGAATTGTCACATGACCATCAAGCCACACCCACAAAATAAACCACGCCCACAGAACCGGTAGTAAAACAATTTAGAATCCATCCTTGGTGGAAACCATTGGAGAGAGGCAATAC